>NW_022145603.1:10078086-10613052 GCF_000002235.5 Strongylocentrotus purpuratus
TGGTGATACATACTATCCTTAAGTTTGAAGTTTTTACATCTCCAGTGGTTCTTGAGATATGATAACAATCTCAATGTATGGAATTTCATAAGTTGACCTCTGTGACCCTTGACCTTTGACATACGTGCTCCAAAATCTAATCAGATCGTCTTCCTATGGTGATACATACTATCCTTAAGTTTGAAGTTTAAATCTCAAATGGTTCTTGAGATATCGCGCTAACAAACTCAATACAAGGAATTTCATAAGTTGACCTCTGTGACCTGTGACCTTTGACCTACGTACTCCAAAATCTAATCAGATCGTCTTCCTATGGTGATAAATACTATTCCCGAGTCTTAAGTTTAAATTTTAAATGGTTCTTGAGATATTGTGATAACGGTCAAACGGGACGGACGTACGGACGGACGTACGGACGGACGGACGGACGTACGGACGGACGGACGGACGGACGGACGGACGGACGGACGGACGGACGTACGGACGGACAACCCGAAAACATGATGCCTCCGGCACCACCTTCGGTGGCGGAGGCATAAAAATTGGAGATGTCCACGTCTATATCGTCCATATACTTTACAATCAACTAAGCCTACATGTAGTTGTCTTCATGACACGCATTACAGTATATTCTGCTAGTCTAACCAACCCATTATCTGCATGGCAAGCTGTTAAGAATTAACTTGAGCCATTTTGTCTTTTAATAGAATAACAATTACCAGAACCTCAAGAGAAAGGAGACAAGGAAAAAGAGAGAGAAACAGACAAAATGGAAACAAATTGAGAGAGAAAGAGAGGGAGAGACAGAGAGAGAGAGACAGAGAGATAGAGAGAGAGAGAGGTAGAGAGAGATATATATATATATATATATATATAGAGAGAGAGAGAGAGAGAGAGAGAAGACATTCTAATTGTGGAAACACAGCAGCTCACTGTAGCTGTCATTATCATAAGTGTAGGAATTTTCCAAAATCCTCCACCCTGAAAAAAAGAAACAAAAACAACAAAAACAAAACAACAAAAACAAAACAACAAAAACAACAAAAGTAACAAATGAATCAAAATCAAAATTAAAGAACTATATAAACTAAGGAAAACAGAAAGAAAAACAAACAGAAACCAAATCATAAGCTAAACCAAATTTCTATCAAGTACCACAAACACTTCTTACCGACAGACCAGCCTCCTCGCTGACGGCATGTTCATTGGATTCTGCCAGCCCACTAGGTGGCGCTCTTCACTTCTAGGTGTCTTGGTTGCGCTGTACATGCCAGGTGTGAACTGCTTGGGCCTCAGATGCATGGGGTGCGAAGGGGTCTTGAACAGCGAGTTGTTATTCCCATTCAGCGTGGAGTACCTTTCGGACAGAGGGGATCTGGAGATTCCAAAATATTGTTTTGTCGGTCAGAGACAATCTTTTCTGCACATGTATGTTTTTACAAATTTGTGTATACAGGACTTTTTTGAGGCCAGGCAAAGAAAAAACTTTTGTCAAGTTGGAAATATCTTTGAAAATATGTTATAGAATCACTGTGAAATTTACAAATTCCAATTTTCTATATGAAATATTATTTCAACACTTTCTACAGTTACATCCATCTCTACTTTTATGCATTTTGTGTAGCAGTCAATTTCTCGGTTGGTATTCTAGAGTATTTCATCTTGCGCCTTGAGCATTTGACTGTCAAGTGGATTTGGCGCCTTATAAATCATATGTATTATTATTATTAAATTCAGTGAAATGATTTTTATTGTCCCAAGAAAATGAAAGCAATGAAGCAGCTTTTTGTTCATAACTTCACATAAGTGGTTGCATAGTAAACATTGGTCGGTGCCTACAAAATACCCTTTAGTTCTAACTTTGAGATAAAATAGCTGGATCAAAATAGTTTATATAATAATAATGACCATGATGCTTTTGTAACAATGAAGGTGATGTTATTGGTGTTCATTAATCTCTCAAATGAAGTAAAAAAAGGACACCATTACCTCATTTCTCTCCATGCCTGTGAGTTCTGTTCACCTAGAACAGACAGGACACCATCTGGAGTTGACTCCAGGCTCTCCATAGAGGGCGCTGATCTTACTTGACCGTCCAGTGACACGGTCTGGGCCGGACTGTTCTCTTTGTCCAGTGTCCCTCGAATGGGACTGGCCACGTGGTCAAAATCAAGTTCCGGAGTTGCGCTTCTTGGTGGGCTGAGGTGGAGGTCCTTTGCGTTGTTGATATGGTGTAGCTTCTGAAGTGGAGTCTGGTGGCGGGCCTTGTGAGCAGGATTCACCATGTATTGCTTGCAGTAGGGCGACAACCAGCTACTGCGTGATGGTGGTCTTTGAGATCTGGTCGACACCCGTGGAGATGTCCTCTGCTGTTGCTTCGGTGACTTGGCAAGACTACGTCTAGCTTTGGTAGGGGTCCTACGCCGGCGTTCAGGTGATGCCGGATCCTGAAGAGGGTGGGAGAGTGGTGGCCCTTGGGGCTCTTCGCTACCAAAGACCTGGGCATGGAGGCGACCAAACAGCTTGCTTCTTCCAGCTGATCTTGGTGTCAGCGGTACTTGTCTGAGACCTTTGAAGACCACTCTGTCTTCTTCAACTGGAACCTTCCTAGGTGTACGTCTCCTACCCGAGTTTGAGGTATCCGTCATGGCACTCTCCTTTCTTGTTTGACCGCTTCCCAATGCAGTAAACCCAGATCTGGTACATCTCTCCTGTGCTTCACACCCATCATCCTGTTCCATCCTCTTCCTGGATGATGCCAGATCTTCCTTGGATGCAGCATTCCACCCAGAACCACCCTTCATCGCTTTCCCTGAAGCTGACCCTCCCTCTGACAGCTCTCTGCCCTTGGAGCTGGTACGATGCCTTGCGGGTCGTGCGGCTCCTGGTCCCTTCTGCGTCAGCCGGTGGCTGTGTCTTGCGTCCTGGCGATGTTGACCTCGGGAGGTCGCAACTGAACTTCCTTGACCCAGAAGCTCATTGTCTCTCTGGTTTTGAGGGGTGAAGATGTTGATCACTCGCTGGAAGAAGCTGCTGGTCGCGGCTGTGAAATAGCAAGACAAAATCTTATGACATATGTACCTATTTTTGTGTGTATCAAATCTTATTCAAGAGATCTTTCTAAAGGTATGAAGTATTTTCATTCATCTATCTATGTTCATGTATGTACATGTAGATGGGTCAAGGGGGGGGGGGGCATTTCACAAAACTTGTCATCAGTGACAAATGACAGTTTTGTTATAAGCTACTGAAATCCTTGCTTATGATTAGTTATCAGCAGATTTGTCACTGATTTTTGTAATTTGTCATTGACAAAAGGCTTTGTGAAAAGCTCCCCTGGCCTAGTGGATACATGGTTCCTAGTTCGTGTCACAGCACAGCACTCATATCCTTTGGGAAGACATTAATCTACATTTGTCAGAAAATTGCCACTCTCCACCTAGATTAAGTAAATGGGTACCTGGTAGGAAAATTCCTTAAATGCTCAAGCCTTATCGTGGAGGATCAGCAACAGTCGGGGTTATACTGTGGTACTGTCTATTAAGCGCAGTAGAGTATATTCATATAGTAGCTGCGCTATATAAATGGACATATTACTATTATTTGTATGTGCATTATACACGGTTTGTGTTTCTCTTCTTCAATGTTTCCACTATTATTGTATAAGGAATATTTTGCAACGACAATACTATGGTATGGGCAATTAAATTGTTATTTCTTATTTTGTACATTTATTAAAAGGAATACTTGCATGGCCTTGATTAGGGCCACTTCCCAAGAATTATGGAATGACATTTACAGAGAATTTTCAATTCAGAAGAATCTAGATGGAACTTCGACTGCGTGCAGTCGAAAATGATGCCTCCGCCAAAGAGCGATTTCACAAACAAAAACAGAAGCTATTTTTCAAATTCAAGTTTAATAGTAATCCATTAAGAGGTTCTCAGAATATCGTGATTACAAGCTATTTTTTCATATACATGTATGGCCCTTTAATCTTTGACCACATGACCCTAAAATCTAATCAGTTCATTGGCTTTGCAAGATACATGCATGTCTTGAGTTTGATGGTAATTCGTCCATCGGTTCTAATGATGTGATCACCAGGTATTTATGCATAAATAATGAGCCCTGTGACCTTTGACCTCGTGACCCCAAAATCTAATCAATTCATTGGCTCTGCAAGATACTTATATCATATTTGCCAACATTTGAAATTCAGAAAACGGAATGCACATCACAAATCCTACCATACGCTGCAACTGCACTGTGCACTGCGCGTGAAATACGTATCTCGCATATACGGCCGGAGTCATGCGGTGATCATGAGCGATAGTGCTAGCGCGACGCGTGCACGCTGTGCTGTGCCCACATAGAGCTATATACTAATAGCTCTATGGGTGCCTATGACCGAGGGATTGTGCATGGTACTCTATGGGCACTCTACGCACATGAGGGCTCATTATTACACGCGGTAAATAGAGATCAGCGTGGCGCGCAACAAGCATGCTGCACGCATCTTGCGCAATACAATCCTTCCAGGACTCATCAGATCGAAACTATGGAAAGCCAACTGGTATTTATACTACATATAATTCCCCCAAATCGGAACGTTCCGTTTTTCATGGCTCTAAAAACTTAAAAAACGTAACAGTTCCGTTAGAAACGGAACGGTTGGCAAGTCTGATATATGACCCAAGTTTGGCAGGAATCCATCAATCGGTTCTTGAGATAACAAGCTGTTTTTGCATACATAATGAGCACTGTGACCTTTGACCTCATGACCCCAAAATCTAATCAATTCATCGGCTCAGCAAGATACATACATGACCCAAGTTTGGCAGGAATCCATATATTGGTTCTTGAGATAACGCGATCACGAGTTATTTTAGCATACATACTGTAATGAGCACTGTGACCTTTGACTTTGTAACCCCAAAATATAATCAATTCATCGGCTCTGCAAGATACATACATGTACATGACCTAAGTTTGGCAGGAATCCATCAATCGGTTCTTGAGATAACGCGATCACGAGAACGGGACGTACGGACGAACAACTCGAAAACATAATGCCTCCGGCTACTTCGTAACGGATGCATAAAAAAGAATATTACATTTTTATAATAATCTACAAATTAATGAGGTAATATCACAAGAGTTGAATTTCCTATCAACCATTTGACAAATTTATAAAATGTCGAAATTTATATAGCTCTGTAAAAGAATGATACTAAATATATCATCATTCCATAAGTGTTTCATAAATTTGATGAATGTTTGAAGTACCTTGTATAAGTTATTATATATTATATCATTAATTTGTAGATTTCTTTTTAAATGTCTGGAATATTCTTCATTCATAACAACAAATTCTCTAGAACTGTCTTTCTATAATACTTGGAATCAACCTTAGCCACTTTTAAATTTTGATCTTAAAGGGATCGTTTAACAATGTTAAATCTGAGATGCTCGGCTCTACCAGGGAGGTGAAAGAAAAGGAGGCGAAACTCTTGTAATTTATTCAAACGCATTCTTGAGTTCTAAAGCGTAACAATGGGATGTGTAACATTCTACTTGGCTTTGAAGTTCCATGCTCCGAACCGCGCTTCCACTGCGGGGACTTTCGGAAGCCAGGCACCAGTTTTACTTTTATTACAAAATATTAAATTACCAGCAAAATTTCAGTGTAAATCAAAAACTTTATATGGGAATTTTATTGGGAATAGTACATCAAACAAATCTTCAAATTTATAACTCCGTCCTTCCTTTAATTTGTGTGCCAGAGTTGGTAAAATAAAAATTACATCCTGTCAAAAATTCAATATTTTAGGATGATGCGCTAATTTGTGCATGCTTTAATGTCCCGTTATTTGATCCATGATTTACAATCTTCAATAACATTAAGTTTGCTAATGCGTGTTTTCGCGTGTTTTTTGTATTTTTCAAGTTTAAAAAAGGATAAAATTACACAAGTTTGTGTTCGCTTGTTTTACTTGTACACATTCAACAATGGATGAGAAATCATTGGAAGGGACAGCGAACAGTTGCTGTGATACCATTTTCTGATGTAGGAATTCTAAATCCTGAAATTTCATAATAATAATAATAATAAAAACGTTACTTATAAAGCGCTTACCACCGAAGTCTCTAAGCGCTATACACACAAAATAGACTGATATACAATTACATCTTATACAAAACTAAAAATGCAAATAAACCTACAAATAACAATACATATGGAATACACATCAAAGTGAACATAGATAATTAATCATCGAACGCAATTTTGAATAAATGTGTCTTGAGACTAGTTTTGAATAGGTTAACGGTTTGACAGTTTTTTACATTTAAAGGTAATTTGTTCCAAAGTTCAGCAGAAGCTTTGCGAAAGGAGCGATTACCATAAGAGAGAGTTGACACAGAAGTAGATACGAGGTTTAATTGTGAAGATGACCGTAAATTGCGTGAGGGTTTGTATTCCTCGATTAATTCTTGCAGATAAATTGGTGCCAATTCATGAATGCATTTATAAGTTAAAACTAAGATTTTGTACATGATGCGGTACGTCACCGGCAACCAATGCAATTCGCGAAGTACTGGGGTGATGTGTTCACAAGAACGTGTGCGTGTTACAAGCCTGGCAGCAGAGTTTTGGATTCTCTGGAGTTTTGCAATGTGCGACTCCGGAAGGCCATAAAGAAGGCTGTTGCATTGATCAAGACGGCATGTAATAAATGCATGTATAAGCGTTTCGGTAGATTTTTTATCATGCGCTCTTTTATCTCACCACCTGGTCAACAGTTGCAGATTAGCGCATAACTTTTCGGCGGCTTGGAGCATGGGGTCAATGAGAGCGGTTTGATTCCAGTCCTTCTCTATCACGTCCCTGGCTCTACGTGTTATCAGTGTCTGTGATATGGTGTTATGTTGAAGCCCTGAAAAAATTGCGCTTCAAAATGATCAAGAAGTGCCTGAAAAAAGGAAAAACTTTTGAGTGACTGGTTTTACCAGATTCGTTTTCCCCAATAGACTGTAGTGTTATGAAAACCGTTTGGCAAACGCAAAATTTGGTTTCGATTTCCAATCATAAATATCTTGATAAACAGGCAGGGGATCGGCTTGTAAAAGTCATGGGGTTCCTTACTGACCTAAAGGTTTACAATTATCATTGCAGCATGAGCTAAATCCAGGATTTTGTTTCAACATCTGAGACAAAGTTACCGTTGGGAATGGGAACGTTGTGAGCTTACCTGGTTTTGGTTTTTCTTCTAATCTGATACGCTTGCTATTCTGCGATACCTCTCCAAACGTTTTCTCTGCCTGGTGACGTCTCTTCTTCCCTGCAACAATAATAATAACAACAACAAAACATTGCAGGGCCCCGTCTAATATAGTATTGTGATTGATTCAAGCAATCGCAAGGTCTCAAATCAATTGCAAGTTTGCAGTCTCCCATATCTTTTGTACACAGTCGTTATTGATATTAACTCTGTATAAGAAGGGACCCAGTTGTAATGAAAGTCGCACTATCTTCGTAGACGCCCGCATACATTAACCATTTGCAAGCCTCACATGTAGGTGACTAAAGTGTGCGATGCAAGCAACGAACTGTAGTTTTTATAAAGAGGAGTATGTCAAAAATAACAGACAAGACATACAAAATAAATATATGCAGTAGGTTTGCGGGTGCACCATGTGAGAGAGAGAGAGAGAGAGAGAGGGTTGAGGAGTCCTGAAAAAATAAATAGTTATGTTGACCTTTACCCCCCAAAAGACCAAAGAAAAATTGTAAAAGTGCCTGGTTTTAAAGCACTACGCCATTTAAAAGTGCTATGTCCAGAAATGGACAGGATCACATCGCCCTTCATTACTACTTGGAAAATATCTGTATCACTCAAATGCATTCCTGGGAAAATTTATTAAACACAGGATCACATCTCCTTCAAGAAGAGGGGTGGAGGGTGGGGGGGGGGGGGGGTAATTGTCTTTGGGGAGTATGTTGTCCAGGAACTCATTGACTGGAGATGATTGTCTAAAGAGTGATGGTTCAGATACAGGGGCCCCGTTTCATAATTTTTTTTTATCTATAACAAATGCAAAATTTCTTTGACAAATTTGCTCTAAGCCAATCACATGCTTTGATTTCAGTAGCTTATAACAGTAGCTTGTAACTTGTTATTGATATAAAGTTTGCTCTCAGCCAATCAGATGCCTTGATTTCAGTAGCTTTTAACAGTAGCTTGTAACTTGTTATTGATATAAAGTTTTATGAAACAGGGACCTGGGTCTACAACTAAATACCTGAGTGTACAGGGTCCTCCTCTTCGGCCACTATAGCTTGGAGTGTCTCTATCTCCCATTTCTCTACGTTCATCTTCCATACAGCTGGTATGAGGATTTCATGCAACACCCTGTAGTCAAAAGAATAAAAAGCAATGGCAAACACTTTGTAATTGATTCTTCAAAAAATGTATTGTGGATCCAGGTGGTTCATTTATTTGACTTTCAATCATAGAGTTGAGGATTCAAATCCTAGCCCGGTACTAACGTCCTTTGCAAAGACATTGATCCCATTATGCCCCTCCCCATCCAGGTGTAGATGAGTAGATGATATGCTAGAGCGCTACTTGTTCGCCAGCTATGACCAAGGTAATAATGTCAGAGCTCCAGTAGAGACACTGCGTGACGTACATTAGCGCTATATAGGAAGCCACCATTATACTATTATCAATTTATAAGACGGCCAGTAGTATAACAGTTCAAATGTGAGATGGTCTTTGCCATAATAGAAACAAAGATTGAAGGATGAATGGAGTCAAATAAACAATGAGGGTGAGGAAAAGAGGGATGAGTGAGAGTGAGAGAGGAGGAGGAGGAGAGAGAGAGTTCACAGTCTGAACAAAGCCAGTTTTCAACAATACTTACCAATAAGGTATAAGAGCACTGTTAAAAATTACAGACATGTATCAGGCTTTGGATGAAGATTTTTATAATAGACTCAATTGTACATAGTCTGAACAACGCTTGCTTTCAACACTATTTACCAATAAGGTATAAGAGCACTGTTCACACTCACATATCAGGCTTTGGGTGCAGCAGGGGAGGTAATATCTTGGTGAGATCGGTGTTTGCAAGAATGACATGTTGATGGATGTCAATCAGAGAGAGGCCGACTCGGAATATGGTGGTCACCCCTGGAGAGAGAGAGAGAGAGAAAGAGAAAGAGAGTGAGAGAGAGAGAGTTAGAGAGAGAGAGAAAGAGAGTTAAAGACAGAGAGAGAGAGAAAGAGAGACTCAAAACATACATAACATACACATTAACTTAAAGGGAGAGAGTCTCAACAGTTTCCATATGCAGAAGGGCATTATTCACTGAACACCAGGCTTGGTGGGAATACCAATAACGGGCATCCAAGTCTTCACACAGCAAACAATTTTATTTGATTGATTGCAACTTTCATAAATTAATAACTCTCCTGTTTTTCATCTGAAATTGCTCAAACTTTCGTAATTCATTTCTCTCATTTTTCTGATTTTATCAAAACCAACTTCCCATTTACTTCACTGACATTCCAAATCATTCTGCCCTTTGTATACGGGACATGTCTTTTTGTGCCAGCAAATCCCGCTAATGCCTCAGTCACACCTTTGCGTATTTGGCTTGCGTATTGTTGCGTTTTTATGGCAAGCCGTTTTAACATTTATTTCTATTTCTTGATATCAAAAAATGAAATCTTGGAATCAGGAAATCGAATTCATGATATCAAGAATTACCATTGCTTTACAACAGAAAATTATTTCTTGATATCAAGAAATAGGAATACACAGCTTGCCATAAATACGCAAAGATGTGACTGAGGCATAAGGTCCCTAACCATATAGCTTATAGTAGATTATTTACCGTCCAGGAGGATAAGATCCCAGATCGCTAGTATTGTATCCCAGCATGGTAGGGATGTATAGAGACACATAAACCAGGGCGTGACGTACATCAGAGGTTGAACACCAAGAGAATCCTACAGAAAAACAAGAAAAGGGGGTAGAAATTGTGAGGATGTTTGAAGAGTGATATCTGAATTATGATTATAACAAAAACCTCCTGTTTTCATTTAAGAATATCACAATGAAAAAGTAGAAGTGATTTGTGGAGACACATTAACCAGGGAGTGACATACATCAGGGGTTGAACACTTAAAGAGAATTCTATAGAAAGAGTAAGAAAACAACACCTAAAAAAGGAATACAAAAATTTGAGGATTTTTAAAGAGTACCTGAATTAATATCATGATTATAACCTAAGACCTCATGTTGTTATTGAAGAATATCACTTACAAAAATTACAAGTCTTTTCATCCCTCATAAAAATATGATCATGTTCATTAAAATCGATGAAGAGCAATACACATAACAGTTAAATCCACTCAATATTTCTTATATATCTGTGACATCGTAGTAAGATTTTTTTTTTCTTTACTACTGCCTGTGCTTGCCTTACAAAGTTCAATTTTAATGCTATCAGCCCATTACTTGGGCTTGGGCTTGGATAAAGTTGCTCATTTTGAGGAGTGCAAAGTTATTCGCTTGGGCTATGCGATGGAGACAAACAAACAGAATAGCTGACAAACATGCAGAATGAGGAGACAGAGAGGGATAGAGATAGACTATTCAGAATAGCTAACAAACGTATATGCATGTAGAGTAACACACAGATTTCTGACGTTAAAACTTACAAAATGTTTGGCCACTCTTGGAAAGCGCTGACCAAGCAGTTTCTGAAATAGAGAAGCATGGCTCTGGATTCTAAAAGAAAAAAATAAACATATTATTCATTCATGTTTTTTTTATAATCAAGTTTACAATTACATGTAGGAGTAAGTTTTTACTACTTGGAAAAAGAGAAAGGAACATGAAACATTTTTCAGGTTGTTCATACGTATCATTTGTGCAGCATGACAACCGCAATGTGCATGATTTTCCCAAATTTAGAATTGTAATTCATTTATTTTATATAATTACACTTTTGAAAGGCTGGACCACTTGCAAAATATCCTTTTTGTTTAATGCTATATTTATTCACTGATTTATATACGACCTGTACTGTAGTGAATCAATACTTTCACAATTAAAGAAAAGACTAACAAGCATTTCTTGGTCTGGTTCTCTTATGTGATCAGTTTTTCATCTAAAATATATTGAATTGGGTTATTCATTTGTCATTAAGTCTATAAATAAATTAATTGCTTGTTTGGTTTGTTTTACTTGACTGCTAAGAAAACATGTGTATGCTTTTACATGTAAATGCGCGACAGCTTAAAGTACTCTCTGAGGGACTTTGTAATGCGGATTAAGGCCTTACCAAAGGGCACTAGCGCATTAACTTGATTTCAAACCCGGGTCCTCCCGGTTACGAGACCACTGCTCCATCACTCAGCCACCTCTTAATTCCATATAAGAATATCAAAACATTCTTCTCTAAATATGAGGAAGCATTTCTTTAGCAGCAGAATTGTGGATTTGTGGAACAGTCTTCCTGAAAACATTATGTCAGCAACTTCTGTAAACGGTTTTGAGAATATACTAGACAAATACTGGTCTAAAAACGTTTCCCAGTTATCAAATTATTTAATATGAAAAGACAAGAATAATTTATAACCTCTGAAGAAGACATCAACGATCGATAACAGGTATAGTCCTATAGCATTGCTGGATTAAACTAAAGTAAAGTAAAGTTAAGCTATTAACCTTTTGAGATTCATATCGAAGTAGCCGGCAAGGAACTTGGGTTTCTCAAAGAGCGCCACCATGGCCCAGAAACATCTTCTTCCTCCTTCATCACCATCAAGAGCATGCCTACCAAATAGGACATTCCTGATTGGCAGAAAATATGTAAAAGAAAAGAAAATATATTAATCACACAATACATGCATTAGTCCAGCATTGTAATACCAGGAATTTACTGATAGTATTTAAAGGGAGTATATCCCTTTTGTAGCCCAAATCGAATTCTGTAGAACGTTGAAGGAATTTATGAATATGTCATGTATGTCCTATCTGTGAAATTTAAGCGTTAGCGGTGTCCTAGTAATCAAATTATGCAAGGAAACCTGTTTACTTTCTAGACTTCACTGTCAGACACTTTCTTTGGTAATAACATACCTAAAATGAGCTGTAACAGGTACACGATTATTTTTCTACATCAATAACCCAATTCTGGTAATGGCCAAAATTAAACTGATTGAATCTTTGTGCAGAAATATGATACACGTATTTCAATTTTAATTCAGTTACAATTTCATTTATCTTTCATCCATACACATGATACAAAGGTCATAAATACACAAATTGGCGAAATCATACATGTAGATGGAAGGATACCTTCAAAAAGAACAAGGATTGTCAAGCAGAAAGCACCTGAACATATCATTTGACAAAGGGGATACAAATCGTTTACTATTTAAATAATATAAAATGATCACTTGGGGGGTGTTACACAGGACTAAGATCGACATTAAGTTGTACTTAACCATGGCAGGCAGTTTATGCCACTGTTTGCTCTCACCATTGGTCTCTCAAATATGATCTTTAGATAATATTTTCCTTTATTAATGAATTATCAAAAAATTTAAATTCTGTAGATTTGTGACCATGATTTGTATGTCCCTTGTGAGACCAATGCCAGTAAATGGTGAGAGCAAAGTGGCATGAACGGCCTGCCATAGTTAAGTCTAACATAAAGTCGATCTTAGTCTTTGTGAAACATCCCCCTGGTTACATAAAGGCATACCTTGGCAATATCCCACTGATGGGTTGTACAGTGCATAGACACTAAGAAGCCGGAAGAGAGATGCACGCCCCTCCTTCGCCTCCGGTTTGGATCCCATGAAGAGACGATGAGTGGGGAATGTACGCTCTGTGTGCAAAAACAGAAGCATGGAGTGAGGGGAAGTGAGTGGGGGAGAGAAGGAGAGAAGGAGTAGGAGGGAGGGAGGGATGAAAGTAAGATTGAGAGAGAGAGAGACAGACGGACAGATAGACAGTGAGGGGAGAAATGACAAGTGGAGAGAGAAGTAAGATGTAGACATGAGAAGTATTATTTTAGACTATAAATTGACACTAACCAAAATAATAGATCTTCTGTTTGGAGCCACTTTAACCATGTGCTAATATCATTCACATTGACAAGGGAACCTGCAACCAGGGTAATCAATTATGTAAATGAATTAATACTTGCAACTTGCAAAACATCTTTAATAGCCCTCCAACACCATCCCTTGGAAGCCACTAGTGCATTCCACTCAATTTGGCCCTAATGCCTCAGTCACACCCTTGCGTATTTGCTTTGCGTATTGCTGTGTATTTCTGGCAAGCCGTTTTAACATTTATTCCTATTTCTTGATATCAAGAAATGATTTTCTGTTGTAAGCAAGAATTCATTTTTTGATATCAAGCAAAAGGAATAAATGTTAAAACGGCTTGCCATAAATACGCAAGCCAAATACGCAAAGGTGTAACTGAGGCATAAGGCTAAGCAAATCCTGGCAGGAAGGCAGAAGGAATTCACCTAGATCGACGACAATCTGTCTGAGGATCTGCGGGGGGATGAGATGCTTCATCTTGGCCGGGTGATGTCTCTCCTTCTCCTCCTCCCTTAGTCTACCAGTATCCTCCTCATCCTCACCGTCCAGTACCTGGTGGTGGGGGTGGAAGCAGTACTCACTGATGCCAAGCTCAACCATCTGGGAACGCACAGCCCGTACGCACTCCTGTAGGGGTCAAAGGTTAGATATGACGGTTTGAGTGTTTGTTTTGCCCGACTACTAAGAAAGTTTTAAAAAAGCAACTTAAAGAGGAACAAACTTAACCCGGTATTCTTTGGATACCGAGTATTGAAGAAATAAAGAATAACGTAAAACCCTAAATCCTTTACACATTCTGTGTGGGTCAAAGGTCAGATATGACAGTGTGATGGTTTCTTTTGCCTGACTACCAAGAAAGTGTACCTCAACTAAAATAGCAAATAGTTTACCCTGCATTCTTTGGATATGTGGAGTATTAAGGAAATAAAGAATAACATAAAACCCTGAGCATCAAATCTAACTCAAACTTTGTTCTGTGCTGGCCATGTTCTCAACAAAAGAAGATTCTTTTCTTTACAGTGGTTAGTATGAGTTGACAACATTTTGGAGATTATGGGGATAAACTCCTTGACCCACAATATTCCCCCCCCCCAAAAAAAAAAACATTGGTGATTGGTTCATACAGTATGTACATCACACAGGCACATTGCTTGGCAGTGGTACATGACTACATGTATATTGAAACGGATCTTCTTAAATACCATAAGGTGTTCAGGGAATAATTTTCCTCAAAATTTTTGATTAGCAATTTCAGCCGATGGATAAATATTTCAAATGCAATTCTGTACATTTCTATGGAAGAAAACTGCTACACAAAAGATATTTTGTATAGCAGTCATGCAAAAATGCATAGCAAATTGCGATGCGATACCAGGAAAATTATTCCCTGGGTGTTATTATGTTGTTGTAGCTATAACCAAAGGCAAAGAGTAAGATGCATGTGCCAGATAATCAAATGTCCCACCTGTGATCCCCAAAGCTAATGTCAAAAACATGTAAGTGCACATGAACAGATCAACAATAATAATAGAGGCTACTACTCAAGCCTGTCTCCGCCGAAAACTAATAATTGCTCTGTTTCCTTTCAATGGTTCAAATTCATACAAAATACAGGGGCCACTCTGTTGTTTAGTGCCCCCCGCCCCCGATCTCACCCTAAACTCCCTATACCTGGCTGGTTTACTAAGCTTGTTTGATATTCCAAAGCTTTCTTATGGTTGACTAGTGCTGTACACATTTTAGAGCATGTCATACATGTAGCTCTCTTCTAAATTGCTTTTTAATTTTGTTTAAATTAGTTTTCCACAGAGAAATTGTTTTGACTTTCCTACAGCTGTGAACTCTACTACAGTTTCTTAGAGATAGTTTACTTCAGCAGCCATTCAATTTCAATTTCAATTTATTCATGTTTCCAACAAAACATTACCAATCAATTATAAACATTTACAACAAATGTAGAAATACATGTTGGAAACAGAGCAGAGAGGTCCACTAAAAGCAATGCTTTTAGAAGTGTGAACACCTCCTTAAATGATACTTAGGAATAATGAGTAATTACCGAATAACTGAATGAAGATGTTTTCTGTTGCTGTTCACACCCTAGGAGCTTGGCCCACAGGATTGGTCTGAGCGGTCTGGGCGTGCCCTTACGCAGTAGGTATCTCAACTTGTTGGGGGAGTTGATGTAGGAGCTGGGCCAGTCAGCTACGTACCTCTCCCAGGCCAACCGGTGCTCATCAGATGGATTCTCCAAGCTACTTTAGAATATAAAGAGGACAACAAAAACAAGGATAAACATACTACAAGTACAGTTGTACACTGTAGGTCACATCATGAATGTCTGAAAGTTGTGGTTTAAGATTATAGGAATATCCTGTTGAAAATGGACAGTACGGACTTATGGACAATTAAATCTTCAACAATTGTTCAAATAATGGTCATAATTTAAAAGTCGATATCTCTCTAACCTGTTTCGTGTAAATTTTCTTATCTCTTTTGGAGTATTTGTCCTAAAAATGAAGACAACAGTAGATCTAGATCTATATACTTTCTAACACGTTTCACGGCAAACCACTGCACAATACCAGTGCATACCGACGGTGGGTTTCGGGCGGTGATATACAAATAATACACAGGTGCGAGGGACGTTATTTATGGCGATGCAGCGCTTGAGTGTTTTCACAATGGTGCAATGAAATGCATGAGGTGCAGCCAAGTGCATTTTGTGCCATTGTGAATACCCGAATAGCGCTGCAGTGCCATAACGTCACTCAAGAAAACTTGTGTACATGCATTGTAGTCTAGTATATTCGTTTTATAAAATAGGTGTAGATTCTAATATATCTTAGATCTAGATCTACCTCTTCTTCTTCTTCAAGATAATCTGCTTCCTTCAATACTGAAGATTCTTGCAGATGCCATATACTCGGCCTGGTTGGGGTGTGCAGGTGGACCATTACACCAGGCTTTCCCCCTACTCTTAATCTACTCTTATACAAATAGTGCAATGGGTTCTTAACGTGCAAGGGTGGTGACTCTCCTGTACACAGGGCCTCTATTTAACGTCCTATCCGAGGGACGGAGTGTTTTCCACTTGACATAACCTGCGTCTATGAACAAGGAAGGGGCATGTACAAACAACACAGACTTCAGTCATCCGCCTGGCAAGGCGAATATGTCTCCCGCTGCCCCACAATCTTCATAACATTGAAATAAAGTGAACACACAGACAATCGCAACAGCATAGCCTTGTTAAAAAACTGTGCAATGCATGAGTGCGACTTCTCTTAAATTTCATTGACGTGCATGACATGACGTGATTTATACAACTTTTTGGGGCACGTTTTCAGTAGGGGCGCTGGTCCGAGAATAAGGATCGTCTTCGATCATAAACGAAGATCGTCTTTGTAAACGCGGACCAATGCGTCCTCAAAAACAAGGATCGTCTGCAAAAAAGCAGATGTTCCATATTTTTGATCGGCACATCATGACATTGGCGATGCAAAAAACGGATTCCGGGATGATTTTCTTGATGCATTTTACTTTACAATGACTTTGTACAGAGACCTTCACACTACGAGCAATAAATCCTTGGGAAGACGGACAACCCATAAAAGTAGATGGTCAACTAGTCTAGACCTCTAGGGTTATTTTCCTCTGGGGAATCCAAATTTGGCATTGCCAGCGGGCGGTTCGGTAACCCGAAACCCGCAGAGCGCCGATGAAAAAAAACGTCCGCGAAAATGCAGACGATCCTTGTTTAAGAGGACGCATTTTGTCCGCGCTTATGAGGATATCCTCGTTTATTAGGACGATCCTCATTCTCGGACCAGCGTCCCTACTACTGGTTTTGTAGTTAAAAAAGCATTGCCATTGGTTCCTGGCCTGTGCATAAACAAATAATGTGTGCACACATGATCCATTTTGATGCTTCTCATTGGGTACATTCTTGAACCCGTCAGCGCTGCAGCTGCACAGCTCAGCTAGCTCAGGCAACGCCAACAGCTGCATTGCACCTCATCCACTTCACCCGACATACATGCCCCTGACCGGGCCAAGCGGGCGAGTCGAGGCCTAGCGCTAGCCTGAGCATGCCGTTGGGTCGGAGGAGCTTACCTGGTGTAGTTGTGGCTTCGCTCAATGTCCGCTTGATCTTCTGAAAACACAGCAAATCCATATTCATCAAAGCTTAATACACCATCTGGGGTTTTACTTCTGATGATGAGCTTATCAGCCTCCATTTTTAGTTGATGATTGACAGTCGAGTTACTTTAAAATGTCATTTTTTCACAGCCTCCTTCAAACGTTTTTAAAACACCCGCGCTTTATTTTGCAACTGTCATGGTGTCTTGCAATTAAACGATATAAAAGAAAATGTTGATGGCCACTGAACTCTCACAACTAGTACTGTCAGAGTGAAAATTATTTCAGTAAAAAAATTATTATTTTCTACCCGCACCATCGCCATTAGACAGAGTTCAGCTAAGAATATAGATGTATATTATTCATTTATTTAATTTAATTTATTTTGGGGGGAGTGGATGTTATTGATGATGTTATTCATCGAAAGAAATTAATCGGAATCGCGTCCCCCTCCCTCATTGAGAAATTCGTTTAATTTAATTCAATATCCAAGACAGTGGCGGATCCAGGGGGGGGGGGAAATAAGGGTCAAAAATAAGAAGGGAAACAAAAAAGAAGGGAAAAAAAAGGAGGAAAAAAAAAGAAGGGAAAAAAAAGAGGAAACAAAAAGAAGGGGAAAAAAAAAGGAGGAAAAAAAGAGAGAGAAAGAGAGAAGGAAAATAAGGGAAAGAGGAGAGAAAGGGAAAGAAAGGAGAGGAAGAAGAAAAGAAAGGGGAAGAAGTGATCGGGGGGTGGGGCGAAAGAGCCTCGCCTCCCAGGCTGTCGCCTCCCCCCTCCCCCAATCAAAAAATGAGAGAGAAGGAAGGAAATAGAAAGAAGGGGTATCAGTTGCAATTTTTCCGCCAACAAGTTGTGGCAGTGGCGGATCCAGGGGGGGGGCCCGGGGGGCCCGGGCCCCCCCCCCTTGAAAAAAAAATCATGTAAAATCACGTGATTTTTACCTTTTTTGGGGGTTGGGCCCCCCCCCCTGGCGCTCAAGGGGGGGTGCAAATTGAAATTTTTTTGAGGATCAAAAAAAAAAATGTGCTCACTACCCCCCCCCCCCCCCCCCCCCCCCCCCCCCCCCCCACTGAGCGAATTTTTGGCCGGCGCGTTTTTCAAATTTTCGGGAGCAAAAAAAAAAAAAAAAAAAAAAAAAAAAAAAAATGTGCTCTGTACCCCCCCCCCCCCCCCCCCCCCCCCACCACTGAGCGACTTTTCGGCCGGCGCGATTTTCAAATTTTCGGGAGCAAAAAAAAAAAAAGTTGGGCCCCCTCCCCTAAGAAATCCTGGATCCGCGCCTGAGTTGTGGATAGGGGTGGGGGTGGGGCAAAATGCCCTTGCCTCAATTTACTGGTGCCAGTAAATTTCTTTTTCAATTGCTTCCATTAATTTCGTCATTAATTATCGTTTTAATTAATATTATCGTTTTGTTTTTGATTATTATTATTATTATCATCATCAATATTGTTATTATCATTATCATCATAATTTTTCTCACTATTGTCGATAGTGTTATTTTGTATGGATTAATATTAATTCTATTTGTATTGTATTGTATATTTCACAGTGTTTAATTGACAAATTCAAACTGATTGTAAACTTCTCCAATACCCCATTGTGGGTGACATGAGAATAAATTGTCATTGTCATTGTCATTGTCATTGCGTGCTCACTACCAACCCCCTAAAATGAAATCCTGGCTACGCGCTTGCCTTAGGTCCCTTGGTTGGGTCCGGTGGCGAAGCCCCCGTAAGCTCTGGGGTTTTAAGCATTTAATTACGGTCAGATGAGCAATTTTTATACCTTATTTGTGACATTGGCAGGTCACTTATTTGTTTCTCCGTCTTTCTTTCTTTTTCTCTTTAACATACTTTTTTTAAAAGGAGGGGGGGGGGGGGGCTCGAGCCCAGCCACTTTGCAGACCATGACATAAAGGCTTCTAAATAAGCGTACTTCGCCTGACTGTAATTTGGGAATTTCTTATCTTCCAACAAACGCATAAAAAGGTATGACTTACGAAAAAAAATGGAGAAAAAATGCCGGAAAATCATGTCACAACATCAACATTTGTAAATCACTTGTTTCGAATAAGAAATACATCCCCCTGATTTTATTTTGTAATTACCCCGATCAATATGTGTATGTGTTCTATCATATTAAATGGAGACGTGATGGCTTAGTGGTAGAGCAGTGGTTCCGTGAGGTCCCGAGTTCGAAACCACATTGATGAGCTAATGCCCCTTGGTAATGTATTAATCCTAATTACCAAGTCCCTCGAAGACGACTTAAAGCCGTTGGTCTCCTGGTTGCTGCTTACAAGCACATGCTTTCTTAGCATTCAGGTAAAATTAACAAACCAACCAATATTTTCAAATTTAGAAAACAATATTTATACTTCTTTTGTTATCATTCGATTTCTATGCCTAACACACTTTCTTGCTATATCAGAATAACAGTAAAATTATATCAACAAATGATTCAATACACTATGCCGGGTGAGAAAATAAAAGTCGTTAGTGTTACGATCAAGTATATCAAAGTATGTTTACTGAATACTAGTAATATCTTTGCCCGCTCTTTTCTTAGGAAAGTTGGTGCCTAGCCTGCAAGCTGATTGGTGGAACGCATATATTGACAGCGATACTCCCTGACGAATAAGAGAACGTCGTTTGAGTTAGTCTTTGCAAACCTAGGACATAAACCGTATTGAAATAAAATAGCAATCAGGCAACGAACTCTTTGACAGTCTCTCGCTTATGTTTAAATGAATTACTTTGGAACAAAACAACGTTATCGATTCGTGGACATCGAAAGTAGACAAATACACCACTTTAGACTGATAAACAGAATTTTGTTGTGGTTAGATACGTTAGGTTGTATTTAGAGTTCAGACTAATTGGCTCCTGGTATCTGCTGTACGAGAAAAGCGACGAGCGAACGGACGCACACGCGCCGTGCCAAAGAAAAACCACGAGACACTGCGTGCGAGCAGACCGCTCACGGTGATAACTATATACCGCAGGCATCAGCAGAGAAAGTTCTCCTCTGGTGATATAAATCATATCAGCGGTGTGCCGTCAGGTCATAAATCCATTCGCTTTGCACTCGTGCCTGCTTGACAGTTACAATTTCATTACTCGTCTGAAACTAGCTGTTTATTCTGTTGATCCATTTCTCGGACAGGCTGCTGCTGACTCTACATGCCCTCGACAGAAACACTGTTTTCGTGTTTTGACAACCAAACCAAGGATAGTATTTTTCCTGCAGTTTTCTGTACTATAACTATTTAGACAAGAGCTCGAGGAATTGAATTGCCAAGATATGATCAGAGAAAAAGATTTGAGGACCAATAACATTTTTCTGAGATGAACCAGTAAATACATTTTTGGTATGACGTCTTGAGCTCGACTCCACAGACTTGAACGTGGATTTTTTAGTGAAACATCATTATTTTGCAGGATCTTGCCAGAAATTGGAATACCCACTCACCACTGGAAGTAGAAAGCATCTCTTATCCCATCTACTTGGTTAGTATAATTCAATCTTCCATTTTAATTGAGCTCATTCACTTCATGTTAATTGTAAAATTGATATGGTTAGCCCGGCTGTATCATGCCTCGAATTTGTTAATCGAACCATGCATCTCAGCATTATTTCCTTAAATATCTTTGTCATGTTTGTCTTCAAATAACCATGTGTATGAATCCTTGATCATGTGCGATATTGCTTGCAGCAAAGTTTGTGAAGGTCCTGAGCCTGAGGCCTGAGGTGTGCATTGTACAGGCTCGGATCCAGGATTTCTTAGGGGAGGGGGCCCAAATTTGAAATTATTGGTCCCCCCAAAATCGCAACGACTCAGCCAGCCGCTGAATAAGCGGGGGGGGGGGGGGGGGGGGGGGGGGGGGGGGGGGGGGGGGGTGGGGGGGGGGGGGGGGGGGGGGGGGGTGGGGGGGGGGGGGGGGGGGGGGGGGGGGTGGGGGGGGGGGGGGGGTAAGATGACCCATCGACATTCCGTTCCGTTGGGGGGGGGGGGAGTAAGGTCATCTTTTTTAGGTCATCTATAAGGATTTTTTTTTTTTTACCGTTTTCGACTCTTAATCCTGTTTTGAATTTCAAAAATGTTTTTTGCCTGCTCCTTTTTCTTCCTACGTCCTCTTCCTTTTCTATCCTCTCTTTTTTTGGCCGGCTTTTTTTGGGGGCCGCCCCCACCGCCCCTGGCTACGCGCCTGCGGTCAGATGAACATATTTTGATACCTAGTCCGCCCCCGGAACTCAGGGGTTGAAGGCAATAAATTACGGTCAGATAAGCATTCAGGGTCCCGCCTTAAGGCACCTGGTGGGGTCGAGGGTGCTGAAACCCCGGAATCTCAGGGATTTTAGGTATTTGATTACGGTCAGATGAACATAATTTTATACCTTATTTGTAACACTGGCAGGACACTGATTGGCGTGAGGTCCAGCGGGCGGAGCCCCAAGAAGCTCAAGGGTTTTAGGCACTAAATTACATTTCAGATGACTATCAAGAGGCCCGCCTTAGGGCCCTTTGTTGGGTCCCGGGGGCAGAGCCCCCGTAAGCTCAGGGGTTTTAGGCGTTTAATTACGGTCAGATGAGCATTTTTGATACCTTATTTTGTTGACACTGGCAGTTAACTATTCTTTCTTTCTTGCTCTCTTTCTTTCTATTTCTCTTTAATATTCTTTTTCAAATAATTCGGGGGGGGGGGGGGGGGGAGAGCTGGAAGCTCCTGATCCCCGCCGTTCCGCGGGCCCTGACATGTAGGCATCTCAAGAGGAATATTTCTTGCCTGGCTGTAAATTTAGGAATTTGTCATTCTACAACAAACGCATAAAAAAGTATAATAATATTTACTAAAAAGTGAGAAAAAATCTCGGAAAAGTATGTCATTTCAGCATTATGTGTAAACCACCGTTGTGGAATAAGAAATAAACCACGATTAAATTTTATTTCCCCCGAGCCCCCCCCCCCTCCCCCGATCTACACTTTGTTGGCGGAAAATTCGCAACTGATCTCCCCTACCTTTCTTCTTCCTCTTCTTTCTTTCCCTTTCCCTCCTCTTTCCCTTCTTTTCATTCTCTCTCTTTCTCTTTTTTCCCCTTTTTTTTTTTCTTCTTTCTCTTTTTTTTTCCTTCTTTTTTTTCCTTCTTTTTTTTTCCTTCTTTTTTTCCTTCCTTTTTTTTCCCTTCTTTTTTTTCTTTTTTTTTTTCTCCCTTCTTTTTTTTCCTTTTTTTTTCTCCCGGGGGGGGGGGGGGGCGGGCCCCCCGGCCCCCCTGGATCCGCCACTGCCAAGACATAGCATTAGGATAGGCCTATATAACAAAACATAACATTACATTTAGTACAAATAAATATGTATGAGAGCGCTAATGATAAAATAGGATGTAGGCCTTTTGTAACGAAATGAGAATTCAAATATATTTACAAAATACAAATGAAGACAATTTTCATTCCTGTCATTCCTGTTATATTGGGTAAAATGATATGATGGTGATGTTTATGATGATTATTATCATCGTTATTATTGCTATTACTACTACTAAAGTTGGTACTAAATCATTATCATCATCAATTCATCATCATCATTAAAGTACAAATACTGTTTATATAGCCGAAATTCGATAACGAAACTACGAACATGTGTATATTATGATATAAAAAGTTTAGCATGGCTTTCTTGATCTATGAACAAACAATTTTCGTAGAGTTCCTTCCAACAACGAAAACAATAATTTAGAAATTATGGTGATGAATATAATCGTTAAATAATAATTATTTCTCAGCGACTACAGTCAATAACCTATTTTCCTCGCGGCTACCCCCCCCCCCCCCCTTGGGAAAATAGGCGACTCGTTCGACTGAACCTATAGATTCAACTTGATTTAACGAGCCCTATTTGTTTGTTATTTTCATCAATTATTTATTTTGTAATTATTATATTATCATGATAATTACCATTATCATTATCATTTGATTATTATTATCATTATCATCATCATTATCATTATTACGATTATTATCATTAACACCATTATTGTAATCATCATTATTATTATAATAATTATTATTATCATTACTAATGTCACTCGAGAAGAAGAAGGTTACTCTTAAAACTGGTATTAGAAATACTTTTTGGGCGTATATTATTTTCGATACCAATAATGATAGTATTATTATCATTGCTGCAAAAACATCACTGGAATGTGCCGAAATCAGCCCCCCCCCCCTTCCCAGATGCCTGAATCCGCCACAGGCACCACAAAACAATAAATATTATAATTTACAAACAGGCTTTAAGTGTCAGTCGAGTTTGTAGTAGGTCCATGCCCAAATACATTGTAAGGTGCCACATTAGAATGCGCACCTTCCCATGCTGATTTTCCTACAACTATCGCTGTGTGGCATCAGCTGAGAATTGACTCAATTCAGAGTCAGGATGACTCCTTTTCCGTGTCACTTTAGCTAGGAGTGGAGTTGGCTCCCGGCTGGCGCCATTCGGAGTGAAATTTGGCTCCGTGGAGATAGGAGTGTGGAGCATAATATGCGGTTGAGTGGTTTTATATTAAACTGAATACTAAATTCTACTGCTTCCGCCTCTTCTTGCTTCTTTTCCTCCTTAATATTTCCCCCGCTTATTACATTGTTAACACGCACGTGTTTATAATTGCAAAATAACGATGTTCTTTTGTTATGGAACTGTTCTTCCGGTATCATGGGTATAGGTCAGTATTATAGATATTTGTAACCTGTATCTTTAATGGGTTATATATATTTCATTGGAATTTTATCTTTTGGTATAGGTCAGTGTTATGAATATTTGTAACCTTGAATGGGATATATATATATTGGGATTGTGTGGTCATGTCGAATCCTGTTATGGTACAGGCCTAAATATACACTGTAATTTTGATTTCAAGAAAATGTATCACTGATAAATATGTACTTCTCTCCTCTCTGTTTGCTTTACTTTTCCCTCTCTCTTTGCTCTCTCTCTCTCTCTCTCTCCCCCTTTGTCTCTTTTAGTTTCCTTTCATTTTCTATAGTATCTTCTATTCCTTGCTGTCAGGGGAGATACGGTTATAATATGCTATTTAATATGCTATTTAATATTTTAATATGTTGCCCTATACAGCAACATCTCCTACACTTATTCAATGTGTCAAATGTTAATTAGCCCATACATTTGTTTGTAATTGATTAATACTATATAATGTATCTGAAATAATGATACCGCATCTTGCATTTAATTACATCACTTATAATTGTTTAATAGGCCTTAATTACTTTTCAACTTTGAAGGTAACCCAAGGCTAAACTTCTTATTTCTGTTTTATGTAAATCATCCATTGGAATTGGGACAGGAGGCTTTATGCCACAGTAATTTAGTTAACTTTTTCTGTCCCTGGCGTTCCAATGGTTGATAATTATGTCTTATTTTGTATTGTGTACACTGATATGTAATGTTTTTCTTTGCCGAATAAATAATAATAATAATAATAATAAAGCAACCATGCGAGGATTGAACTTGTCCTTATAAGGGGAGAGATGCATTGACAGTATACGCCATTTAAGGTAACAGACCAGATTGCGTCGTCAACACAGTGTCACGTGTTGAGCCCATATTCGTATGATATCTTGAATATTAATTACGCAGGGTCTAGAAAGTCCCGATTCTCTTGCATGTCCGATCGAGGCGCCAACTAGGAGCGAGCTGGTTCCAACATCCACAAGCACGCACGTTAATTCTTATAAACTCACCTCCGCGTTGAGCCAAACAGGTAGCCTGCCTGCGTGGCGAGCCGATTCCAACATTCACTTGCATTCATGGTTATTTCGTACAGCGCTTTTGTGAGAGAACAACAGGTTGATTTTTAGCGGGGAGATTATTTTTACCTTATTAGGTATTTGTTTGAAGGAAAATTAGATCTTCAACTGTTCTTGTCATCTTGTGGATCTGGATTAACAACGTCCAACGGTACTGCTGGGGGTAAGCATGAAATAAGAGGAAAATACCTTTCCTTGGAACGCTAGAGCTTCAATGATATGGACTTGCCGCCATAAGGAAATTTTGCCCTCACTAAGTCGAAGTCAATATGATTACAGTCAAAGCAGTATTTCCATTTGGACGATAAACATTATTTCAAGTTTAATCGTGGATATCATTCCGGGTCTGATTTACTCATTAGACATACAACTTTTACATGAAGACTTTGATTGGTATAAAACCAATTTGATATAGGATTAATCTATTTTCCACGGGATGACTGTACTCTATTCGGAATATCCATCAATATCATTCAACGCAGCCGTCTGTTGTCCATTTCCCACCATTTTCATGAAGCTTTTGAGGTTGGATCCGATGATATATATTTCAAATCATATATAGTATCATTTTAGTTACATGACTTGAGTAACACATGCAGCAAAGATGATATGATTTATGATCAAATATTGGTTCAAAATGATCTCCGAGCTGCCTAAAAATTACGAGACGTTTTACTCTGTAGTGTAACATTGTAGATCGAGTTGAATTTAGTTGAGAAGATGACACGGCCCTTCCCCAAACTAAATCTTTATTCGGCGATTTGTATGTCCCTATTAACATCACAAGTTTAGGGTGAAACTGCTTCAAAATATATTGCTAGTGTAACATTCGACAATTATTAATACAACAAAATATCCAGTCATATAACATAGAAAACTGATATCCCCTCAAAGTAGACGTAGACATGGCATTACAGATGGGGCTATCATTATGTTTATGAATGATTTGAAATACATAGTGAATGACTGTTTCGTCGTATAATTTTATAATTGTTTACAAAGTTCTCTTCCTTGTCTTGATCTTTAAATTGTGCAGATATTTCAAGCAACTATTAAAAATGCATTCCTGTCATCGTTATCTTGTACAGTCCATCATTATCTATCGGGTAGTGGAATACTTATGATGTAACAAGTATAACATGGAAAAATGTGATTTGATCGTATAATTCACTGTCTAATAATTTACGAACATTATAAGCTCCGAAGATCACTATTCAAAAATATCTTTCCCTTTTTATTTGGGGGCATAGTATCTTGGTTTCTCATATTAGAATACATCTAGGGCCTATACTCAATCTCTATCAAACATATTGTGGAATAAATGTCCCTCAATTTTCTGTTATATTCTGATATTGTTCATTCTTATTTCATCTGAATATCATACAACCTTTTAAACTAGTTGGTTGTCACAGACACTCCCATGCCTCAGTCACACCTTTGCGTATTTGGCTTGCGTATCACTGCGTATTTGTGGCAAGCCGTTTTAACATACATTCCTTTTTCTTGATGTCAAGAATTAAATCCTTGAAATCAAGAAATTAATTCTTGATATCAAGAAATCGAACTCTTGATATCAAGAATTAACAGTGCTTTGCAACAGCATTTCTTGAAATCAAGAAGTAGGGATATATGTTGAAACGGCGTGCGATAAATACGTAACAATACGCTAGCCAAATACGCAAAGGTGTGACTCAGACATCGTAAACAACAGCCAGCAAATATACATCAGCACTCTTTGCATGCTATCGCAAGCCTGTTCGCCCCGTGAAAGATCCTAAAAGACCACCCCTGACTTTTTTCTACCAAATTATTTGGGAATGTTGACACATTTCAGTGTTGTATACCCCACAACCCCTCCCTCAGTGACGTACGAATAAAAAATTGGGCTGGGGGCCGCAACCCAAATATTTGCCGAGGATCCTATATTCGGGCAGTGAGATGCCCGAAGTGTAATAGAAAGTAAAAGTGTAAGGGGCGTCGGTTCCCAGACTTGTTGAATGTGCATGGGCTAGTGCGTTTATGTCCCCTCCCCGGTCTTTAATTATTCCTGGATTCGTGTTTCAATGCAGATTTAAACACCAAGCATGTCTAAATATGAAAATGGAGGAATAAGAAATGTCAAAACTATGAACATATATAATTAAGGCAAAGTACAACAAAGAGCTTTTTTTTATCGGGAAGGGAGAGGGGGGGGGGTCAATTTGACGTCACAAGAAGTATAATTGCCATTCCATAACCCGTGCTGACACAATTATCTACACGTTCCTGCCATAACACATGGGAACAGAACATCGTCTCCCCTCCCCCATGCTATATCTCCTGGACCACCGACCTGTTAACTTTAACATTCCTACAAGGTTGATCCTCATAGACACACACAAACAAAACTGTCGATGGGTATTATCAAGGGGACACACAAAACACCGCCATGATATGAAAATCAATGTAAAAAATTACTCTTCTCATCATAACAATACATCTGTAGTTCACGGTTGGTACGTAATTACAATAAACAGCAAAGCACCAATCATCTGTCTTTCTTTATGATTCTTTTGAATGTGAAGTATAAAGAATGTAATGAATATGACGCTAATTCGGCATCATCTATAGAAATATTGAATAATTCATAAACGGGTGAAAAGCCTTTGCTTTGCCACACCCCTTGGCCTTGCTGTTTCGCTAGGCCGTGTAAGCTGGTGATAGCTAGCCCCGCCTCTTCACCACCGATATCGTTATCACTGTCGCGTTCCAGGTTCGTGGCAAACATGAAACCATTGGTTGCTCTTTCGTAATATGCCAACGCTTGAAAACCAGAGTCATTGATAAACAACATACAACTCCCGATGTTAGCTAAAGTCTCATGTAGAGGGAGGGATAACCGGTCGATGCCCCTTCGAACAACACTCATTTATAGTCTAGGTAATAGTAGCAATTTTTTTAATGACGTCAATGAATTTCAATATAATGTAGGAGAAATGGTTTTTATTCCGAGAAACAAAATTATTGATTTCTCCAAAAGAAGAACATTTATTGACAAATTGGGTTATTGCAAATACTTTAGGTTGGTGATGATAACACAGGAGATGAGAAAAGGAATAATGAGCATGATGATGGTGGTGATGATGACGATGAGGAGGAGGAGGATAATAGTAATGATAATTTTGGGTTCATCTCGGTTTGGTATATTCTCCTATCGAATTAAATAGACCGGTTTACTTACATTAACATTTGTGGATGTTTCTTTCCTGGGGACCTATTGACGAGTTATTCCATTAACCTGTCATTATTGAATGACCTGCACTACTTGGAATCCAGTCTGCATACATTACTTGTTGCTTTGTCGGGTAAGCTATCAGATTGTCAAAAACTCCCTTTGTTGAAAATGTATGCACACAATTTGAATATGTTAGTAAACCGGTCTATTGAGAAAGAACTTTGGTTACAAGTCGTATTTTAAAGATTTATTTGAGTTCGAATTCATGCCGGATATTCTTTTGAAAATGTTCTAAACGTCATGAATCAACGAACTAAAACCAGAACCCAGCCGAGAGACGAGATGCAAAACAACAAACATTTTACGCCCTCGCAAGGAATATGCCATTTTCGTAATACGTGTCTAAACATATTTCATGCATATGATTATGTCTTTGTGAAATGCCTCGTTATGAATTGTTTCCATTTGCCTGTTACGAATAATTCTAATAGTCAGAAATAATTCGCAATGAGGCATTTTACAAGGACGGTGTGCACTATTAAAATGTGATTACATTACGAAAAGCGGCTTACGAAAACGGAAGTTTTAATGAAATACAACCTCAAAAACAACGTCGACAGTCGACAGATAACCAAGGACAGTGTCGGAACCAGGGAACAGGGGCCCGGGCCCTTCACTGGCCAAAAAATAGGTAAACTAAGAAGATGGTCGGTCGGATGAGTCGCCGCTATATATTTTTTCACGAATTGGGCCCCCTCCCTCGCTGCCGGCTGGATCCGCCCTTGCCTAAATCACCCTCCTTTTCACCGAAGAGGCTCCTGCAGTAAAATCATATGCTATTGCGCAATATAGCTCCGAAACTGGGCGTTCTTCTGAGCGTTTTGAGTCGTCATTTTTAAAGCTAGATTCCAGAATTATTGAGGATTTCTAAGAAAAATCATTGTCATGTTTGGAATCTCCGTCAAAATTGTATGCTAATTGTCTTTTTTTCTCCATTTTTTTTTTAGCCCGTTTTGGTTAGAGTGGTCCTTTAAGAGCGGTGATTTGAATTGTTCAAGTGAATTGCTGCAGGATGGGCGCGATATAAATCATGGTGTATACAACAAGAAAAACAGTGTTCAAACTAGAAATGCAATCGTGTCACAACGATGTGCGTGCAATGACGCCATGTGTCTACGTGTCAAACGAAGGAGCTACTCTCGGACTATCCAGAGCAATATGTAAGAAGTCTGTAGCTTCTGTGATAGTGGAGATAGTTAGGGCGAAAGAAAGGTCACCAAAACGGCCCGAAACGGGAAAAATGGTGCCTGGACGGTCACGCATGAGGGTTTACGGAGAACGAAGAATTGAGTGACCTCGAAGGAATGCTAGAGACTACGCCTACGAATTTTGAAGGGAATTGGAGTAGAGGAAGAGATCTAGAAAGGGCTCGCAAGCACTGCGTGCAAAACTAATAGGATTTGGTGCATGATGAACATGTTGCGACGCGTGCTTTGGCACGAACGGCCGCCCATACTTAAAAAATGACGTCATAGCCGAAACGTGTTATAATAGGGCGGAAACTCGGCGGAATTCGTAT
Organism: Strongylocentrotus purpuratus; assembly: GCF_000002235.5. NCBI lineage: Eukaryota > Metazoa > Echinodermata > Echinoidea > Camarodonta > Strongylocentrotidae > Strongylocentrotus > Strongylocentrotus purpuratus. The sequence continues at coordinate 10,107,984 of NW_022145603.1, forward strand.
AGTGACCCTTGTTCAAATGTGATTTATTCACAATTTTCTGTGTGAACATATACCATACTTGGTATCATTCGAAAGGGCACTTCATTGCGGTCAGTTTGACACCATTGTCATTTGCGCGCAACGTACTGCACGCATCAAACGCGCTATTACATAATGCATAGTAAATTCATCATTTTTGACGATAACTTTGCGACGAGGGCATTAGAATTTACTTAACTTGGCAGACAGTTGTCACGTAAATGGATACATGTGTCTGCTAAGTTTCATTGATGTAGGTATAAAGATCGCCATTTTAGAGCAAGTTGAAGTTATTTCCAAATTTTCTTGGAAATGGCGAATTTGGAGGGCAATTTTCTCAAATTTGGTCAGTGATAGGGTATATAATTTTGTATATGGCTGGAAAGGGCATATCCTCAAGTATCTAAATCCAAAAAAGGGTACGGGTCTGCCAAGCCATAATGGAGATACGGCCACAGAAAGAAAGCCAATTCCCAGAACTTTAGAGGGCGCTATTTATGTTTTGCAAAGCCATTGGAGCGTGAGATTTTGCATGCCTATGTGCAATTATAAGATAAAGATACTGTGAGATTTAAATACGAAACGGAATTTACATGAGAAAGTTATGGCAGTTTTAGATTATTTAGGGGTCAAATGTTCAAGAATTTGAGAGATTTTTGACGGAGTAGGTTTCAGATTTGAATTTTGAGTACGAAGATGGCATTTTGAAGGGCAGGTTATACGTCGCAGATGAAAGAACATCTCTTAGACTATCTCGAGGAATTTGTTAGAAGTGTGTAGGATCTAGGATAGTGGAGATAGGAAGGAAGACAGAAAGGCCTTAAAATGGACCAGAAACGGATAAAATGGCGCCTGGACGATTACGCATGAGTGATTTCAAAAAACGAAGAATGTAGTGACCTTGATGAGATGTTAGAGATTATGCCTATGAAGTTTGAAAGCAAAAGGACATGAGGAAAGCACCTAACTAGGAATAACAAACACTACGTGCAAAACGAATGGGATTCCGGACGACAAGAAGAAGAAGAGGAAGAAGAAGTAAGAATATTAATAAGAAGAATGTGAACGAAAACAAGGCAATGACGAAGGTCGTCATTGCAACTAGAAATGCAATCGTGTCACAACGATGTGCGTGCAATGACGCCATGTTTCTACGTGTCAAACGAAAGAGCTTCTCTCGGACTATCCAGAGCAATTTGCACGAAGTCTGTAGCTTCTGTGATATTGGAGATAGATGGGCGAAAGAAAGGCCTCAACAGTGACCTTGATGGAATGGTACTATGCCTACGAAGTTTGAAAGAAATTGGGATAGGGGAAAGAACCTAAAAAGGGCTCGCAAGCACTGCGTGCAAAAACCAAGGGGATTTGGTGCATGTTCGTCATTGCAATAAACATCGTTCTGGGGGCCAAAAGCGTGAACCCGATATGCCCCATAGACAATGCGTGTAATGAATGGGCGGAAAACGTACAGGATCTGTATTACGACCGGAGTTAAATTGTTTTTTCTCTCTCTCTTTATGTCTCTTTATGGGCCGTATTTGGTATCATTAGAAAGAGAATTTCATGGTTGTTATTGTAAACCACTCTCTTTTTTTCTATGATAATCCTATCGAAACACGTGATGTAAAATAGATTTATAGGACAAAATGGCGTCTTAAATGGCCCCCTTGACCAATTTCAAAAATCCGGCCAAGAGGTGCCCTGCGTATTGGAACTCGGCATGTCACTGCAAATTTTCAAGAAAAAAAAGGACGTTTAAGGGGCAAAAAGCAGTCTGAAAAAATGACGTCATAGCCGATACGTGTTAGATTCGGGCGGAAACTCGGCGGAATTCGTATAGTGACCTTTGTTCAAATGCAATTTACTCACAATTTTCTGTGTAAACATATACTATACTTGGTATCATCCGAAAGGGCACTTCATTGCGGTCAGTGTGACACCATTGTTATCGGCGCGCAATGTATTGCACGCAATAAACGTGCTATTACGTAATGCATAGTAAATTCATCATTTTTGACGATTACTTTGCGCTGACATATTCGAATTTTACCAAACTTAGTAAACAGTTGTCACGTATATGGATACATATGTCTGCCAAGTTTCAATGATGTAGGTATAAAGATCGCCATTTTAGAGCAAGTTGAAGTTATTTCGGAATTTTCTTGAAAATGGCGAATTTGGAGGGCAATTTTCTCAAATTTGGTCAGTGATAGGTATATAATTTTGTATATGGCTGGACAGCGCATATCTTCAAGTATCTAAATCCAAAAAAGGGTACGGGTTTGCCAAGCCATTATGGAGATACGGCCACAGAGAGAAAGCCAATTCCCAGAACTTTAGAGGGCGCTATATATGTTGTGCAAAGCCATTGGAGCGTGAAATTTGGCATGGCTATGTGCAATTATGAGATAAAGATACTGTTAGATTTAAATACAAAACGGAATTTATATGAGAAAGTTATGGCAGTTTTAGATTATTTAGGGGTCCATTTTTCAAGAACTTGAGAGATTTTTGACGGAGTCGGTTTTAGATTTAAATTTCGAGTATGAAGATGGCATTTTGAAGGTCAAGTCATATGTCGCAGATGAAAGAACATCTCTCAGACTATCTAGAGGAATTTGTTAGAAGTTTGTAGGATCTGGGATAGTGGAGATAGGAAGGAAGATGTAAAGGCCTTAAAATGGACCAGAAACGGACAAAATGGCGCCTGGACGGTCATGCATGAGTGATTTCCAAAATCGAAGAATGTAGTGACCTTGATGAGATGTTAGAGACTATGCCTATGAAATTTGAAAGGAAAAGGACATGAGAAAAGCACCTAACTAGGAATAACAAACACTACGTGCAAAACGAATGCGATTTTCTGACGATAAGGATAAGGAAAAGGAGGAAAAGGAGGAAAAGGAGAATATTAATGGGGCAGAATGTGAACGAAAACAAGGCAATGACGAATGTCGTCATTGCAATTACTTCCATTGACTTGTGTGTTTAAGAAAGTTAAAGTTTGAGATATATTTCAAAAAGTTAGATGGTTTTTCCTACCTTTGTGCAATTTCATGCTACAATAGTATTTATTTTGTTGTATATTCAAGACCTTTTTCTTGGCCCATCAGTTCTTGGCATATCTATAGAACCATCAGTAATGCTAACAAATTTAAAGACCACAGTGAGTGTGATACTTCTTGTATAGATGTTAATTACAATTTAACTCTTAAATAAAATGGCACGTGACATTGTAGTCCAAAGCATTTTCAGCGCTTCTGCGTTACCAAAATTGATAATTAATTATTGCATTTTGTGCATGAATAGTATGAAGCTCATATGACCTAATATTACTTTAAACCGTGCGGTGAGTTTATTCCGAAGTCTGACGGTTAATGCCATCAATTATGTAATACTAATAAGTATTCCTGACACTGCCCCCCCCCCCCAGATTTAACAAAATAGTTTAGAGAGCGATCTATTCCTCGTTATAAAATCATTTGTATGAAAGAGGAAAATAAGATAAACAGAATGACAGAAGTTTAAAATAAATCAGACCAACAATAAGAAATTTATCAATTTTTGAAATAGTAGCAGTTTGGGCATTGGATTGTGACATAGTTGCGGAAAACTCTTTCAATTGTCTTGAACACAAAATATTATCTCTTGTTTTGTATTTTTGTTGATTTAATTTATATACCAACAGCATTTAATACAATGATTTTACATATACAAGAAGAGAAACTATTGGTTGGTAAAAGGGGCCAGATAATAGCACATATGCTAGTCGAGCCTAACCCCTTAAACAGATCAGTTTAGAACACATAGCAAACCAAAAAATAATGTATTTACTATTACAATCGATACTTTGAAAAACAAGGATAGTCAACAATGTCTTACAATATATTATGGTGTCTTTTCCCTTGGGGGCACTACTCAAAATGTATTATGGACAGATAAAAGACCCTCCTGAATCTCATCTTTTGTCGGATTTCATTCAAACTTTCACAAGTCTACTACTCTGATCTTTCTTCTTTCTCCTAGAATAGTGGCCTATTTACCAGAAAATTGAGGATGATTGGTTAGAATCATTCTCAATTTTCTGGTAAATAGGCCATAGCGGGTTAGGTGCATTGGAGTTTCCTCTAGTGGTACTTGTGTAATGGTTGCGTGCTTTCTCCCCTTCTTTTCTCTGTTTACTCCAGTTGAAGCAGTTCTCTCTTCTCTAACTGCTCTGTCATAAAATATGCTGATGACACAGCTATATGCGGTTATCTAAAGCATGGGCCTGAGAACTACTTTCAAGAAGTACAGAGTTTTGTAGAATGGTGTGATCAATCAAAACTAGGCCTTCAATGTACAAAAGACAAAGGAAATCATTTTTGATTTTCGTCGCTCTTCACATTCTCATGAGCCTATTTACGGACATCCCATAGAATACATCGCAGAATACAAATATCTAGGGACAATCATCGACAACAAACTGAATAGAATTCATATTCTCAAGTACTCGCTGGAAGCTAATCAACGGCTGTATTTCCTGAGGAAATTAAGGAAATTCCGAGTTGACAATACATATCCTGGTACTATTCTACCAAAGTTTGATACAAAGTATCAAGTTCCTGATGACATAGACAGAAATAACCGTCGGATTTGGGTCATTTCTTTAATAAAACTGACATTTGTTGACATTCCCCAATACAAAAGGTAACCCAGAGATCTCGTACCGTGGCGGTAGCTAGAGCCAGCGATGTACAACTTTTCGTACATGACATTTTCTCCCCGATTTTCTTTATTTAGATCTAATTTTCTGATTTCTAAATCAGATGTAAACTAGACTTTAATTCGTCACTTAGACGAATTAGGTGATACGTATGATAATGGTCTACATAACGAATAATGCATTACACGATATATTATTTTGTAAAATGCTTCTCCCATTATGATTTATTCATATGTCAAGATTAAATTGTGTCTCCTTGATCATCATGGATCTAGGGAAGATAGATTGAAACAATATATGACCTTTGACCCTGTGCAGTAACCAGTTACACATTTGACTCTAATTTACATCATGAAGAACACCTTTTGACGATTTTTATCTTATTCAAAGAAATGAAAATATAATTGATAAATGATTATCATCATTATGATTATGATGATCATGATGATCATGATCATGATCATGAGCGCGATCATGACATCTTATTGAAAAAATGAGGTTTGATTAAGATAGCATATAGTCTCAGCTACAACATACTCAAAAATCAACAAAATCCAAGCCGAAATAACGGCGATATTGCTCGCAAAAGACAGGAATGTAGACTCCAGATTTTAGAAAAAGTCATCTCCCTTAGGGATTACACGCAAAAAGTAATGGATTAAGTGAAAATAGGGTAATAATAAAGTAAAAAGGGTTATTTATGACATTATTTGCGAATCTACGTGTTTAAATATTCAAAGGAGATGGTACAGTGAAGGTCAAAAGGAAAAAAAAGTGAAAAAAAAAAGTGTTGGAGACACCCGGACTCGAACCAGGGATCTCGAGGTTGGAAGTCAAGTGCGTTACCGATAGACCAAAACATCTCCCATAGCGATTACACGTAAACGGGAAATGGAATTCAGAAATCCTACTTTGCAAGTGAAATATGAGCATGATACCGGCATCTAATCGAAAAATAAAAGGCATACTTTTGATAGCTCATTGTCTCAGCTACAACATATCCAAAGCTCAGCGAAAACAAAGCTAAAACAACGGAGATTTCGCTCGCAAAAGACAGGAGTGTAGAATCCAGTTTTGAGAAAAAGTCATGTCCCTTAGAGAATACACGCAAAATGCGAAAAATTGACATGCCTCCTTTAATCGCAAAAATACACCATGATACTTTTGTCAAAAATAAAAATTTTGAACACTACATTTGTAGAAAATTGTCTCAGCTAGAACATATCAAAATTAAAAAGAAAATTGATCCATATTTACAGAGATACAATCAATTTTCCAAAAATATGCTGACGTCATAATATGCAAATTGAAATTTTGAGTTTGGAGGCCATTATGATGACGTCATGAGTTAATTGAGGATAAAATGAGACATGAAATCATATTTCCGACTCATAATCTATCCCAATATGAAAAAATATTAGGAGTTTCTATCTATTCTAAAGAGTTACAATGAATTTTATATAGGCATGTTTTTGCCCATGTATTGTGGATAAAGATAACGCAAATCCGCGCGTGCTGTCAACTTTGACGGACGCTCATTGCGTTAATAAAAGGTGAACAAATTATCAAAATGCTTGGAAAAATGTACCGAATATGATGACAGAAAAAAATCGGCGATTCTATGTTGCAAAATGCCAGTACGCGCGAAAACGCGCGCGCATGCGCGTGTGCGCATCAAAATAATAATTTATCAAAATAATGCTCCATATGGCCTGAAACGTATGCAAAAAAAATTTGGGATGATTTGGAGCATTTTAAATTTTTGCGCGCGCGTAAACGCGCGGATGAACGCGCACGCGCGCATTTGCGCACTTTTATTGACCTCAACTTGACCGGACGGATATTTATCTTAATCGTGATAATTATGAATGAGAAATACTTTTCCGTTATGAAGATATGATCATTAGTTGATTTTCACAAAATGGCGCCTGGATGACGTCACGATAATTTTGACTCTCTAAAAAGTCACGCAGTTCTAAGTTAGACTAAGATCTATCATCATGGCAAGTTTCATGATAATGGCTTAATTCAGTCTTGAGATATCCTGCGAACAAATTCGAGGAAGAATAATAATAAATAATAAATAAATAAATAAATAAATAATAAAAATCTTGACGAAATCAAAAGGTGATACGTCTACGTACGTATCACCTAATTAGGTTGGTATGTCATTTGTCCTAATTACAGTTATCAAAATTTGATAACTTAATATTAAATGCATAATTTACGCATAATGCATGAACAAGCGACGATTATAGAGACTGAAGTTTTCGGTCTACTGATGACAAAGCTATATGCGGTTATCTACAGCATGGGCCTGAGAACTACTTTTAAGAAGTACAGAGTTTTGTAGAATGGTGTGATCAATCAAAACTAGGCCTTCAATGTACAAAAGACAAAGGAAATCATTTTTGATTTTCGTCGCTCTTCACATTCTCATGAGCCTATTTACGGACATCCCATAGAATACATCGCAGAATACAAATATCTAGGGACAATCATCGACAACAAACTGAATAGAATTCATATTCTCAAGTACTCGCTGGAAGCTAATCAACGGCTGTATTTCCTGAGGAAATTAAGGAAATTCCGAGTTGACAATACATATCCTGGTACTATTCTACCAAAGTTTGATACAAAGTATCAAGTTCCTGATGACATAGACAGAAATAACCGTCGGATTTGGGTCATTTCTTTAATAAAACTGACATTTGTTGACATTCCCCAATACAAAAGGTAACCCAGAGATCTCGTACCGTGGCGGTAGCTAGAGCCAGCGATGTACAACTTTTCGTACATGACATTTTCTCCCCGATTTTCTTTATTTAGATCTAATTTTCTGATTTCTAAATCAGATGTAAATTAGGTTGGTATGTCATTTGTCCTAATTACAGTTATCAAAATTTGATAACTTAATATTAAATGCATAATTTACGCATAATGCATGAACAAGCGACGATTATAGAGACTGAAGTTTTCGGTCTACTGATGACAAAGCTATATGCGGTTATCTACAGCATGGGCCTGAGAACTACTTTTAAGAAGTACAGAGTTTTGTAGAATGGTGTGATCAATCAAAACTAGGCCTTCAATGTACAAAAGACAAAGGAAATCATTTTTGATTTTCGTCGCTCTTCACATTCTCATGAGCCTATTTACGGACATCCCATAGAATACATCGCAGAATACAAATATCTAGGGACAATCATCGACAACAAACTGAATAGAATTCATATTCTCAAGTACTCGCTGGAAGCTAATCAACGGCTGTATTTCCTGAGGAAATTAAGGAAATTCCGAGTTGACAATACATATCCTGGTACTATTCTACCAAAGTTTGATACAAAGTATCAAGTTCCTGATGACATAGACAGAAATAACCGTCGGATTTGGGTCATTTCTTTAATAAAACTGACATTTGTTGACATTCCCCAATACAAGAGGTAACCCAGAGATCTCGTACCGTGGCGGTAGCTAGAGCCAGTGATGTACAACTTTTCGTACATGACATTTTCTCCCCGATTTTCTTTATTTAGATCTAATTTTCTGATTTCTAAATCAGATGTAAATTAGGTTGGTATGTCATTTGTCCTAATTACAGTTATCAAAATTTGATAACTTAATATTAAATGCATAATTTACGCATAATGCATGAACAAGCGACGATTATAGAGACTGAAGTTTTCGGTCTACTGATGACAAAGCTATATGCGGTTATCTACAGCATGGGCCTGAGAACTACTTTTAAGAAGTACAGAGTTTTGTAGAATGGTGTGATCAATCAAATCTAGGCCTTCAATGTACAAAAGACAAAGGAAATCATTTTTTATTTTCGTCGCTCTTCACATTCTCATGAGCCTATTACTATTCACGGACATCCCATAGAATAAATCCCAGAATACAAATATCTAGGGATAATCATCGACAACAAACTGAATTGGAATTCAAATTCTCAAGTACTCGCAGGAAGGTAATCAACGGCTGTATTTCCTGAGGAAATTAAGGGAATTCCGAGTTGACAATACATATCCTGGTACTATTCTACCAAAGTTTGGTACGCAGTATCCTTACTTTCAGTCTCGCGTGTAAAATGAGAATGTGAAGGAGCTTGATAGAGCTAGGAAAGTTGCTCGGCAAATTACTCACACAGAGTTGCCCACAAATGGTGTTCTGTATGAAAAGAAGGTTGAAGATTCATAAAATAATGCAAGATTCTTCTCATCCACTACATGAGCTTTTCAAGTTCAACCGTTCGGGTATACGTTTAACAGTGCCTAAAATATTACGATGTAAATTCAGACAATCTTTCGTCCCAGGTGCCATACACATTTTCAACAATTATGTGAAACTATATGATTTTCTAATTGAGTGTATGTACTATGTGGATGGTTTGGGACCCGGTGCATGCATGGAGCCAGGTCATGATCTTTTCTCCTTTCCTATCTTCTCTCACTTCACCTGAAGCATTGTTTGGGTGTGCATCTGTTTCATGACTACCACTTTTTTCTTCTTCTTATTTATTTCCTTATTTATCTCCTTACTCTAATCTCTACTTTATACTACATGTACCTGACTCACGTATGCCCGCACACACGTGCATACATGTAACTAATATGTAATACTCTGACCACAATGTCTTGTCATGTATTAAAGCAAGGTCACCTTCATGATAGCTATTTTTGAGTGCATGTTCCTTCTCCTTCCCACTTCCCTCACTTTACAGGAAGCTTTGTTTGTAGGTGTGCATCTCTCTACCACTTTTTCTTATCTCCTTTCTTCTACACTGCATCTCTATTGTATATGTACCAGACTCCATGTCCTTTTTCATATTTTTTAGTATGTTATGGCCGCTGTCCTATGACACACGTAATGGCTAGGTTCCTTACTCGACATATTTTTAATGTTTGACATCATATAGGGTCTATCTCTAGCTTGACAGTCGAATGTCGATGACTCATTGTTCGTCTTTTTTAACCCAAGGCTGTCATTGGGGCGGATCCAGCCGGCGGCAGGGGAGGGGGCCCAATTCGTGAAAAAATATTGAGCGGCGAATCAGCCAGCCGGTGAATAAGCGGAGAGGGGGGGGGGGGGGGGGGGGAGGAGGCCCTTTTTTTTAGGGGGGGGGTCCAACTTTTTTGCCCCCGACAATTTGCAAATCGCGCCGGCCGATAATTCGCTTGGTGAGGGGGGGGGGGGGGGGGTTAGTGAGCTCCCCCGCCACTGACTCTACCTCATGTCTTCCCTCCCAGAGCTCCTCGTTTTCTGTCACCTTCTATCTCCCTCACATTTCCTTATTTCTGTTCTACTCCATTGGACTCTTTTCTCTCTCTCTCTCTCTCCCATTTGATCTTTTCTCTATTTTCTCCTCATACTCCGTTTCTTGGAGGGTAGGGGTGAATGTTCAGAGAACTTTTATCCATCTATCTTATGCATTCTGTGCAATCTCGAGATTCAATTTTTAATGCCAGTTTCCAAATTCACATGTCAGTTTTGTTATTCCTATTTTTGTTATTATTATTATTGCTGTATTTTCTTTGTATCCTCGAATGTATTTATATCTTGGTTATGTTGTTTGTATATGTATGTCACTCGCCTGTGGAGGACGAATTTCTGTAAATTATCTTGAATCTTGAATCTTGAGTAGTTTGCTATAAACGTTGGATTTCCCTTTAAATTAACTTACACATAAAATATTTTGATGTTAATAATGCCTTAAAAACACATGTAGACATTCCCATAAAATACAATAACGATTTTAATACGGTGTTATTTTTTACATAAAAATGTGTCCAATGACCGGGGTTATAATACCTGTAAAGTGCTAAGGGATATTGGCTTAGTATTAAGCACTAAATAATACAAACCTTTATTGATATTAGTTATATTCTTCTTCTTCTTCTTCCTTTTAAAACATCTAAATACTATTTGCAAGAGCATGTTAGTTCTATTAAATCGAAATTGCCATCTTCTGCTTTTCTATGATACATGTACATTACTTTGCATTAAACGCTGGGTAGCCAATTGATCTAAAATATGAGAATGATTTATTTGTATATCATTGATTAACAAAATTCATCTATTTGAAAGTTCCATTCTTTAAAAAATATATTAAACAAATCTTTATCCAACCCTCATCAGCTGTGTCTTTTCCTAATTTGGTTTTATCCCTGTAGGCTTATATGTTTTCTTGACAAATTCTTCATTATAAAGTTCTGATAAAATATTTAATAAACTGTTCTAAAGCTGGCACTGTATCAGAATAATCAAAAAGCGTGTTACAATTACTGCGTGTTAACTGTTCCCTTAAGGCCAAAAGGGGAGGTCCACCCTGATATTAAGTTGGCCGTTTTAACAAAACTAGACAAATAAGAGGAACCAAACAGATTCACGACCCAGGGAATACTAGACCTACATGATTGATTCACAGTAAAGGCCCTTATCACATAGGATAGTAAAAACCTTGTCAACATTTTTAAATAAAACTATTGCTTATTAAAAAGATCTATGTACGTTTTACCGCTGGTTAAAGGCATGAATATGGGTATATACCCTTACATTGTATATGATGATGATGATGATGATCTTCAACATTTTTTATTTACTTGATCTAAGATACTACTTCCACACCAAACTTAATAGTTGTGTGTGGGTGTCTGAAGATTAATTTCAGGATGAGCTTAAAAGTTATCTTTAAAACTATATTTAAACACACCAAAACGTCATATATTTATCAATACACGTATATATGCATACACTTAAAACAGATATGGTAAAAAGGTAAAAAGTGTCTACTATTTAAACATCAAGGCAATAATTCTGGTTTGCTTTAACATATTAGTGAAATTAAACATGAGCCTCTCATGTGCACAAGACATTGTTGTCCATGTACATAGATAGATTCTTGAAAATTCACCCCCAAAAGGCCTCTCCGATTTCGATATATGGACAATAATGTTTTAAAATAAATTCTAATTAAAAAAACAAACATCACAAAAGACCATGTTTTTTAATTTAAATTGTCCCAATTAATCCCAATGCCATTTGAATCAATATGAACATGTTGATAATCAAAATATCTTGCAAATGACTACAACTTCTGGTAGTTGCAGGATTCCTCGGAATATTATTTACAAAATACTATTTTTCATCATAAGGGCAGCTTTTTTGGACACCCCATCCGATTTAAGGGATGCCGCTATAACATAATATAATAATATTTTCCAAAACATCTAAAATAGTTTATAATAGATGATAAAATCTTTCGAATATAAATGGTGTATTTAGTTTGTGAAGGAGTGGCAACCAAACAGCTGTTTTCATGAATTAATTTGGGCACTATGGGCACATTTTTATAAAAATCAGTCGGTGCCATCGTTTTCAGCATCAAATTTTACCAAGGAATCCGCACTTAAGACCATTAAGACCTTAACATCATTTCTCTGCGTCTCTGCGGTGGCTTATGGCAGAGCAGGAGGAGAACAATGCAGTGGGCACGCACGGGTGACCCTGCAAAGGTCCGTCATAATGATTTTTTTATTCATAGCTCGAAGGCAATAACTACGTCAATGTAGTAGTAGAGTGGTACTATAGTACATGCTGCGCTAGGGCAGGGAAACATAAGCGGCTGGGAGCGTCTCTAGTAATCTAGTAGTAAAGTTTCATCTTCATGATCTCCTTACTATCATTATCATTATCATCTCCTTACTATCATTATCATTATCATCATTGTTATTATTATCGTTTTGATTGTTATTACTATCATTATCTTGATTATCACTAGTCATGATAGTAGGAATAGTTCCCCGAAATACTAAAGAGGTTGCTGCTGCACCTTCGCCCCGCCCCCGAGACCTACTCATGTTTAAAATGTTATCATAGGAATAACACGTCGCACTCTCTAGAAAGCCTACTCTTCTAGAGCGAGATGGAAAAGTCAAGGTAACGTTCTCATCCAATATCGCTCAACGACCTAGACCTATGTCAGATGATTATAGTCTTTCATCATAGATCTAGACCATATGAAAATCAAATTCCGAAAACAAAAAACGTTGAGGTGATGGACTTTATTTGGTTTGCGATTCCCCGTTCGGCTTGCAATTTTTTACACGATTAAAGAGTGAAATATCCCTTGAAAATGGAATGAAATAATGTCTAGAGGTACTCTCCCAAAATAAACTACGTGTCATCCGATTCGGTACACGAACATCCGACTGTTAAGTTAAAATTTCGGTTTACTCTCTCGCTTGTACCAAATTAGGATTAAGACGTGTCACAGCGTTTCATTCTTATTTTATTCTGGAAAAAAGCAAAAACAAGAAGATACGGTGAAATAAAAAAAGGATTTAACAATATTATTGTATGTTTATGCAATTCCAAACTTGTGTCGTTGTGGTAAATCTATTAAAAAATATATATAATTGTTTCTTTATTCCAAAAATATGCAGCGCAGCTCTGGGGCTTAATTGTACACCACCATCCGACAGTGTGACACTGACATTTGCTCCGCCTACACCATACTTTGGAGACTTTGCTCAAAGATCTATTAGGTAGGTAGGTTAATGGTTACAATTTTGATAAGGTGTTACAATGAATCAAGTTTTAGGGCAGGGACTATACCCTGGAAGCCGCCCTTGCACCGAGTCTCCGACGTCTCTCGGGGAAAATAGATGGCGGGGCTTTTCACTTTGCATGAGGTATCCCTGAACAGGAAATTGTTTACAGAATGAAGTAACCCCAAATGATCGAATCAAGCAAATTGAAATATCATCGTCAACAATTATATTTATGTTTTCATCTCAAAATTTCACAAAAATAGGGGATTAAATAATTATTCTGTGTAGAAAAGATTACTACTGCCGCCATTAAACACTTAAATGGGCATTTACGCTGGTAATGATATTCCACAAGTTATTATGGATGGCAAGATTATTATTAGTATGAAATATTAACTTCTTAGGTATCAAAATAAATGAATTCTTATTTTGGAACCCACATATTGAGGATCTACATGTATGCACTCGTTTATGTAAAACAACTGGTGTCCTCCGCAGACCTTAATTAACTTTACCTAGACATCTTATGATTTTTATTATATAAGCACATATATCTTGCCTCATCTCGCTTACTGTTGTATGATTTGGGGAAATACACTTAAAACACACTTTATTAATAGACTTTTTGTTACTCAGAAAAATGCAATAAAAACAGTTTATAATGCTCCATTTAATAGTCATACAAGTAATTGATTCCGTAAATGTAAATCAATGAAAGTCTCTGATCTTGTACTTATGTATACTTATAACTTTATGTAACATTACCAGATAGTTTCAAAGATCTTTTTAGCACAAATGCCTCCTATCACTCATATTTCACCCGTCAATACGCAGATTGTCATCAATTTCTTCCCAAAACTACAATCAGTCAAAATTTCTTATGTGTAATGGAAGTAAGTTATGAAATGATATAGACAATGATATTAAACTAAGTAAAACTGCTGATAAATTTTAAAAACTCTTGCAGAACGAAATGTTCTTGCAGTTTAAAAACACGCTCAATTAAATAATGAATAATTTGCTCCACATGTTTTGTAATGTTTTGTAATACTGTAAAGCACTGAGTAGGGCGCATATAATGTAGAGACGCAGTGTCGCTTGACGCCGTGTCCTGTGTTCGTTCATGGCTGGTACTGTGCTGTAAATGTCGTATGCTCACGTAGGTCTTTATAGTATTTTTCTTGTATATATTTGTTTTCCCGTTATTATTGTTTTTGTTAATTTCTCTAATTTCTCTCTATATACCGTGTGAGTCAAAAAAAAGTTTACACCTAGAAAATTGCTAATTATTTTTAGAATCATCTGTGAACAGTAAAGTATTATACATCTTATGAAAGAGTGTTTTATCCCAAATCATTTGGAGCAATTTTTGTGTGATATGTGTTCACGCTTGGATGAACAGGAGGCATTGCTTGCGAGAGTGCAAAAATCGTCTTGCGCCAAAGTGATACCTACAGTATGTATTATGTTGGGATTATCGGAGTAAGAGAATGAATTGAATGTATCAAATGAAATGCATTGCATATGCTTTTCGCAAAGGGCAAAATCACACACACCCACATACACGCGGACAAACGTTTGTTGATATTTGATAATCGATATTTGATATGTGTGGCATGATTAATTTGTTAGGGATGTTATTTGGATCTGCAAAGACCGAATAAATACCCAAATCCCAATTGTTTTATTTAAACATCACATAAGCAACTTTGGCGCAAGTCGAGTTTTGCACTCTCGCAAAAAATGCCTCCTGTTCATCCAAGCGTGAACGCATACCACACAAAAATGGTACCAAATGATTTGGGATGAAACACTCCTTTATCAGATGTATAATAATTTACTGTTCATAGATGTTTTTTTAAATAATTATCAATTTTCTAAGTGTCAATTTTTTTATTTTTTTTTTTATTTTTTTTTATTACTCCTACTGTACGTCATGCTTGGTGCCCCCAAAACAAGTTTATATTCAAACTTCTTTAGGGGTTCCTAACCCCATGCTTCTTATGGTTGAAATAAATTGAGTTGAATTGAATTGATGCAAACAATTTCCTAAGATTTCGTTTTTTACCGCAGAAAGTCATGCCATAAAACGCCGAAACTAATTATTTAAAAGCAATGTTGACATAATTATATTCACTACCCTTTGAAATGTGGCCTCTCACTGTAAACTCGTTATTAGGTTGCAATACGTGAATAACTAAATAAATAAATAAAAATGTTGGATCATGGTGAGTATACAACAGAATATTGTGGTTTGAGAAATTACTGATACATACTGATGACATATCAGAATTTTCAAACAACATTTATGCCTTGAAGTGCATTCTAAAGAATATCAAATTACATGAGAACTTCACAGCGAAGCACAGTAAAGACAGGCCCACACTAAGTTGGAACTGGCTTGATTTGGACATGAGAGGATTACATACAAGTATTGAATGCATGTAAACAAAGATTACAAAATATTAAATAAGGGGAAAATTGTGTCATTTTCTGATCTTGATTATGTAGGCAAAATTACCGCTTTCAACAAAACACAAAAAAACCTCAATGAAATTTCATGCGTTTATAGCTGAAGTAATTATTAAAGAGAACATTCAAAGTATTTGTGAGTGCATGTAGTAGAGATACATGTAACAATGTGAACAGCTAATATCTTACGAAAATATTCATAGCCATTTTTCTTGTCTTGAAAAAGGGGGAAGCCTTCGAATTCTTTTTTAGAACACAGGCCCTTTTTCACAACCCCCCCCCAAAAAAAAAATATATACATATATATTATACCCTGTACTCTATTACAGTGACTAAAGTGATTAAAGGTAGATGAAAAAAAATTAGTATTTTTTGTATGAAATGTTACTTATTATATTCCTCCTAATGTACTTACCCTCTAACATTCAAAAACTCCTGAACAAAATTCTCAAACCACAAATATATTTATGGTTTTCTTTGAAGGCATCACTGTGCAACACCCTCTCACGGTAAATTCTCCCAACCTTTTTTGAATTTTCCCCACCGTGTTTTGATGAAAATAAGACATAAGACTGACTTATTAACACTTAAATACCTTCAATAGTATATAGAGCCAATTTATTGCTTTGTGACGATTTACATTCGCCTAAAATGTTATTGCATTGTAATAATATAGTTGGAAGAATTAAGGAATGGATCAAAGAAGTTTTTCCAAATGTTTATCATTAATAATAGTCTGTTTTCACTCAAACTGTCAGACTATCTTTGATTGTACATCTAGCATGGTGGTCACTACCTTAGTACCCTTTCCTCTCATCTTAACAATGTTACCAAGTCCCTTTAATATACAGTCAAATTTTATCACACCAAAGCTGGATTTTGACTTCAGAAATTGATCAAATTCGATAGAAGCAATATAATACAGGTACATGTATTATTAGTCTTGTCGGTAATATGAAGCAGAAACACTGCTGAGTGGAAATATTGGTAAGAAAAAAAAGGGGGGGGGGGCTGCAATATTACAAGATATGGCACTAGCGGTTTTTCACAGCTCATTTCATCTCCTATATATTTGTATCCAAATATGTACTTATCAAATTGAATGAAACTGCGGATTACTTCTTGATATATATTGTTCATTTTTTAACGTGTATATACAAAAAGCACTGCACCTACATAGATTATGTATTACATTTTTGGCATTTTACAATTCATAATGAAATTAATACCTCCCTTTTTTCAATCCAGGCTTCTTTTTGCCTGAGCCCTTTCTCCTTCGTTTCTTCGATTTTCTAACGAGTCTTTCTTCGTCTTTTTTTTTTCTGTAACTCTTGACTTTCGCTCTCCTTCTGAGGAGTTGCCCGACTGATCAGACGGAGGCAGAGGGTCTGATTCATTCTCGCTGCCCTCGCTTTCATCGGGGCTTGTAGCTGTAGATGGTTGCAACCAGTGGCGTACGCAGGATTTTTTTCAAGGGGGGGGGGGGGTTAACATTTTTAAACTCAGCCAGCCGCTGAATAAGCGGGAAGGGGGGGGGGGTAAGAGGTCACTTTTTTCTGTCCCCCCCAAAAATCGCAACGACTCAAACAGTCGCTGAATAAAAGCAAGGGGGGGGGGGGGGGTACGAGGTTGTTTTTTTTGGTCTCGAAATTTGCAAATTTGACATTTTGCTACGTTAGGGGCGGGGGAAGGGTAGGGTCACCTTTTTTTTTTAGGTCAGCCATTGGTATAATTAATTTTTTAATTATTTTTTTTATTAAAAAGAAAAAAGAAAGAAAAATAAATGTCAAGGGGGGGGGGGGGGGGTTGCTCAAAAATCCACACATAACAAAAACTGAAGGGGAGGTTTAAAGGGATCCGGTAACTTTGTCTCAGATTCTGAAATAAAATTCTGGATTTAGCTCATGATGCAATGATAATTATAAACCTTTAGGTCAGTCAGGAACCCCATGACTTTCACAAGCCGATCGCCTCTCTGATTATCAAGATATTTATGATTGGAATTACACATTTTGAAAACCGTTCGCCTGACGGTTTTCATAACACTACAGTCTATTGGGGAAAACGAGTGTGGTAAAACCGGTCACTCAAAGATTTTTTACTTTTTTGAGGCACTTCTTGATCATTTTGAAGCGCAATTTTTTTAGGGCTTCAATATTACACCATATCACAGACACTGATCACACGTATGGCCGTGTATCTCATATTTAACATTGTTAAACGATCCCTTTAATCCCCACATTTTTACATAATAGCAGGGAAGGGATGTTCCTTTGTCTACCTGAGGAACTGTATATTTTATGCGCACGCGGCATATACTAGATTTAGGAAAATCAAGGTTGACACATTCTCGATCGCCGACTGAGACGACGTGACGCATGCGCAGTGCCTTAAAATGCAGTCAAAGCTGTCTTCGTGCAAATATTAAAGTCCCTAATACTGCGCTAGTGAATCTTACGCAGTCGTGTTGTAGCGAGCATTTGGTTTAAATCAGCTCCAGTGTTCAGCATTTGCCTATATCTTTTGGAAAGTCGTTTACACCGGTAATTATCTAATTTTCTTGATGTATCTTAATGTTTGTATTGTATTCATTTCATTTGTTTATTGCAGTGGTTTAATTATTTTAACATTATTTATATTTAGATTTCTCTTATGATGGGGTGACCAAAGCTCGCAAAGATGTTTTCAAGATATTAAGAAATGTGATATTCGAACTGCAAGTTTTTATTACAAATTGTGCAACTAGAAAATTTATCGTCAAAGATTTCGCAGATATCACGATCTAATAATTCGATGTCGGATCGGAATCGCTGCATTTCAAGAAAAAGTCATGCAAAAACGAGACAAATTCGCGCACCGGAGTTTACACCCCATTTATCACAAAAAAGAGATCAATCAAAGCATATTTTGCAAGGCGGACTATTAAACAGTTTGGAACCACTTCATACTAATAATTTTTGCTGACTTCTGCTCTCAAAATACAGATTTCCAGACGATTGTTGTTCATATTTTTATCGGAACGGACGCAAAAGACCGCAAAGATTGCGGATCTCTTTTTTGTCAATATTTTCACAATTTCACACCAGATTTTTAATATAAATTTTTGTCGCTTAGATTTCTCTATCCATGGGTGGAATCAGATTTTGTGAGATATTTTGTCACGTCCGAACTATGGTCACCACACTTTATAATGCAAGTCAAATCGTCCGCAGGAGCCTCCGACAGATGGCGCTCTTCGATTTAGAACGATTTAATCTTTGTGGGCTTTCAGCATTCTGTCTTTCATTCAGAGTGTCTAAGAAGTAAGAAATATGCCTGCTTTCTTTTACCCATAACAGTATAGTGTCTCCTTTTAGTGACGTCTTTTTAATTATCTCTTGAACCCAAATCGTAGGAATTACAGTTTATACATACGCAGAAAGAGCAGAACTTACAGAAAACTTCGAGTCTATTTCCAATGCAGGCCCATACGTTACCAAGTATTATTGAATTGTAATATGGAATTTAATTGAATCAATTGATGTCACGTTTAGTCTGATCCTAGCCCTATAGTATGTTGAAGGTTGGGTGTAAAGGTTTTCTTTATCCTTTGGATTTAAGATAAAATGTTCATCAAAAAGCACTAACACTCATAATTGTTGTCCTTTATACTTATGTCAAGCATACGTCTTTAGATAATTATACTGAAATATAAATTATCCCCTCTACTATTTTCCTATAAATTTGATCATACATGCACATTTGATGTTTGCTGTGGTTCAAGCTCTAGTAGGGTTATCAGCTAGATGCAGTCATCAGAGAGGATTATATCCTTAATCTGTTTCGGTTGCTAACGTATGGGACTTGCCCTTATCATATAAATGTCTTGAATGGGAGTTGTGTTGCATATTACACCATTAAGAAATACGACAAATTTATGGAAAAGCATTATCCAAAATTAAGTTTACCTTGTAATAGCATTATTCCAAAAATGTATCCTTTGTAGCATTGGTCAATTTCACAAATTCACACAAATTGCTTGTCAAGAATAATAAGGGAGGCAGTTCCTCGTAGCATATTATTAGTGCAAATCCAAATACACTATCACATGAAAATCATCCACAATTCCACGATTTAGTTGAACATCATCTCTGAATGAATAATCACATGCACATTATTGCTTCATTGTAGGAGGAGAAAACCAAATATCAACTGCGGCCTTCAATATATGAATTTTGCTCTCCAAAACAAGAGTATTCCATGACAGAACATCGCGCTCATTACACATTAGTTTATAATGCACTCAAATATAGTATACGTATGCTTCAAATACAATGTTTCCCGTTGCCATGTATGTTGCCATGCAGCTGTACTGTGTCTGCGGGCTTCGGGTCCGTCACATTGATATTTGTTTGCACATCTATTGCGAGAATATTGAGTGAAGCGGAAGAGTGGGGGGGGGGGGGGGGGAGGAGGGGGCGAGGGGATTGGGCTGCAGCAACCCCTTTGATTATTTCGGTGAGCTATTCCTACTAGCAAGACTAGTGATAAGTATGATACTAATAGTTATAATAATCAAACTGATACAGTAATAACAATAATCATAATGATAGTAAAAAGATCATACACAAGAGAGGAAGAAGAATAATAAGAAGAATGACAATATATAATAGATAATTAGGATGTACGAAACTGCTTTATAGAAAAAGAACATGTAGTGTAGCCTTATCCTGAGCGCCCTTCATGCATAGAAACAGCCTGTGCCGTCACCATCGTTAACAAATAATAGACCCCGTAAAGGATTGATTTTAATAAAGATGCCAATGTAAAGCCATGGTCATGTAATGTCATCTCTAAAACTAGAGCTGGATGTATGATAAGAGAAAATACAAACATTTGCCTCCCATTGGCGACATATTTTTTCCTTTTTCAGAAGTTAAAAGAGTGTCTTTAGTATACAACATACATCATACGATTTAGATTTTGAATATAACAAAACATCTATTCCTTTCTTATAATTTACTAAGCCGTTACGACTTATTGATATAAAAGTAATGTAACCCTGCATCAGACAAAACTTTCAAGTATCAAATACGATGGAAACAAAACACAACCAGAAAACACTAACTAAAGTGGGCTTGCATAAATAAATGGCCGACAAGCCACGGGGCAACATCATCGCGGGCAAAACTAAAAATCAAATTCATGTACTCTCAAGACCCTATGAAATGCAACCGCAATTATTAGACTTAAATGGTAAAGATTTTCCCCTTTAAAAAGTATGGGGACCTGTCAAATGTAATGTGTTAATCCAGATAAATTACGAACCTGTAAAATGGTAAAATGGTATACATTATGCACTGTGGTCATGTCAGTTGGATTCTGGTATTGTTGCAATTTGAATCCCTACCTAATTTCTTAAAGGTGAAATTCAAAGAAAATCACAAATATGTCAACTAATGTATCACTATAAAGTGGTAAGCTAACTGATGGCCATCGTACAAGTTTTAGGTCAACTACATATCGGGTAATTTATGAAAATACAAATACAACCACCTCCATTGCAGCTGGGATCTACGAGAGATTCGCCGGAAAAATAACGATGTTTTAATGACGTCATTATATGGCCAATACTGCCCAAGCAGACGACATCCCATAAAGAATGAACATAATTGCAAAGCTATTATTTCTCAAATTATAATGAGTTTATTGTATAGAAATTTAATGGCATGTCAAACCATTCAAAGGGGAATATGACCCGATTCTGATAACTGAAATATTTTGCTTATAAATACACAGGATAGGCGTTAATTAACAATCAAAGAAACCAGACTTTCAAATTGAAAACCCCCCGGAATGATATTAAGGACGGCATTTGTTCCCTTTTGAAACGCCGAACAAACCGCGGTGTGTGCAGCTGAATATACAATGGCGTCTTATTTTGTTTACAAGCGACATAATCCTTTATTTTTGTATCGCTGCATTTGTCATCAAAATAAAACCATATGCGGGGTTTAGAGTGAGGCAATAGATTATACATTTAGCTTGACGGTAGTGAAGTAAGAGATAGAACTCAAGAGAAGATGAAAACACAGGCACTGAAAATGTGTGAGATGTCATGGGACATCATTTGCTTGTGCAAATCATGTCCATAGGCTGTGATCTTACACATCTTAGCAGCGTTCGGAGAGCTCTTCAGGTGCTATGCCGGGGCTGAATGTAAGCGTTTTATAATTAATAATGATCATTACTTCTAATGTTTCCAAGCATTGAATGTTGATAACCTTGTCGAATTAAATTTTTAACTTTGCAATTATGAAAATAAAATTAGTTTTTAAAATCAATGAATATTTACTTTAAGATCTATACAATTCAGTTGAACAGGCACAACAAAAGTAAATGAGATTTAACAAAAAAGAAAAAAAGAAGGTTTAAGTCAATCTAGTCTCACAATTCTTGTGTCATTAAATGTCAGCCTTGAAGAAAGCACTTAACAAACATGATTCCATTACATTTGACTTTATCACGACTGGCAGACAGGCATTTGCTAACGTTGAATTGAGAATAACGTGTACAAAATTCCATTACCCTTCAAACAGTCCTATAATCTGAAAACAACTGCATTGTGTTCCTGATTTTTCATGATTTTCTTCTTCTATAATTACATCAAATCATTTGATCATGATATATGTAAGGTTTTTATAGATGGCCCTATGCTGGACCATAGACAGGTCATACGTTTAACCTTAAAATAGCAATTTTCCAAAGTGAATCATCCTTTTTAATATGAAGGCTCATTCCAGTAGGCCGTAGACGCCGACCGAATTGGCTGAATTACCTCTATGCGCACTCTGAAGCCTCCAAATTCGAAATGGTTGCCAGCACTGTTCCACCTCATTCAATTAATGCTTTTGTCACATTTTCCATCTACGAATGACAAGACGTGACGCCAGTTCATTCCTTTCAGGGGTTATACACCAACAATATTTCAATCCTTGAAATGACGTCTACAATCCACATCACCAACAAAAAATGTGGGAAAATTTAGTAATCAAGTGATAATTTGCAAATGGGGAGTATCTTGTATGGGCATTCACTTGTGCTTGCCCTTCAGTAAAGAACATGGCAGCTGTCAAATGATCGACGCGAAATCAAAATGCCGATGCGATTTCTGTTAATATTGCTGGTTGGACTTTGATCCAAGTTTATACATTTTGCTACGTGACAAAATATCCCACAGTAAATTACAAATGCGGCCATGCAGAGACGTGAGAAAGCACACCAGGCTTACGGTGGGTGAAGGGTATTGGGAGCACAGCGTTGTGGTTATTAAAGGAGAAAAACAACAGTTTTGGAAACTCTCTAGAAATAAATACAATGCGTAATGAAATGAGAGAATGACGGTTACGAAGCTTGAATACAAATTCCTTATTGCTGTCCTCCCTTTTTACACATTTTGGCAAAGTTTGGACAATAATGTGATGTCTCCGTCCGGAATCGAAGCCAGGTCACCGTCTTATAACGCCAATTCACGAGACCATGGAGGCGGGCTCGTGGCTTCGGCAACACCAGATTTAATTGACCGACAGATTGACAAATTAAGGCATTGGCGTTCAAAGCCCGCTAGGGGGTGTATACTGAATACTACGCACATTGTCCATCATCTTACTAGGAGATACTCTGAACCCACTGCCTACTTGAAACGGGCGACCTATATAAAGACAAATCCAAGTAAACGTTTCCATATGGTCCGTTCAATTTTTAGATTGATTTTTATATATTTCCGTAAGATCCCCGAACAAGCTATCACACTTTATTTCTTATGTCAATGAATATACCTTTTTTGTAATGTAATAACATTGAATGCATAAATCTTTGTTTAATAAATATGCCATGCTATATATATTTTGTTATTTCGTGATGAGTAATTGTATTTCAATAGTCATAATGCGAATTGCCTACATTAATTGTTGCAAGGTAGGACAACAATTCTAGCTTGTTCTACCTAACAACATATAATGTTTCGACAATTCATAACTTTCCTTTTTTTTAATCGGGCTTTGCTCAAACTCCCACTGACCTGTTCCTCTCAATGTTCTGCTTGAGTTAGGTTCGCTTTGTTGATGTATTTATTCATAGGCCTACATGTAAATACCAAGTTGAAAATACAGAAATGATACCTTGAAACGACTTAAAATTCGCATTTTTTGCCCATTCGGCTTCACCACATCAGAATTTTCTTATGGGTTTTTAATAATGTAGGAAAGGTCGGGATACAAACAATAATAATAATAATAATAATAATAGCTCACATTTTATAATGCGCCAAATACTACGTTTCTAGACGCGGAACATATTATTACCCCGGTCATCACAATCACAATTATTTGTCATCGAAGAACTCCAAACATCTGAAAGATTGCATAATAAACATCAATAAGATCATTTAAAACCTTACATTCATTTAAATTTAATACAAAGAAAGCGTTTCTATCACAGTACATTGTTTGATCTTTTCCTAGTGATGGATTAATATTCAATATTATTTTCAGATTCTTATAAATCATCTGTCACTATAATTTATAACTCCCGTATACTTATATAATTTTTTTGTATCAGACATATTTTCATCAGCATATTTTCATTTTCAGTTTCGCTTTCATTGATTATCATCGACATCATCAACGTCATTGATTTTCATTAACATCATCACCATCATCTTTTTTTGTATTTATCTTTGTATCATCACCCTGGAAAGCTATCGTTTATTGTTAATTAGCCCTTCTTCTTCTGCACATTTCTTAATAAATAATTATTTGTAATATGTTATCAGTTAAATTTTGTTTTAATTTCACCATTTATTATTATTATGATGTATACACATTTCAGAAAACTTTTTATATTTTATAAATGTTTCATTGATGAAAAGTAATTTTATTTGAATGTTGCAGAAGAAAATAAATTCAATAAAAAAAGTGTTAATAAAACTGTATGTAATTTCTCTTTTATTTTGTAGAAAACATGAAAAAGGTGGGACAATTTCTACTGTTGGTAACATGCGTGCTACAATACACGGTTGCAGGTATGTATAGACCTTGTTTTATAATATGATACCGGGTATAACTTCTAGAGGCTCAAGTTAGTTTCATGACAACTGGAGTGAAATGGTTGATGTTCATCATTTAGAACAATAACGATTCTAAACGTATACTACCACAGCACACACACACATGTCAAAACCATGCAATAAATAAATACATTTTGAAAATCGTTTAACGTCACGTGATTTTAGATCAGCCAATAAGATACGAGCTCATGGAATCACCCCATTTAACAAATACTCAGCCAGTTGCACACAGGCGCAAAACACGTCATAGTGGCAATGCAAAATTGCTCAAAAGGGTCTAATATCAATCTAGTCATTTGTTTGCAAATGTTGTAGTACATAAGTCTATTATGTGAAGGTATTTACCCTTTTTTAAACATTTCCTGTGCAGAATTGATAAACGATTAGGAACACCTTATAACCTTCAATCACGATTGAAATAACCGGAGGTTTGGCTTAATACTTTCCATTATTGTCACCCATTATATCCCAGCTGGTCAAGTGATAACCGACCAGAACGCAGTTTTGATCAAAGGATATGATGCAAGCCTTCTATGTTCCTTTCGTGGGACGCCTTTGCAACTGTACTGGTTCAAAGAGGGTGAGTTGACTGGCATTCAGTTTATTGAAATGTATAAGCCCTGCGAGACTTTGACCAAACGACCAAGGTCCCGATATCTTAGTATTGAAATATTCGGGGAGGAACCTAGTATATACAAATATGGACGTCTGTCGGGTCCTCTCTGCTTCATGTGGTCCCTAGGGTAGGTTAAAAGTGCTCCAAAAATACTTTCGATCAAATGAACGAGGTACCAATTTTTAATATTTTTGAGTCTTTAACTAAATAATACACGAATGCCACCGAGCACGGAATGTCGCCAAAGACGTCTCCAAATGTTGCTCAATTTGTTTCTAATTTGAATTCCAAGTCCTTTCACTGTAGCAATGATCGTATTATATATAATTATTTATGGTAATTGTATATACTTATTTATTTACTTATTATTATGTACTTATATACTTATTATATATATATATATATATTTTTTTTACTTATTAATGATTTAATTCATCCATGTGTTTTTTTACCTTGTTATATTTTTTTTTGTTATGCATTTTATATTGTTAACTGACTTGTTTAGTCTTCGGACTTTTTAATCAGTACTTGAATAAAACCAAATATCTATCCATCTAAAAACCCATTCTCGTAGCATTGATCTAGATTTTTTGCAACAATAAAAAACTAGGATTTCAAATAAACATTGTAGAATACTGAAGTAATAAGAAACAAACAAATCTCGATTTTGTTATCTCTCTATTTATCCAAATTACATCTGGATAAATAGAGAAAAATTAAACAAACAAAATGGTGAAAATGTCATAAAAATAGGACGAAAATATGAAATTTATGGCATTTTAGATTTTCACAAAAGTTTCATGAAACCGTGATATGCATCGTATAGATGTATGCTAATTAGCGGGTGATGATGTCATCCCCTCACTCCTCCCCATATAGTTTGTATATGAAATGTCAAGCTCTTTGCTATCCATGACGACACACCCGTATATAATATTTGCTTCCATTTGTACTACAATAGTGGCAGTTACTGCATTATTGCTTTTGCACATATTCAAAGAGGGGGACAGCATTATCAACTCGCAAATTTGCATTCAGCCCATGTGATCTGCCATGAAATTATGCGAAACTTTAAAATACCATAAATATAAAGCTTCAATACTGAATTAGTTTTTATCAGTAAACAAGTTCATTATAAACTGTTTTTTGTTTGAAATACTACTTAAAAAAAAAAAAAAAAAAAAAAAAATCATAATTATTTAACTTAAGTCATGTTCTTTTGCGTGTTGTTGATTTTTTTTGCTTTCTTTCTCAATTTAATATAAAGGTGGATTACCCCTCTGAGATTGATGCGGTTTCTAAGAATTTAATTGAATACGGCTACCAAAAGAAAAAATATTATGGGGCACCTTAATTATGACCCGGTCACACCATGACGTTTCAAAGAACTTATAGCTAGCGTATGAAAAATCATGAAATAATGTTAAAACGTCGGCATACGCCCCCCCCCCCCCAACATCAAACATTCTGCAGCATTAATAATCGCTTGCTCTGCCTTTACTTGAGCCAAGCGCAATTCATGAGCCTCTTTCTCCCGCTCTCTCTGTCTGTCTCTCTCGTGCTCCTCTCGGTCTCTCTCATGCTCATATTCAGTACAACGAGCCGACACGAAACTATTCAACTCACTTCCAGTGAGCCCGATCTCCCTACATAGAGAAGAAAATTCTTTGATTTTCTCAATACTAGCCACCATGCTAATCAACCAGATACCCCAGAATAGACAGTAATTATGTTAACTAAGAACAATAGTTCTTCCCGACACATTCGCTATCCCGTCGACCAACAGCCCCGTAAAGCTTTTTGCATATTAGCCTTTACCTAAACGCCGTCTTTCCGGACGACAAACGACCTATGTCCTAATTCTCGCAGCGCGAAAAATCCGTCAATAATTAACTATCCTAACTGCGATAGCTTAAAGCATTGCCTGACTTATGGGGCTTTCACATATACACTCCGGGGCCCGTACGGCGAGTAAAATCAGACATTTTGGGAATTTTCGGCCGGTGTCCGGCAGGCTACCGTAAAGATCCTACGGGCGCCGGGACAGTTTTTGAAGCCGTACGGGCGCCGTGGTGCTGAGTCGGCTGCTCCCAATTCTCCCCGCGTTTTTATCTGACCGTTAGGCCGTAGAGAGCCCGTGAAGGGCCCGCAGGGCACCTTACGGGTCCCGTGCGAGCTCCGGACGGTGTCCGGAGACGGGCCCCTCACGATTTTGGGGTGTCAATTCTCATGAAAAATCTTTACGGGCACCTTGCGGTGCTAAAGGGTGCCGTTCGTGTACCCTACGGCTCCCTCACGGGCCCCTCAAGAGCCCCGGGTAATATGCAAAACACCGGGCGTCTGCCATCTGAGAGCAATTTGAAATGAATATTGCCCGTGCGGGCCCCTCACGGCAGCATCTTAAAATGTACAACGCGGCTTTAAATACAGGAGGTGCGGATGTCAGACCCGGCCGGGCGCCTTGAGGACCTCGGCCGGGTCCCGACAGGGCACCTTGAGGACCCCAGCGGGGTCCCGGCAGGGCACCTTCCGGGAGCCACGTGTGCACCTGCTCATCGGACGGAGCACGTAAGCTTACCGGCCGGCATCCTTACGGGCGCCTTGCATTTCACCCGACCAATTTTCTCCGGGCACCTGCCGGGTGCGGCAGAATATGTGACCACACGTGCCGTAGAAATAAAAATCGGACGGTCCCCGTACGGTCTCTAAATCCACGGCAATCCGCCGTTTACGGAACATCGTACGGGGCCCGGTTTATATGTGACCTAGGCATTAGCGTCGATGCTTTAATATGCAAGTATAGAGAGCACATTACATACGAAGGCTTTAACCATGCTTCAATGCACACCTTGGGAGAACCATTTCATATAAATCACAATAATTTGTACTGAGGGTAAAATAATTCAATCCTTTGTAATAAAGTAGCAGTTGGGTCTCGGTGGGACCTCCAAATTGTCACGTGAGTGACTTTAATTTGTTTTTATTAACACTGCTACCTCATCAGAAAACCACACCAAAACACAATTGTATAAGTTTAAATGAAGTTTTAATATTCAGCCTACAAATCGTGGCGTCAAAAATCAACAGCACATAAACAATTTAATATAACATAACTTTATATTACAGGGCAGCTTCCACCTCGTGAGTCCCTCCTGATCCTGGTGGCTTGGCCAGTCTCTAGACTGCGTAGAATCCCCGTCGACTTGACAGCTTATCTCGCCCCGAAGTAAAAGTCTATCTCAAGGAAATGTTTCTGCTACTAAATAAATCTACCTCGTGCATTAAACGTCTGCACCGTAGCACTGACTTGAAGGGTTCTGCCCATTATATCCAAGCAACTTCCCTTTACCCTATCTTTTCCAGGTCCTTAACATTCCAAACCTCCTCGGTATCCAAGCTATTTCTATTTCTATCTACATTCAATAGCCAACCCAAAATCATGCATGTCCAAAACCCCACATACTGTTTGTTTTAAATGCAAATGTATGCAATAATGCATCCTACGCTTGGCTACCTCTAATTGACCTTAGAGTAGTACATTTCCTTTGAGTAGTACATTTCCCTTCTCACCTGGAAAAAAATACTTTCATGACACTAGTACTGTACGGTAGAAACACGTTCAATAAATTACTCCGTCGTCAGACCATGGAGATATAAGAAGAAATATCTCCATGGTCAGACATACGTCGAATACGACTGAATACGTCAATATGCGTTGCAGATACGTCATAATTATAGGTTAGATATAGGCTAGAAGTAAGTTACTCATAGGTTATCAATACGTTAGCTGTACGGTATATCTTTATGCCAACGTATTCCGACGTATGAGTTACCTACCTCTAACGTATTTAACGTGTGTCTAGCGTATGTGTAACGTATGCCTAACGTATGCCTCATCATCCATGGCCTAAAGCTATAGTCACAAATCAGAGCAGCGACCGACCGATCAGTAAGCATTAATTAATCAATTAAGCATCGCCCAGCAATTAGGTCGGTGCCCGGTCGGCGACCGCCCAGGCACCGAGCGTATTTTGGGCGGCGAGTGAAAAATGAGCAGGCGCCGCCCAAATTTTAACTCCGCGCTAAAACTTCAGCGGCGACCGAGCGATGCCCTAAAAACGAGCGGTGCCTGGGCGGCCGCCGCTCGGTGGCCGGGCAGCCGCCGGGCAGAATTGGTTAAAAACTCGCCGCTCGGCCGCCGATCAGTCTACTTTTGGGTAATGTGACCATAGCATTACCTATGCAGAGGACGTCGGCATACGCCCAACAATTTTGAGCATGCACACAAATTTATTTCGACCTGTGCGTACAACGTATGCCAGCTTATACCCCCGGCTTATACCAGCGTGCTTTTAACGTATACAACTTATACCCATCACATACGTCGGCATACGTTACTGCTATACGTTTGGTGTGACCGGGCCATTAGGATGGCAGTTTCAAAGTATTTATTTTCTTGACACCAAATAAAGACACGCATACTCAACGAAACAATGCGCGTGTAATATGAGTTTTAAATGAAAGTATCTCTTTATTTCTCTTTGCATTCCATAGACTTTGGATTAGGCGGTTCTTCTATGTCCGAAGCAATAACCCTAATTGGATGGTCTAATGGAAGAACCCTACGACCCGAATATGACATCGGAAAGTTCAATCTGAGTGAGAACTTCTCACTCACATTCACTGCAGACATCGGCGATGCTGGTCGCTACTTCTGCGATGTATCGAATGGCGACGGAATCAAGATCGGGGGTTACACGGATGTGACTGTAGCCGGTACGTTCTTACATCAATTCTTATTTGGGTGTAGGGCCAGAAATTAGTGAGATGTAAAAATTTGTCTTTTTGTGTGTTAACCTACAAATCTCACAAAAAGTTGGATCCGGATTGCGAACAGAATCTCACTAATAGCACGATTTTGTTAATAATTGCGATTATTTGACCAAGTGGTTTGCTTGTGCGCAAAAGGAGATAACAGTACTTATCAATAATTGAGATTTTTTTTTCCTGAGTATGAACGGTGGGGGAAAAAGGTGAGATTTGAACCGCCATCCAAATCTCAATATACTTTTGTGGGAATAGACCAAATGTGTTTTTGTATTGCTAGAGCAGAGTGCCAATGTCTGCGCAGCATGCGCTCTTGTCTGCGTAAATAAAACAAAACTCGCACCGAACACAACATTTTCATCTCTGTTATAACGATTATTTTGTTTTGTTATTATTTTTCGTGTATGTTTGCGGTTTGTTTCCATCTATAGTTCCACCAATGAAGCCCTTTCCACTCATTGACCTCTGTACACCTCCTGGCTTGAATGATAGCTCCCAATGTCAACTTCGGGTGGACAATTCTTCTACTGTGGAACTGTCCTGCGCGGCTCATGGGGCTTCAGCTGGACTGGCTACCGTGTACTGGATGTACAATGGCAGTGTGATCAGCTCGGACCAGATGACCATTTCATCCAATGCGGATGGGACTGAGAACGTGACGTCTACCATCACAGCACATCCTAGTAACATACCCTTTATCTGTGTTGCAACCCTAAACGCAACCAAGGTTGTTACTAGTACAACATCGGTCATAATAAAGCCTTACCGTGAGAGCAAGGCATCGCCCGACGTAACATCCACGACATCGCCCGCAACAAACCATCCGGATGTGACAGAAGACAACATCAAGCCTGCTTACAACCACAGCCGCAACATCATTGCAGCAGGTCAGAAAACTAAGTGTTTAATTTTGTTCTGTTCAATTAGTGATGTTGACCTATTTTATCAAACAATTACATAATTATGAGCAAATTTTGTGCCTCTGATTTTGTAACTTGGCACCTGGTAAAAGGCTTACATTCTGAAGCCTGTGATAATCCAGTAAAAATCGAATTAAAGCCCCTCTAAAGTGCTGGGAGTCTCAAATATTTGACGGCAATATTTTACTTAAATTGTATAAAGATGTGACAGAGGATGTCACTAAACACAGAATTTTGCAAGGATTTTCAAAATATATACATTTTAAGACCAATATTTTTTTATTTTGATGAAGGAATACATATTGTAGTTCTCTGTCGTACACTCAAAACCCAGATATTTTTTCATTAATATTCGTCTTCCAACATATTTATTCAAAAAAATCCTTGCAGATGGGCGTGTTTAATGTTATCCTCTTTCACATCATTAAGGCCCGGTCACACAGCCTTTCGCGTCTGTATCGCGGGTAAAATTTCGCGATTTTTTTTTGCCCGCGGTTGCCCGTGGTGGAAAATGTGCAACATTGGCTTACCCGCGGTTTACCCGTGGTATGCCCGCGGAACAGACGCCGGCGACTGTTCCGCGTCCTTATCGCGGGTGAAGCGCGGCGGTACCGCGGCCTACCACGCTTACACGCGGTACACACGCTAATGCACGTGATAACAACGCGGTACAGACGCGAAACAAACGTGCTATGACCGTGCTCCACCCGCGATTACCCGCTAAAATTTCGCGTCCAATTCCGCGTGTAACCACGTCTTAACCACGGCCGTAGCACGTCCTAGCACGTTCGTTCCGCGTCTGTACCGCGTCTTTACCGCGTGTGTACCACGTGTACCGCCCGCGATTACCCGCGGTCTAAATTTTTGGGCAGCCCAAAACTTTTTCGCGCGGCCAACCGCGTGTGAATTTCTTACCGCGTGTAACGACGGGTAAAGTACGGCTGTATCGCGTCTTTATCGCGACCTCAAAGCGTCCAACAGCGTCTGCTTCACGGGCAGAAATTTTTGGCCGTGATTCGGCCGCGATACGCCCGTGGAGGGCTGTGTGACCGGGCCTTTATATAAATTTAAGTGAAAGTTGCCAATAAATTGTTGAGGTTCCCAACACTTAAGAGTGGTCGAAGTTGTATATACCGTATATAAATAATTTGTGTAACTCTAACAACTGTTTCAGATATCGTTTGCCTAACTTTTGCTATTCTTATTGGATTTTAAATTAGACGTAGTGGATATCTAGAAAAATCTATTCTTTCGATCTCTAAGTGGTAGCCTTTCAAACTTGACGATAGAAAAGGACAAATTCATTTGCTTTTTGGCTAATCATGGTAAATGACTTTGTCCATTTTCATTATCTTCTTTATTTCAGTGGCTGTTTCAGTTTTATTTCTTGGTAAGTTGAAAGGCACATTATTATGATATGCTCGGTAATTCTGATAATGATGATAATAACAATGATCATAAAAATAATAACAAGTATAAACTAATGAGAATCACCAAATGTGTGATCGTGCGTAAAATACATTCGCGGAGGATTAAGGGAGGCACGCAATTAAACATCAATATCATAATTATAATCAAAGTTTTAGTGCACTACATGAGGTATCGTCATTCTTGATGGGGATGCCAAATTAGAAGTAAAAAACAAAAATCGGTTATCAAGAAACAATATGTCAACAATATTTGAAATTCTGAGTGAATTCTGGTTGAACCTTTGAATGATTTCAACATGTAGACATGCGAAGAAATGCCCAAACATTTGTTGAAGATTGACGGAAATCCCTTATTCAATGATAAATCGTATTCACCTGTAATGATACTTACACCTTCCTATAAAATAAAGGGTACTCTAATACACAAGTCGACAAAGTCGGTAATTTTACCCTGATCTTCTGTTTAAGTTGAAATTGTAAAGGGTAAAATATGGCGATAGCTACAACATTGGAATATTAAATACGATTGAAACAAAAAAAATGAACTTTACTGAGTAGTACATCTATATAGCAAATGAGCCCTCCCATATCCTCCTTATAGGGGGATTATCTGTGATTGACATGGTAATGATATGATACATAGTTTTATTTATCTAATTGTTTGTTAAGTCTATACTTTAACATTTCGTCCTTGTTTTCACGAAGTGACGGTAGTGAGGAAAATCGTAATGCAAAGTGAATGCAATTTGTTTTCACTACCGTCACTTCGTGAAAACAGCGACGATTTATTGCACTGCAACTGGATATAGTCACTAAGTAATTGTTTGATATTTTTTTCCATATGCCTACAGCCCTCACTGCATTGTAGTGTATATTTGTGTGATGAAGAAGCAGCTACCAAGATTCCAACTTTGGTTATATACGATTTCTCAACAGGGTAAGTATGACATTGAACTATTAGGACGACCTACCCCTCAGAAAAGTAACGCGCAAAAAGATCGACTATTACGTAGCATGCCTGTAGCCTCGTTCAGATATGATGCGGTAGACCGCTGTGGGTTTGTTTTATGATGACGTCAGTCCGAAGCTCCACAATGTTTTGTTCCGGACAACATAGAGATCAATGAAAACGCGCACTAGGACCAGTTGCCAATTAAGAACTCGTAAACAAACACAAATAATATTTTTTGGGGGCCATTCAATTGTTGCCCAAGTGGTTACTTGTTATATGGACACAGTTTTGCGGCCGGTAGTTTTTGTCCAGGCTTTAGTCGTAAACTTATACACTAAGACATTGTTCAGATAGGTACGGACGCGGCAAAACCGTTGTAATTTGTTTATGACGAAAAGTGTTAGTACGCGTCACATTTTGTATCTTTTAACACGGAGGTCAGTGAAGACGTGCATGACCTTTGTTGCTCGTAGTTGCAGTTCATTTACAAGTGTTACAAAAAAACTGCGGCTGCTTTATTATTTGTTTTACTTCACTGTTTGAAATTATTACTACCCCTTCTCCAATCATAAGGAAGTGTATGTGTTTGTGTGCGCGGATGTACAGATGTTTGTTCCAAACGTATATTGATACATTTGATCTGACTCCCCCCCCCCCTAACCCACTTCAAGATATTCTAAGCGAAACCCCTTTTAATATAACAATACCCTAAAATAACTAATACAAAATATATAACGTTCTCTTTACTATCTTTTTATAATTATTATTAT
Source organism: Strongylocentrotus purpuratus (assembly GCF_000002235.5). Taxonomy (NCBI): domain Eukaryota; kingdom Metazoa; phylum Echinodermata; class Echinoidea; order Camarodonta; family Strongylocentrotidae; genus Strongylocentrotus; species Strongylocentrotus purpuratus. Next base: position 10,142,352 of record NW_022145603.1, read on the forward strand.
TACAGAGCGATTCCAACAAGGTATCCCCGAGGCGACATTCCAACACGGTGTCAATTACTTTGGATCCCAAGGGGAAGTGAACTTCACTCCCATGATTCCGTGAAAACAATGACCTGGAATGGACTGTTTTCATTTATATTTATACATCCAATGTTCTTTATTTTTATGGAGATGGCAATAATTTTAACCTTAATATTAAAAAAAGCACAGTATGAAAACAATGTTCTATTATTATTATTATTATTACTATTATTAAGTATTCGGCGTTACCTGCGCATAGGAGGCGAAAAGCTAACGGAATCGCTGTAACTCTGAGGTCTCTCCTCCCGGTATAACTGATTGTTGGTCAATGCAGGTGGACCAATACACAGGGGTTTCCCCTACTCTTATACGAATAGTGCAGTGGGTTCTTAGCGTGCAAAGGAGGTGACTCTCCTCTACACGGGACCTCCATTTAACGTCCCATCCGACGGATGGAGTGTTTTCCACTTAGCCTGCGTCTACTAAACAGGGGAGGGGCATGTTAACAAACAATGCAGGTTTCAGTCATCCGCCTGGGTTGGATTCGAACCCACGGTCTTTGGTTCGACAGGCAAACACTTTGGCCCGAATTCACAAAGGAGGTTTGTCGACAAACCTTGGTTTTCGTGCGTCATATGACGCGTTTTTACAAACCAGGTTTGTTAAAAACTTGTAAGAACGCGTCATATGACGTACGAAAACCAAGGTTTGTCGACAAACCTCCTTTGTGAATTCGGGCCTTTAGGTTTAAATTTCATTCAGGTTATGTTCTGTCAAGGTTGCGCATGATATACTATTGTTTTCAACCACGTTCACTGTTTCACCCAAATCTGACACAAATGGATTTTGACATGGCATTTTCAAAATAATGTTGCTCGTTGAATCGTGTGTGTATTGATGTCATCAATAAGTCATTTTAAAGCATGTAACCTTTACGTTATGAAAACAGGGAATCGCATTTATACAGCTCATAGTTTGTTCACCATATTCTTTTCATTTGCTGTTCCTTTGTTGTTGCTGTGTGGTTTTTGTTTTTTTCTGTGACCTACTGTATAAAAGGAGTCGATTTGGAAAGTTATTTGGTTAACTGGGATTCCCAACCTAAAAACGTATGACAAGAATGCACTTGTATGCACTTGACGCTGTTTATTTTGTATAGCTACTGTCGTAGAAACAATAGTATCCCGCTATTTTTTGTGCAAAATATGTCGAGAGTGATATAATCACGATGTTCATGGAAAAAAAAAAAAAAAATGTTAATATACAGTAGGCTTGCGGGTACACCATGTGAGAGAGAGAGTGAGGATTGAGGAGTCCTGAAAGGACTCCCGGTAATCTTTCTTGAGGGTTTGTAGTCCTGAAAAGGACTGTTGGTTATTTTTCTTAGCTTATAGTTCTAAGGAGAACTATAGCGGAGTGGCTAGACGTTTCGAACAGGTTGACTTTCCGTCGTCAGGAGGCATCAACATCAAAAACTTAATCAAGGTTTAAGTTTTTGATTTTTTAATATAATTTGGAAAGTATAAGTTCTTATTCATGAAACTTAGACTACAGGGTTATCAAGTATCCCCAATCATGTGAGGAGAATTTCAGGTCACAAAGTCGAGGTTAAAGGTCATTTCAGGTCAGCAAACTTAGACTATGTTGTGGCATCATCTTCAAAAACTTAACCTGAGGTTAAGTTTTTGAATGTTAAATATAATTTTGAAAGTATAAGTTATTATTCAATGAAACGTAGACTAAAGGATTATCAAGTGAGTAGGTAAAAGGTTATTTCCGGTCAACAAACTTAGATTATGTTGTGGCATCAGGTTAAACCTGTGAATTTTTATCATCATTTTGAAAGTATACATCTTTCTATTTTCTAAGGATGGTTAGGAAATTTCCTTGTGGTTGGGAATGTCAAAAATGTACAATGGAACAGTTACCCTTTCATAATGTGGCGATACAAAATGAAGATACAGTTTTGAAAAAATGTTCGGTTCACCTTTATGCTGATGACACCGTTATATATTATTCAGATAAAGACCCTTGTTATATTGAAAATGTTTTGAATATTGAATTGCATAAGTTATATTATTGGATGAATTGTAATAAGTTGAAAATTAATTGTACTGAGACTGTTAGTATGCCGATAGTGACTAAATATATGTTGAACAGACATAGTATAGGTTAAAAGTAAATGATAACGATATTGTTCAGGTTGACAAATTTAAATATTTTGGTATTTTTATTGATTGTGAATTAAAATTGAATATACACATTGATGAACTATGTAAAAAGGTTGGAAACAATTATTAGTTTCTTAGAAAGGTTGCGTAACTATGTTAATGAGACTGGGTTAAAACATGTATATAAACAAATATAATGCCGCAATTGTGCCACATTTTGATTATGGTGACGTGCTATGGCACGCGGGCACTTAGGGTGCGTTCAATCGACACTTTTTCACCCTAGAATCACGATTTTTAAAGACGTTTAGTTTAAAACACATTTCGTTCAAGCGATTTTTACGTCGGTCGTAAAAATAAACGTGTTTAAAATCACAAACATGAAACGCTGAAAAAGATGCGTTTTGTATCATGATTCTGCAGAATCACGGTTGCTAAAATTAGTTTGAACGAACGGAGATCTCAATCATGATTCTATGGCGTCATTATCGTGGCCTGTTCCGTTTATTCCTTGTTTTCCTTGTATCACTTTCTCTTTCTGTCTTTCCTTATGTTATTCTGTGTTTCTTACTTCTATCACTTTCTCCTATGTCATTCTTTGTTTTAATCATTCCATCACTTTCTTTTATGTTATTCTTTTTTTTAATCATTCTATGACCTCCTTCTCTTTCTGTATTTCCTTATTTTATCCTTTGTTTCTTCTTTCTATCACCTTCTCTAATATTATTCTTTGTTTTAATCATTCTATCACTTTCTCTTTCTGTCTATCCTTATGTTATTTTGTTATTCTTTGTTTCTTCCATCTATCACTTTCTCTTATGTTATTCTTTGTTTTAATTATACTACTCTTTAATGTTATTCTTTGTTCTTCTTTCTATCACCTTCTATTATGTTATTCTTTGTTTTAATCATTCTATCACTTTCTTTTTCTGTCTTTCCTTATGTTATTCTTTTATTCTTTGTTTCTTCCATCTATCATCTTCTCTCATGTTATTCTTTGTTTCTATAATTATATCATTTATTCTTATGTTATTCTTTGTTTTAATCATACTACTCTTTAATGTAATTCTTTGTTTTAAGCATGCTATCACTTTATCTTTCCGTCTTTCCTTATTTTATTCTTTGTTTCTTCCGTCTATCACCTTCTCTTATGTTATTCTTTGTTTTAATCATTCTATCACTTTCTCTTTCTGTCTTTCCTTATGTTCTTCTGTGTTTCTTCCTTCTATCACTTTCTCCTATGTTATTCTTTGTTTTAATAATTCTATCACTTTCTTTTTCTGTCTTTCATTATGTTATTCTTTGTTTCTTCCTTCTATCACCTTGTCTTATGCTATTCTTTGTTTTAATTATTCTATGACCTCCTTCTCTTTCTGTATTTCCTTATGTTATCCTTTCTTTCTTCTTTCTATCACCTTCTCTTATGTTCTTCTTTGTTTTTATAATTCTATCACTTTCTCGTATGTTATTCTTTGTTTTAATCATACTACTCTTCAATGTTATTCTTTGTTTTTTCTTTCTATTACCTTCTATTATGTTATTCTTTGTTTTAATCATTCTATCACTTTTTCTTTCTGTCTTTCCTTATGTTATTTTTTAATTCTTTGTTCTTCCATCTATCACCTTCTCTCATGTTATTCTTATTTAAAAATAATTCTAACACTTACTCTTATGTTATTCTTTGTTTTAATCATACTACTCTTGAATGTAATTCTTTGTTTTAAGCATGCTATCACTTTCTCTTTCCGTCTTTCCTTATGTTATTTTTTGGTTCTTCCTTCTATCACCTTCTCTTATGTTATTCTTGGTTTTAATTATTCTATCACTTTCTCTTTCTGTCTTTCCTTATTTTATTCTTTGTTTCTTCCTTCTATCACCTTCTCATTCTTTGTTTTATTATTGCGATCTATGCTCAAAACAGCAGTCGACAGTCGGCTGTAAACAATTTAGTGGCTGGGCTCGAAGTGAGCTAGAATCAGCGTTAATGGAAAAACGCTTGAACGCTTTCCCGCAGTGACCTTGTTTTGTAACGGCGTTTTGATTTGGGATTCATGTTTGTGATTCTAGCTTCGAAAAATCGCTAAAGACTCAAATAGACATGTTGCAAAAATTACAAAACAGGGCTGGTAGAATTATTCTTAAATTGAAATCATCTGAACATAAACCAATTAGTGAAATTCATGATTTCTTAAATTGGAAAATTTTAGAAAATAGACAAGATAGGCACAGTTGTTCTTTGATGTATAAAATATTTCACGATTTGGCACCTGTATATTTGAAGGAGATTTTTTTTTAATACTACAAACTATGCCCTAAGAAGTACTAAATTAGTTTTACCTAAACCGAAAACACAGAATTGTAAGCGTACGTTTCTGTATCGCGGAAATAAATTGTACCACGGATTATCTATGCACGCTCGACAATCAAGAAGATTGGCTATTTAATAAGGAAATAAAAAGTTTAGTTTGAAATGTTAAGACAGAGATAATTTACCCTGGATGACTTGGGAAGGGGTAGCGGGAGGGGTTGGCAGTATCGAGAGGGTGGCGGGATGGGTGTTGAGGTTAGGGGGATCGATAAGGGGGTAGTGTATTGGTAAATTACTATTATTGATTATTTAAACAAAATTTATATTGTATATATATTAATATGATTTTTGCTTTTGGACCCATGTAGAACAGGACCATTTTGAAAATGTTCCTGAAATGGGCTATCCAACCATTTGTCTATACTTAACTCATTTACTTACTTTCTGATCATTTGAAATGTGTTTTATATGTATGTTTAAAAAAAAATTGAATGTATATAATGGATTTCGGAAATACCAACAAACAAACATTCCTATTCCATGAAACTTGAACATAAGGGTTATCAAGTATCACCAATCATGTGATTAATCTTTTTGGTGACAAAGTCAAGGTCAAATGTCATTTTAGGTCTGCAAACTTACACTTTGTTGTGGCATCAACATCAAGATTCCATTATGACCAACAGTGGAGAAAGGAAGAATTACAAGAAAAAGTCATACAAATTAGAACATCTACTTAGAAGCAAAAAAGTACATGTAGTACTCTATAATAAAAAAAAATTAGGGGGGGGGGTAATTATGACTTAAATGTAGCTTGCATTTCATTTGCATTCCTTACAGTTACACTATAATCTATTTTTTGCGTGAAAATTCATTTCTGTCATATTTATATTGAACATTTTTTGTTCTTCTACTGATCCATTCGAAGAATGTATTTTATCAATATCTATGTCAACTCTGATTTGAATTACAATTATAATAAATATCTCTGTGATGCACTGTATATTATCATTGGTTTTTGTATTGTTTTTAAAGTCATTTCAATGATATTCGTCTTCATCAAATCTCGTATCTTAATCATTTATAAGCCCCGACATAGTAAAGAGAGAGAGAGAGAGAGAGAGGGGCAGTGAGTGGCAGAAAGAGAGAGAGAGGGAGAGAGAGGGGTGTTGGCTAAATACACAATGGGGAAATCATGTGCTAATTAATTAGTGCTTTGATTAACTTGTTAAAACTTGTAAAAAATTTAAAACTGTAATTTCTTTTTTAACAATTTCATATTTCTTCATAATAATACACACACAGGATAGCCTACTGCCTGGGTCTACTGTTAGGTGGTAACAAAATTGAAATACAGACATGCATTTTGGCAAAAGAAAATTGTTACCTGGATCATTGTTAAATCCGTTGATCCAAGATGACAAATTATATTGGGTGTTGAGTACCATAGTAAATCAAAATCAAAATCAAAATCAAAATAAAATACTACTAGGTTAATTTTGAAAACCTAATAAGTATATAATAAAAAACGCTTTGAGCAAGAGCGGGAGGTTGGAAATCCTACAAGTATCTTTTCAGGGGGAAAAACAGATAAGTCAACAGAGAGAGAGAGAGAGACAGCATGACAGAGAAAGAAACCAAAGTTAAATCAAAGCATGTGTTTTGGGAAGAATCGGAGCTGTGAGCGTGAAATAATACAAAGGGTACAATTTACGCACATACCCAGGGGGCAAAGCAGGTTCTTGAGACATGGAATGTTGTAAAAAGGTTTTGAGGTATCAACGTGTTCAGGGCACCTCCCTGAATATTTTTCTAGGTGGACTACTATGAAAAAACCTGCTGAAAAAAAAATAGTGGCCATTTTTTTAAAAATGGCCGCCAGGTAGCCTGTAACTACAGCTGAACTATTTTGGAGATTACTTTTTAACAAAACGTAATTTTGCCATGTATGAGATGTCATGTGAAGGAGGATTAGATTTCCTACAATAGTATTACATTTAATGGAATTGGGAATGATTTGCATTTTTTGAGCGAAAAATGTGGAATTTTTTGAGAAAGTTATAAACTGTATTGCTTTCTGCAAGAAACAACTGTACGTCATCAGTAAAGATACCTGAATCCAGTTCATATTGCCTCATTAAGCAGGGACGGATCTAGCTTTTTGCTAAGGGGGGGGGGGGGGGTTCGACCCAATGACGATGTGGAGCATTGTCCACGAGCCGCATAGCGGCGAGGCGATTTTTGTGTGTGGCTATTTCGAACCCCCGTAAGTGATGTTTTCCTGGCACCTACTAAAGCCCCAATCACACCAAACTAGTTCTCACTACGTTATCGCAAATGTTGCCAAACGGGCTCCAACTGCGTACGAACGGAGTTCAACGTAGTGGCAACTGTTTACGATCTGTTTAAGGCACCTTCGTTTAATTCTCATGCACGATCCGCCGCGGCGTTTTAACCTAAGCACACATGCGGGAAAGCCGTAGTGCAGTAATCCCGGATGCGGGATTTGCCCACCAAAAGCCGCATTGTGTTTGTCTAAAAGACGGTGACGTCTTTTTCTTGCCGGATAACCGCACTTCATTTTTCCTTCCATTGAAAGATTCGTCATACTTGTTTAGCTCCCTCTAGGGATAAAATATAAAATTTATTTAAACGAAGCTTGAGTTCGTGTCGAATTAGATTTGTACTATGTATGTAAGGAACAGATTTAACACGTACAATCAAAACACCGTTTAAAAGAGTTGTTCAAAATTAATACGACCTGTTTAAAAAATTCAAACAGTGTTTACAATAATATCTGAACAACCAGCTATCTAGTTTATATTGTAATGAACTGTTAACGTTTAACTTTTATCCTGCCACAGGGCTAATCATCATTGTGCCACGGCCCCAAATCCCCCAGTGCCAGGTTGTTTTGGAGATAATCTGATTAACGCGATGGTCCTATGAACAGCCCGTGCAAAACACTAGGCACATTCCAATGGGCATGAACAATAACTGCTATTACATTTGCGTGCAATCATGCAAGAAGCAGAGGAGCAATAGCTTGCTAGCGTGTACATGGCACCTTAACAATAGCGTGCATGCAGCCTTATGGCAGGCTATGAGTTAAATCAACGTTTTCTCTCTCTCTCTCTCTCTCTCTCTCTCTATATATATATAACTAAATGATTTTTTGGAAAAGTAGATTTTTATCGGGGAGGTAACTGAAAGGTGTCAATCTGGGACACACTGGTTTTTGGAGCCCCATTCTAATTTAATTATCCAGCAATCTACGACTTAGGATAAAAGACCAAGCAAAAGCTTAAGAGGTACTTGAAGAAGAAGAACAAAAATTTAAGGCTATGTTTCTTTAATACAAGCACCATACTGGTGTTGAAACAAATATTATTTTTTATCGATCTGTAATCGAAAAACAAGTCAGAACAAATATTGGAACCAGCGGGACTTGAACCTGCCATCCACTGCTTGCCGGGCATCGACTCTACCACCAGGTCATCACTGGTCGCTGCCCGGCAAGCAGTAGATGGCGAGTTCAAGTCCCGCTGGTTCCAATATTTTTTCTGACTTGTTTTTCAATTACAGATCGATCAATCGATCTTATTTGCTTGGTGTAAGCCACAAATATGTTCAAATAATTGAAATTCTTCTAGAAAGCATTACATTTATAATAAAGATATTATTTGCTTATAAATAGTCAATTACACGATTATTTATCATTATCTCAAAGATTTTGCCCAGTATAGGTAAAACTGAAATGGGTCTGTAATAATCAGCTAGATATTTTATCAAATAGGAGACACTTTTAATTCTTCAAGAGCGTCTGAAAATGTACCTATTTATATAGAGAGATTAAAGTTGATGATATAATTTGCACATGCCTGTGTAGCACCGAAATCTCTCGGGTAGGGGACGATCATTAGTTAAATTGTCGGCCTACATGTACATAAACAAATAATCAAACAATTTCATCATATACACATTCATTATCGATCAAGAAGAGTCCAATCTAAATAAACAGGCATCATAGGCATCATAGGCATCATAAAGGGAATATATAAGTTACTTTATTAATAGTTTACACAAAACATTTTTACAATATATTTACAAAGAATATGCAACTCCGGTTACATACTTAAACCTAATTATACAACAAATTGTTCCAAATTCGACATGTAGTATAGTAATACTAAACCTCATATTAACATCATGACAGTAAACTACTTATCTTGGGTGAGATTTATAATGAGATGTGGTATATAATATTATACCTATCTCCAGATGTATAAAAACATAGCCAGATTGTTCAAATTAAAAAGTTGGTGAGGCACACACGGTGTCACACATGATTAGAAATAAAAACAATAATCTACTCCCTTAATATATCTGTTTCATCCATATTCTAGTAATTATGAATATAACATATAAAGCCTAATACGTTTTATGCCAGCCAATGCCAATGTTGGTTTTTTGTTGGATTAATCGTGTTGGTTACAATACGCATAACCAGCCGGCCTATGTATTGTTCTTTTTATCATTGTTGCTATTATTCGAAACTAGCGGTCACTGTATTTTTTCGAAAGTGGAGCTGTATTGGTATGATCAGATTTTATCATAATTTCAAACATTTTTGGGTTTAAAATTATCTTCATAGCAATTTAAGGTCCTAAAAGGGCTCTAAGAATGTCATAAATAAATAAAAAAAGAGCAATAACCATGCACATTGAAGGCATTTGCGGTCTTAAACAAGCACTCAACGGTCCCTTTAATCAATTATTCCTATTAAGTAGGTTTGTGATATTATACATTCGTTTATTTACACGTACCGCAGTTAAAAAAATTAAGACAGTTCTGGTACAGATAAAGGGTATATCAGTGGTTATAACAGCACTGTTTTCCATCAATATAAGCTGCTTAAACGCGGGCACAAACCCAGTGAATGGAAGACGAAGGCATTGATGTGAACGGTGCAATCTACTCCTAAAATTTACAGAAATGACACTTGTATTCATATCTATGTCTCAATTTGTTTTGGGAAGATTACTAAATAACCATTGTGTACAGTACATCAGTTATGAGGAATTGTTCATTTTGGCCGGAAATGTATGGCATTACGCAGCACCCATGATACCCTTCGGTCAAAATTATAAACATTTGGTACAAAAAAGCAGGGTGGAATATTCCTCTGGCCATTAAAAAAACATTAAAAAAAACACACAACAACAACAGAGCCTCCCTGTGGACTGGTTCCGGACTTTGAGAAGCCCTATCCTATAGGTTAACAGATCTGACCAATGGCAAGCCGGTTATTACCCCAGGTTATAACACGTAGGCTAGTTGTTTCTGCGTATACCATGCCTCACTCACAATACTATCCACTATTTGCAAACAATTTTCCCTGGTCACAAAGTTACCACAAACTCTCTCTTATCAGTCCTGTATGTACAGTTATTCATACCATACTTTAGAAAGGTTAATCCTTTTTAACTTCATTCAATGAGGCACCAACGAAGGGCTTCACTTGTCACAGACTTGCGTAAACAATTCGTAAGATACAGAATATGACTAATTTACATTTGTAGATCCACTTACATTATTCCAATCAATTGTACCTAGATCATCATGAAATTCATTAATATCATCATTTCTTAAGGTAAATTTAACACAATGCCATTTATATCTGTACTATATTATAATCTTCAAATTAGCACATGCCCTCTTTACTCATAGAAGATACAAGTATAATCTTTGTTTCTATTTATTAATTAATTAATTTATTTTTAGTATCTTAAACTTTAACTTTTTCTTTCTTCACCTTTGAGTGTACTTGTACGCATTTTGCGTAAAACAACAACTCGTGGTATATTTTATAAGCACATCAATATAAACATGACAAAATAAAAAAAAATTGGTTATACAAACAGATTTCGATATGATGACATTAAACTAAATTGGAAAATGTTAATGACAATGGTCATCGTCCACGGAGCCAGACAATCTAATCAGCGATGTTAATGTACATGAATCATCCCTCTTCTGATGGCCGTCATCCTTTACAATCTTACCGGTATTCACTTCTTCTGTAATGGAAAACATAAAACAGACGTTTTATTTAACTACTGTCGATGCTTCTACAGTGCGTATACAATAAAGTATACCAAACTTTATCAGATTCTAAATTGAAAGTTGTTACCTTTGTGACAATCAATGAAGAATTACCAATATCCTGTTTCATGATACGTTATTCATAACTCTGCTGCCGCGGTTGTCTGAGCAGCAGCCGTATCAGGACAATTCCCCCTGGACGATCACCCCTGGAAAAATCCCCCCCCGATGAAAATTGCCTCCGTAAATTATCCCCCGCAAGGAAAAGAACCCCCAAGGACAATTACCCCCAGGAAAATCCCCATCTGGACATTTCTTCACTGAGATGGGGAGGGGGGGGGGGGGGTATTTGTACCGCTGGTTAATGGCCGGGAGTGATTGTCCAGCGGGTATATTGTCCTAGAACCAGCAGCAGCCTTTAAAAAAGGAATATCGAAATAACTGTGGGTCAAAAGTCCTTCTACGCGATTTTGTTTCACTCCAAAAACAACTTTGTATACCATTTTTTAATTTATTTCGAGCATTTTAATTTAAAAGGTGAATGTAAACTCGGACTCAAGAAAAGGCGCATTTACAAGAAGAGTGTATAATATTCTCTTTGTCACCATGGCATAATCTTGGCTCCTCTCGCATCCCTTGTTTAAGGTAAGCCTTGTTATTGAGTCATTAGGGACTTTTAAGTTGAGTGGACGAGAACAAAGTGAACGTCCACTGATCATGCGTGTCTATGGCAAGCCGTTTTAACATTTATTCCTACGTCTTGATATCAAGAATTACCATTGCTTTACAACAGAAAACCATTTCCTGATATCAAGAAACCAATGCTTGATATCAAGAAATAGGAATAAATGTTAAAACGGCTTGCCTCGGACACGCATGATCAGTGGACGTTCACGCCGTTCTCGTCCACTCAATATAAAAGTCCCTAATGACAATGGACAAAGTTTACTTGGGATGCTATCTTGGTTTTATTGAAAGGCAACTGCTAATATATTTGGTATTGATCTGCATCTTGTTTTTGCATTTACTACCTCTTTGATAAAAGTAAATCACTTAGCTTTCACGTGCTTTTTGAGACAATTACCTCATGCACCTTGTGCATGTTTGTTTGTTTGATTTTGTTTCTGCGTTCAAAAAGATGCAAATTCAAATTCAATGTACACAAATTCGAACAATGACAAATACAATGAATAAGATGTTTACACAAGTAATTAGATAGAAAACCATGTACAATCATATCATACAAATAACATGTACGAAGCATACAAATAAGATATGAAATATATAGTAAATATTTTTCAAGAAATTAGAGAGGTAGTTTAGAACGCATGAGACCACCAACGTCAGCGGTTAGACTTGAGATGGATGGCGTCCTCATAAAAAAAGAATTGGAGACATAACTCTCTTGTGAAAAATGAGTGATCAAGTGGGTGCAGTTCAAGTGCAGGTGCAAAAAGCAGTTGCATCATAAAGAATAAAATGAGTCACCGTTTTATTATACTAATTTAAAGAGTGGGAGCGTATGATTGTATTATTTGTCGTTTAGGTATAGCTTTTAACGAGTAGATGGCTGAACAAGACTTTACGTTGTCGCGAAAATGATTCCAAATGTCCGGACCAGAATGTCTAACAGATTTGTGTGTTATTGATAAATTGTAGGTTACGGCCCTTCTGGCATAAATACGCTACATTCAAGCCATATGCCTAAAAGCCCCCCAACTTTTTTATGCACATAGCATGAACACTTCTGAATATTTTTAAAATAAATAACACATTTCATGTAAAACTTAATAACTTAACATATTTAGCGAAATTGACTTCAAAAAAAAAAAAAAAAAGAAAGAAAAAAGACACACACTTTAATTAGAGAGGCCAACACTTTAAACGCGAATATTTCGGAATGGCCAAAATGCGGTTAAGGCCCTTTTGGCATAAGGCCGACGATATTGTCTTTATTATGTTAAATAATCTTTAAACCATAATAGTGGCTGACCCCGAATTCCATAATGACTGAGTTTGGAGAGCAGAATAGCGTGATTGAGCGTGAAATGTGAAATGGTACATAGGATTAGTGAGCTGCTATCAAACGACAAGAAGTTAGTAAGCTGTAGGAGGATTTGTTGTGGATTGAAACAAGGTCCCGTAAAAGCTTTGATACATTGCATCACTTGAAACTATTAAGCATGAGGCATAATTTAACATTTAACAGGATTTAAGGCCAAAGTAACGCATTCTTATGGCATTACCCACATTTGGTGCCTCGGCTTAAATGTGGTACAGGGATATTTTTGATGGCACTGTTAAATGATCCTGTTGCTCAGTCATCTGTTACATAATAAATTTCAGTTCTCTGTAATACATACCGAGTGATACTTGTTGATATACCGGCCTCTGCTTGAACTTCCAAATCAGGAAAACTGTAATAGGTTAAATTTCAAGCGAGAGAGATTAACATAATGGAATGCGAAAATATGAAATGTATACTTTAGCTGACGGTTAAATGCAAATTATTGTTCAAGGTGGAGAAATTGTAAGAACAATGTTTAAACAGATGGTTCGCGCGTCTGTGGTCTCTCTGGGAGCAGACATGTGCAGCAATTGATGCACGCTGACGATGGTCTAGTACTAAATTTATACTTGGAATCCCGCTCAACAAGCCTAGCTTTTCTGAGATTACCATTTCCCCCCTCACACTTAAATCAAGCAATATAAAATATTTTGACCTATTCTCAAACTGAAATGTACTCTGTAAACTTGTTTTATTACGGACACACTTATCAATATTTCTTTACTTGTATAATTCATATTGCTCTATTATATATTGTAATACTTCATGGTTTATATATGTCATTTTAATTTGTGGATGTTTGAATGGAAAAATAAACAAATTAAATCCAATCAAATCAAGACTTAAATCAAGGATTGCTTTTCTTTTCTCAACTTTTTGACTGAATACTTTCATTTGTATAATATATAAGTCTTTACTTGAGTATCTGGAAACCTGATTGGGGAAAATTATCACGAGTGGGACACTTTTTCTTCTCATACAACGCACTTGAAGACACAACACACGTACACATCTGCGCCACGGATGTTAATTCAACCACTAGATGAAAGTTTGACTGCACAGAGTCGAAAATGATGCCTCCACCATAGAGCCATTTTACGAACCAAAACAGAAGCAAATTTTCAAATTTAAGTTTGATTGACATAATCCATGAACAGATCCTCAGAATATTGTGATTACAAGCTATTTTTGCATACATAATGAGGTCCATGACCTTTTACCTCGTGACCCCGAAATCTAATTAGTTCATAAGCTCTGCAAGATACATGCATGAGGCAAGTTTGGCAGGTATCCGTCAGTCGGTACTTGAGATAACGCGTTCACGAGAACGGGTTGTACAAACATACGGACGAACAGACAACCCGAAAACATATTCCTCCGACTATTACGTAGCGGAGGCATAAAAACCTGTAATTCTGATTTCATGTGATATAATTTCTAAATTAAAAAAGGTTGTGTCTGGAGGATACGAAGAAAATTCAGATTTCCCATGTAATTAATTGCAATTATTTTAGAAATTTGGGGCAAAGATTCACTCAACTCATTTTTATTTACTGTGCTCTATTTAAGAGGTTTGCATCGCCGTGTACCACGTCAGTGACTCCAAAAAAATTACGAAATGTACACAACAACTTACCAAACACAGCGATGCCAACAGGAATCATCACTGCATTAAAAAGAAAATATGAGAACATTAAAGCTTTTAAACAAAACAAAATAGAATATTTACACATTTTCTATAACCTTCATTCTATTATCTAAGATTTTCCACGGTCCAATATATTCCTGCATACACTATAATTATTGTAATTCTTCTAATGCAAATTATTATGCATTCCGAGAAAAGCTGTGTTGCCTTTCTAAACAAATTGTAATCCAAATATAAAACCGTCGAATAACAAGAAATGACCACGCAAGCTTTATATTACATAGAATATGACGATTTATTGTTTATTCTCAATCCATGTCTAACTTCCTTTTAACTCTCTTCGTCTGCCTCTGTTTCACCTAAATTCAACATTGGGATTGTACTGATCAACCAGGCAGTTGTAGCTACCACCTACCACTATACCGTGTCATTCGGTATCATTTTTGCGTAGTATGGGTTCACGCTTAGATGAACAGGAGGCATCGTTTGCGAGAGTGCAAAAATCGACTTGTGCCAAAGTGATGCCTACAGCATGTATTATGTTGGGATTAGCGGAGTGAGAGAATGAATTGAATGTATCAAATGAAATGCATTGCATTATGGCTTGTTCAGAAGCACACACACACATGCGCGCACAAATGTTCTTTGATATTTGATATTCGATATTTGATATGTTTGGCATAATCAATTTTGTTAGGGATGTTATTTGGATCTGCAAAGACCGAATTAATACCCAAATTCCATTTCTTTTATTCAAACATCACATAAGCAACTTTGGCGCAAGCCGGTTTTTACAATCTCGCAAACAATGCTTCCTGTTCATCCAAGCGTGAACATATACCACACAAATACGATACCAAATGATTTGGGATAAAACACTCTTTCATAAGATGTATAATAATTTACTGTTCATAGATGTTTTTTTTGTTTAAATTAGCAACTTTCTAGGTGTAAACTTTGTTGTGACACACAGTGTATAGTATACCAATCATCTAACACAACATTTGCGTACAGCTAGAATGTGTAAAATCAACATCGAAAACAAAAACAATTACACGGCTCTAAAGGCTGAGAAAGAAAAGAATACCATAAAGCGGCTCGTACGAGTTGGGTAAATGTGAGTGCTACGTATGCGTCGAGTAGTCTACACACTAGTTATTTTTATTCAATTGAGAGTGTACTTAATCTTGCAAATTTTCTTTACAGAAGTACTAAAGGGTTGCACTCGTGTTTTCAGTTGATTTTTAGGACAAAGGTTCTGGGTTACAATTAGAGAGTTTAATCCTGGTTTGACCTGATGAATCTGGGTAGAGCAACTGTATCCGGAACATGTGTCGTAAAATCCCAACGCATTCTCTGTTGTACGATTACCCCGCCCCCCCCCCCCCCACTCCGGGGTCGGAATGACCGCATGCTTGTTACCAAAATGTCTGGTAAAGGGGTATTTTTCGTGCCACAAAGTCCGGCCCGAGAATTGTAAAAAAGGGGTGTATTTGACTTTTCACCCGGAGATTTCTTTAAAAAGGGGGTGATATTTTCTTCTTCTCTCATCTCTTTGGACTCCTGAGAAATTATTCCGAATTCAGGGGGGTACATTGAGCATTTTTCTTGATTTAGGGGGGTCTCCAAGGCAGGAAAAGCCCGCGAAAACCCCGCGAAAGGGGGGTTCGGAAATGTTGGCAGTCCTCAGATAGGGGGTGCTTTCAAAAAGAGGGAACAAGCATAATGCGGACCCTAAATAACACTGAGTGGGGGGGGGGGGGGGGGGGGTGGGGGTTACCCTTCTTCTGCTTATATACTGCTATTCTTGTATTACATACTATGCACATTGTTAAAAGAAAACTGAATATTGGGGGGGGGGCGCAATACTATAGTTTAGTTTTAATTAAAATATCGAAATATTGGGTAAAAAACATGATTAAAACCAATAAAACGGACAACTTCATTCAACTCAATGGCCTATATTCTGACCTCCAACCGCGATCTTCCACGCGTCAGGACGGCTGTTAACAAAACCGGTGTCGTCAGTTGTTGTTTCGTTCTGTCTTGTTGTGGGGACGGTCGATGTCGGTGTTATGGGTGTGCTCCGATGGAGTGGTCGGATGTTGACGGAGGCCGTTGCACTCTCGTGACCGCTTGTATTAAGCGTGGCGACACAGGTGTATGGCTTCTCGCTTGGATATGCTTCTATGACAGATGTGACGTTCTCCGTTGTTCCATCTGCGTTGGGGTATGATATCATCTCCTGCTGAATATGTATTGTGTCGTTGTTCACCCAGTAGAGATTGACGAGTCCAAAAGAGCCTCCATCAGCACGGCAGGTTAAATTGACAGGCTGGCCACCATCGCTATCAGGAATCATGGGAACGATTCTTGGATAGGGGGGTTCCGGCGGAACTGCAAAAGGAGAGTGTGACAATAAAAAAATAACAGCTCGTTGAGTTGGCTACAACATACAAAGTTGGTAAACGGGAATTTTCGTACATGGTCTAGGTGGCAACTAGTTTTAATTTATCATATTTTTGTAAAAGACCTGATGTTATGTGGATGAACGGCACGAGCAGTCACTTTTGATTCAATACATTTACCATTGGTATTTTGCTTCTGATCTCCATTGTCTTGAAATATTTTTGAGATTTGTCCTCGGGACATATTTCATCTCACTGATTGTTTAACCGCAACGTAACAACGAAAATAATGTTATTATTAACACTTGAATAATTATAAAGTGTCCATGTATAATACAGCTAAAACGAAGTACAGGATAAAGGGAATAATTGATTGTTCTTTTGAATTGCAAAACTTACCCAATATCTTGAGGTGGTACAGGCTTGGAAAATTTACTCCATCGACAGTTACGGCACAAGAATACCGTCCAGCATCGGCTATTTCTACATCAGCGATGGTCAGTGAAAAGGAGGAGTTCTTTTGCACCCTGTACCTGTCCGTATCGATGGTCTCACGATATTCTATCTTGCTGTCTCTATATTCGGCAAAGCTTTTCCCAGGACGCTTTTCCCCTAGAAGCAAAGCGAAATACATTACAATAAAGACCAAACAATAATATCATGGTATTTATTGAATTGGTGTAGGACAGCTATATGCATAGTAAACTTGCTTTAACGACTATCAGTACAGACCTAAGACTCTACTTCCCAAACCGGGTAGGAGACCTATCTCTTTTGATACGCACTACAAACGTTTCATTTCAGTATAAGGGCTATCATCTGATCACGTGAAAAGGGCAAGGCCTTTGCCCACATGGATAGTAACTCGTGGAAATTTACACAAAATGATGGACTTGTATTTTTTGGCTACTGTGCATGTAAAGTATACTTAACATGCACAGTAGCTGAAAAATACAAGTCCATCAGCGCCGAGTCTCCATTCATCCATTGTAATCTTCGTGTAACCGAATTCAAATAAAATAGGCCCAATTACCTAGATTTAAGTAGATTTTACGATGATTCTTATAAATGGCTAAACCAGAGTAAAGTTTGAACAGAGAAAGAGTAGAAATGCCTTCTGACCCAATGTAAAAGAAAATGGCAAGTGCAACATTCTACTTCAATAAGTACCCAAGTGATCCTCGTTCAGATTACACGGTAAAACGCAGTTTTAATGGGTAACCCGACACATGCTCCGCCGACGATTGCTCCGCCGACATTTACTCCGCAAAACGCGACAATTGCTCCGCGACATTTGCTCCGCGACATTAGCTCCGCCGACAATTGCATTTTCATCACTTCTTCTCTTCTCCCCCTCTCGAATTCTATTTTTCTCGTGAAATTGTAACAGTACATTTAGTACTGTACATTCTTGTTTAGAATAGTATTTTCAATAATATCCAGTCCGTTTTCTTTAGGTTTCTTTCCTTCAGTTAAGTGTTAGTAGCTTTACTATATATATATATATATACATATATATATATATATATTAGTGTGTAAAACACCCCGTCTCATTCGTGTACTTTGTTTTCACTGACTTTAAGTGAATCACGGGGCCACCGGAAGAAGAGCAATTGGCTTTATCATGAAGAACTAACATCAAACTGCAACAACATGATTTGTATAAATGGGAATAAGCAGAAAGGCTGCCATCTAATTTTCCCGTCTTAATGGGTTCTCTTCTTTACGTGTAAGTGCCCTTCAAAGCTTATTTTGATCCCTCCCCCCCAAAACGTAAGAAGATGGGAGTTGTTGCTACATTGTTTAGCGTTCAACAATAAGGGATAGAGCAACGTCGATCTGGCGCTGCTCAGTGGCTGCCGGGCTCAAGATCAGTTGGGCAAAAAGAATTTCCGCTTCGGTTTAATAAAATTTGGAGTGGACTATTAGGCTATTATTATTATTATTTTCTAGAACTTCCATGATGACCTAGTACATTGTATAATGCTTTACTTGCAGATGGTTTACCTAAGTAAGATGCATGTGCTTGCTTGCATTGAGGTCAGGTCTTACATATAGATGAGCTGTTTGAAATTAACTAGGAGGTATGCGCGTATTGGGGAATGTGGCTTGCTGCTCTACTTTAAAAAAAAAACAACTTCCCACGACATGTAATGAGTGTCTAGTAGACATTATATGGGACGTACAGTGTTAGATGGAAAGTTATTTTAGTATATTCGAAAAGACTTTTAGGTAACTCCTTTTTCCTCCCACATCATCAACATTCATTCATTTCATTTCATCTACATTATTTCATGAAATGCATTCAGAAAATGAAGAAAAAAAGAAATGAAAATAACCCGTGAAAAAAAATATATTGTCGGCGGATCATTTGTCGTAGTACTAGTAGCATTTGTATTTTATGGGAGACTTTTGGGGCGGAGCAAATGTCGTCGGAGCAAATGTCACCGGAACCATTGGCAGCGGAGCAATTGTCGGCGGAGCATCTGTCGGCGGAGCAATTGGCGGCGGAGCAAGTGTCGGCGGAGCATTTGACATCGGAGCAAATGTCGCGGAGCAAATGTCGCGGAGCAATTGTCGCGTTTTGCGGAGTTAATGTCGGCGGAGCAATCGTCGGCGGAGCATGTGTCAAGGAACCTTTTAATGATGCAAGTGTAATAAATAATACGGCTCACATTTCTTACTTGACAATCGTGGATACACTATACAGTGCGTCCCAGAAAAAAAACGACACCATTCCATTGGCTGTCTACAACGAGAAGACGAAGGATTCACGCAGGGCTGATCGTCAACGAAAGAGATTTTGTTGCTACGGCAACGGCCAGTGAAAACGAATTCGTTTGATGTAATTATGAAAATGCAAGCATTACTTTAAACAAACAGAACGTTGTTATTCCTGGCTCATCTTTCATGATTGAGGTGTCATATAAAAAGGCAAAAAATGAACTTTCTGGAAATGTGATTTTCTCTTTGAAATTCAGATACCGTCCGCCAAATGACTGTACCCTTTCTTCAATTTGTTTTAATCACTCATGCATGAAATATGGAAGAGGAGGATCTAAGCTTTACCAATATGTGTCATTTATTAATTATAATTGTGATTAAATTACATCGCTAATCGTTAATTCTCGGTTTTATTTTTCTGGTACGCACTGTATAAGCCCTTTGTTGCGCGCAGATGTCATTCATTTACACGCGTTGAAAAAAGAAACAAAGAAAGATGAACAAAAAAAGCCGCGTTTTACCGCTACTTATGTTAAGAATCCTACATATGTTTTTCTGAAAAATGTATATCTCACCTTTAAACCATGTGACATGCGATGGTTTGCCTTCGAAAGTGCAGGGAAGCGTTGTGTTTTTCCCTACTAAGACAGCAATCTCGATCTCCTCCCCTTTTAAAAGTAACAATACAAATAAAACATTCAAGTCGTATACTCACACGCCATGTGCCTGGACAGATTCGTTATCCAGATAGTAAATTTCAAACAGTAATTTCAAGAAGTTAGCCTCAATACAATATTTCAGTTTTATTTAAGTTTTAAGGACATAATGTTGGATGATTATAACTGACAAATTTAATATATTTGATGGTCAGTGCTGTTTGATGGATATCTTTCCTTAACTCCAAAAGCGAAAGTGAGAGCTTTAATTGTATTATGCGTCCGGATACACAACCCGTATCATACAAACTGGATACAAATTAATTTCTTGGTTGGCATACCGTGATATTCAACATTTACACAAAAAAATGCACGGTAAAACACGTATTTCTTTTCAACTGTACATGGTCAGATTTTGTTGATCAAAATTCAAATTTCAGAATTCCCGAGTACAATGAATGTAATTCAACATCGACCTCTGGTCTGGATAACATTTTAAAATCACTCGGGAAATTCTTAATTTGTTGGTTCACATAAAATATGTTTTTAATTGAACGCAGGAGCATCCAATATTTGTATAATATAATATAATAATATAATAAGTTTGTGGGTACGTACCTGCAGACAGATGCACACACATCATAATGAAACATATGATAAAGTTATGCAGTTTCTCCATTACCATTGCGAAATGGGTCTAGCCTATTCTCTATAAACCTGCACAGAGAAAAATAAGAAGAGATGAGAAAATTGCTAGAAAGCATGAATACTCCTTAAAACAGGGCGGGTCCGGAATTCTGTTACAATTTTTTTAAATAAAATACATTCTTTAAAAAGGGGGGAAATAGCAAACTGTAATGTTAATAGCTGGGAGGGGGGGGGGGGTTAAATCCCTTTGTGGTTATACAAGTACATTGTTTACAACGTACCAATCGACGAAAGGTTCTATTCTGTATGATGCCAATAAACCGGCAGCAGATTGGGCCGTTGAGGGTGTGTTATTTTCTCAGCTGATTAGGCGCGCGACACGGAAACAGTCGAGGCTGTGGACTGACTTTACCCGAAATTATTTGATACTTAGTAGCATTACAATAATACAAGACACGGAGTACAGTAGTATGAAACATGCAAAACACTTAAAGAGATAGTTGAGTTCTGATTTCAGACCTAAAATGCCTTCAAAGTGCATGCTTTTTGCTCTCATTCTTATTAATGACATTTCTAGTGCCCTTGTAGGACCCGAAGTTGCTATGACGGTAATTTTAGACCCCAAAATATGTCAGATTTGGCTAATACGATCATAACAATTCAGCTCCACTTTCCAAAATAAACGGTGACCGTTAATTGATAAATCAATAATAACAATACATGGGCCGGCTGGTTGTGCACAATATAAACAACACGACAAAGCCAACAAAAAATCCAACATCGGCTTTGACTAAAATACAACGTAAAAGGCGCTTTTTCGTTTTTCAATGGCTTTTTCAAGTTACCGAATATATGTGGTGGTACACAAATATTAGAAATGGGTGAGAAGAATCAATCAAGTATAGAAACTTGTAAAAGAAAAGCAATTGATAATGCTATATTTCAAAATTGAGGCAACCTTTTATCTATAATGCTGTATTGTCCATCACCATTAGTTATTTGATTTGTTTATTTATGTTTGATTTTCTTTTCCTTTTGCAGTTTTACAAATATATATAACAAACAAAATTTAATAAATCATTGCAAAAAGTGTTTTCACAGGATAAAACAGTATATGTAGAATAAAGTAAGACTGACTGTAACTAATCGAAAACATCAAACATGAGGTTAGACAAAGTAAGCAAAGCTTGATAGCACGACTGCCCTCAATGGATACATAAAAATACAAATATGGAGGGAAAAATTATTGGTAAAAGGGGAAAGAGAGAGAGAGAGAGTTGGATTTCAATTTGATATATGAAGATAAAAAAGAAGATGCACTTTTGAATATTGGGTGGCTAACTTGGGATATTTTATGGAATGAGAAGACTCGCGAGGTTTCTGGACAATATGAATAAGAATGTGAGATCAGTGAGCTGGGTTAAAAGACTGTAAACCTGGGCCTGCGAGTCGCAGCCTTGACATTTTTGTATAAAAAACAGTGTTTAGTCAGTATCCCAAGTAGGCCACTCTTTACTCATACGTTTGTTCATACCAGGTCATGGAAGGTTATAATCAACGTTTCAAATTAATAATAATAGTAATAAATTTATATAGCGCAGCTTTTATACAAAATATATTCAGCTCCGCTGGTTAAGAGCTCCTTCTTACTAAATTCTACAAAATAAGATCTCTCAATTGAACAAATAAGTTTTTAAATGGGATTTGAAAACATTGAGAGATGGAGTGCTTCGTATTTCTATTGGCAAGCTATTCCATAGTTTGGGGGCAGCAATAGCAAAGGCACGGTCCCCGAGAGTTACTGCCGTTGGGATTCTGAAACAATAATTTATCTGTGGAACTACGCAGTCGACGACTCTGTGACTGGACTTTGGGTTGAAGTAATTCTGTTATGTAAATTGGCGCTTGACCACTCAATGATTTATAAACAATTAACAATATTTTTAACGAGATTCTTTGACGGACTAGCAACCAGTGGAGTTCTCTCAGAAGAGGTGCGGTTGAAGTGAATTTCTACCGACGATAGACAAGTCTTGCACATGCATTTTGGACTCTTTGTAACTTAGCTATCAGAGAATCAGGCATTCCAAACAGCAACCCGTTACAATAATAAAGCTTACTTGTGATAAAAGCATGTACAACCAATTTCATACTTTCTTGATCAAAATATTTGCGGATACGTCTGAGATTGTACAGAAGATAGTACGTTGATTTGCATATATTTTTAACATGTGTTTCCATGTTCAAATTAGTATCATAGTATACTCCTAAATTCCTTGCTGTAACAGAGGATATCACATTGGAGGATCCAACTCATACACCGTAAATGCTTATCGAGTTTTGTAACGACGGGCGTACGAAATTGTAACGGTTTTTATATTCATCGTTTTTATTTCAGTGGGTAGTGCATTCCAGCTATCAGGGCCAGAATGTATAATTGAGTTTTGAGCTAAGGCGGTTGTGGTGTTAGGTAGGTGATGGTCATTGGAATGCCTGGTTGGGTAGGAATGAAAATTAACATTATGTTGGAATCATATTATTAGTGACGGGGGAGAATGCCGGATTTTAGCCGAAACATGAACAGAGATTTGGTTTTAATGTGGCAAATAAAGGGACAGTGTGGTCGCGCTAACCTGCCCCGGTACAAACTCGAATTGCTTTTTTCTCGAACATTAGTATACGATTAGTATTGCACTTATGGGTAGCCCATATGATATTACAATAAGAAATATATGGTAGAACCAGTTTATTATATAGCATACTGAGCACATGTGTTGCCAAAAATATCTTAGCTTATAAAAATAGATACCAATATTGCGAGAAATAGGGGTAGAGATATAGTTCACATTTTATATATGGTACAACCAGTTTATTATATAGCATACTGAGCACATGTGTTGCCAAAAATATCTTAGCTTATAAAAATAGATACCAATATTGCGAGAAATAGGGGTAGAGATATAGTTCACATTTTATATACACCTAAGAATTTGGTTGATGCCTTTTTCTTCTATTGGAACATTATCAACAAGCAGCTTAGAATAATGAGTATCACGATTTCTTGAGTTTCTAAAGTGAATAAAAGTGGTCTTCTTTAGATTCATATTATAATATGTTGCTTTTAAAACCATTATGATAACTTAGGCAGTTCAATGTTCATGGTTCATGTATTATAAGCTCTAAAAAATGTAGCCCCAAAACACTTTTTATTTTGAGAAAAATCGAATGTAAAAATGTACCGGTGCTCCAGGTAAATTTGGATAAATTTCAAATAGCGCCTATACGGCCGTAAACTGGTAGGTAGCTGCGAACATGAACATCTCAGAATATGTAGTTGTGATATATAATTTCCAAACGGGAATAGCTAATCGGTCGATTTTAGTCAAGAACATTGTTTGATAGCTTATTAAATATCTTGACCTTGGCAGGGAGCTAACCAAAATAAAGAGTTTATTATTTACAATTTCATAACTTTAGACTGAATTTCAACTGCTACAACGATCACTGAATATTGTAGGATCGCATTTGCTTCCAATATGTTCATTTGAACCAAATTCATGACCCCGTACCAACACTTTGTATTACCTTTAATGCAAACAAATATTTATATTACAGACCGCTTCGGTCCAAAGTCCAACTGCATCCGGAGCAGCGATAGAAACTGTATTTGAATATAAATACGTACTTGTATACTGTACTTTGGTGTACGCATTCAAAGCTAGAGTTGGTTATAAACCGTTGTGTGAAGCGCGCGTTGATGTGCCACGGCCTTCTGTTTTAGAGAGAAAACATTCAGATAGTGAAGGCTGTATGTGACTTTTGTGGTTTTCTTCTACGATGAAGCAATAATGTGCATATGATTATTTATTCAGAGATGATGTCAAACTAAATCATGGAATTGTGGATGATTTTGATGTGATAGTGTATTTGGATTTGGATTTGCACCAGTAATATGCAACCAGGAACTTCCTTCCGTTACAGTCTTGACACGCCATTTGTTTGACTATGTGCAATTGAGCAATGCTACAGAAGACATATTATTTGGAATAATGCAATTACAAGGTAAAAATTAATTGTGGATAATGCCATTTCTCATTGGTCGAATATGAAATAAAACTCCCATGCAAACGTTCTTTGATAAGGGCAACTCCCATCCGTTAGCTACCACCAAATAATTCAGGATATAATCCAATCTCATAGCTGTATCTAGCTCAGTTGTAGCCCTACTAGAGCTTGAACCAGAGTTATATGTGCATGTATGGTCAAATTTGAAGGAAAATAGTTCAGGGGATATTTCAATATATATGAAAACATAGTTTGACAATATTATGAAGGACAAATATTTATGAGTGTTAGTACTTTTAGACGAATATTTCTGTTAAATCCGTAGGGCAAAAGAGAAATCTTTACACCCAATCCCAAACATACCGTAGAGCTTGGATCAGACTAAGCATACGATAAAAGCACATTGCTTAAGTTCAATTCCATAATTAACTTTAATAATACTAGGTAAGACTAGGTAACGTATGGAACGTCCTACATTGGAAATATATTCGAGGTTGTCTGAGAGTTGTGCTCTTTTTGCTCATACATAATGTTTGAATTCGTCATTCAGATTCAAAAGAAAACGTAAAAGACGTCACTAAAAGGAAACATTCATTGCACTGTTATGGGTTTCACAAGTAGGTCTACTTCTTTTACACTCTGAAATGAAAGACAGTTGAAAGCCCTCAAAGAGCAACGAATTCTAAAGTAAAGGGCGCCACCATTTCTTTTCCCGATAGTCTGCTAGTATATATTTTGTAGTGTATGCATATAATATTTGTTTGTATTTTCAAACTTCAGTACGAGTCGTCAGGGTATAGTCCCAGACATAACACTAAATTTAATGTAAAACCAAATCGCACCATTATTACCCTAGATTCCTCACAGGACTTTAAACAAAATCAATTTGTACATTAATTTTTAATTGTACTGTATCCCCCTGTCTTTGTTGATTTAAAATGACTTAATTGAATTAGAAAACAAAACAAAAGGAGTTTATATTGAGACAAGAAGAGGGAGGAGCCGAATGTTGAAAAACCTTTTTACGAGATAAAATGTGAAAGAATTGCTTGTTCCTAGCTGTTTTGGGTGGCTAAATATCAGAGACTGTGTAGATAATGTAGTCTGCTACCCATTGTGAATATACACTGCAATCGCCTTAGCAGGCAGTATTGTGGAGTATGAAGTATTTTGGAGTGTGTCTTCTATTGATTAGTTAAGGACAGTTTTTACGAAAGGCACTCCTGCGTCTTACGAAAATATTGAGATGTGGTTTCTTATCCATGCAAGGTTCAACAAAATACAACGATTTCCCACAAATTATAACTCAAGCCTATTTAGAAGAGACATTAACACATGGTGAACACATGGTGAAGAAGATGATATACAAGGAAACTCTCTGAAATTCGCTTTGTTAATGAACAGGGGGTAAGTTTTGGAAGGGGGTGAATTGTCCGTGGGGGTAATGTCCTTGGTTGTCCTGGGGATAATTTTCCAGGTGGTAATCACATCCTGATACGTATATTAAAATATCTTTCTTTTGTATACATTTTCATAATTAATCCTTATTATGATGATAGCATGTACATTTTATGCTTCGCATTATTTATAATATTTCAATTCAGCACCAAGAGATACCCAAATAAACACACACAAATAATTGTTTCGATACTCTTTATGATATTTTTTTCTTCAGCCTAAACAAATTTCACATAAATTTACCTATATTTGCTTGAAATAACCAAAATTATAGCATCTATTGAATCATTAAACTTGCCTCACCTACCATCCCCGGATAGTATCCCAAGTATCAAGTACACTGTTGGTCATAATGGTGGAATAATTTATTTTACCCCGATTTAAGGAGAGATTTTAACAATATATTCCTACTAGATCTAGATAATGGTATACATTCTCAGATGTGATTGAATAATAATTTGTGAGTGTTTGTTTTGCGTGACTGCTAAAGCATGTGTATGCTACTATGCTAATCAACTAGGGGACCTACGTCCTTAAGTCATAATTGACAGTAATGAGGATTAATGCCTCATCAAAGGGCACTAATAAGGCATATCGACACGGTTTTGATCATGGGGGCTCACAGTAACGAGGCCATTGCTTAGCCACTGAATCATGACTGTACGCAGCGGGGTCTAGGGTATGTCGCTGCCCCCACAAATACAAAAAAACAAAGAAAATGCAATACATTTTCAATAATTCATTGCATTTCGCCCCGACCCCTAAGATAAAAAAAGTCCTCTATGTGGGCATGCCTTGACCCATAATGCATTGCCCTACAGAGGAATTTTTAAGTTGGGGGCCCGGGGGAAATGCAAACAATTATTGATAATTTATTGCATTTTCTTTGTTTTGTGGGGGCGGCGACGTACCCTAGCTCCCGCTGTGTGCAGTCATAATTCAGTGGCTAAGCAATGGCCTCATATCTGTGAGGCCTCAGGATAAAAACCGTGTCGACCAGCTATATTAGTGCCCTTTTGTGAGGCATTACTCATCATTACAAGGACGTAGGTCTCCTAGTTGATTATCATAGTAGCACACACATGCTTTAGCAGTCACGCAAAACAAACACTCGCAAATTATTATTCAATAAAATCTGAGAATGTATACTATTATTTAGATCTATTAGGAATAAATCATTGTAAAAATCATCCCATAAATTGGGGGTAAAAAAAATTATTACACCATTATGACCAACAGTGTATGAAGAATGGCAATTTATCAATGGCAATTTATCTCCACACAAAAAGATCAACAGCCCTGCTCACACAATGTCGTCGATCAAAATTAGCTTGTTCAATATTTGTTTCTCTCGTTACATGATCCAAGATAAAGCACCATACTTTACTTGAGAATCATCCATATCTGGAGTGCTACGTCTTGGTGGCTGTGTCTCTAAACGATAAGAGGCAAAAATCTTGCTCGAGTGACATCATTCGACCCCGGCCAATCATCGTGTCGCATATCGGAACCTCCCATGACGTACCCCTTCATTCTCATACTTTACTGTATCAGACGTACATGTGATGACTCATGGTGTTCACATAATCAGCATTGGAAGGGCGAGTTCATTTATTTATAGGGGTGCACTCACTCTTATATAAAGTCTAATTACAACGAGTGGCCATATTTTAATGAGCAGTATCAATATTTGCCTTTCAATACTTAAAAAAGGAAATGTTCTTAATTGATATTTTATCTTGTACCATTTATAGTTATCTAAATAGTATAATTTCCAAACCTTTTACCCTCATTGTATAATGGATATAGCCCAAACTCTCGTAGTAAACTTTCGGTGATTTTGAGCACGTGTAAGAACATAAGATAATACCGATAACATATCGTGGGAAGTAAACTTTGTTTTGTCGTAGTGGTTAAATTTGGGAGTCAGGATGGGGTGATGGTACATGTTGTAATGTCCATGTTACAAACTGTTATTTTTTGGAAGGCTAATTCCTTCTCAACCTAATTTTCATACCCTTTACAAAATTGAGCACTGCTCACCCAAAGCATGAATTATTTTCGGACTTTTGGTGTCATATGAAATTTGAGTTTATGAGCCTTCCATACATATAAAACTTGTCCCCAAGAATTATATACTTTGTATTCAGCAGCCATTTAAAAATGTATTTTTTTGGGGGGACGCACTGAGGATCACAGAAGGAATTTTACCCGATTGTTTACAAAATAGTAGTTGGGTTTTTGCAAGTTTTGAATGAACGGTTGAAATACTTTTTTCCGAATTTATCTTTTTTCGTTGTTGTTGATCAGATTGAAACAAGTTATAGTATACTGTTTGTTTTTCTGTTTTGCAAAGTAATATTATAATGCATTGTATTCCTATTTTTTTGTAATGATATAAATAAACAAAATTAACCTTTTGAAAATGAGTGCCCAGGTCCAGCCCTAACAAGGTTGACAAATAACCAGTATGGTATTTGTTGTCTTTGAAATAACCCTTAGTTGTTCCAAAGCCAAATTTAACGGTTTTCTGAAATATCTTTCATTAAAG
This sequence comes from Strongylocentrotus purpuratus, assembly GCF_000002235.5. Taxonomy (NCBI): domain Eukaryota; kingdom Metazoa; phylum Echinodermata; class Echinoidea; order Camarodonta; family Strongylocentrotidae; genus Strongylocentrotus; species Strongylocentrotus purpuratus. Next base: position 10,171,183 of record NW_022145603.1, read on the forward strand.
TTGGAAATAAATCGACGGCAGCTATGGGGATTTACAAATGACCCCGAAAATATATCTTTGTCTTATCTATAATTATAAAAATACAAATGACATATAGAATACAATATAATATAATACAATATAGCATAAATTACAAAATATATATAATAATAATAAATGATAATATCGAATAATTAGGAGCGCTAAAAACAATAATTACCATAGCGCTTACAAATACAAATATATGAAAAGAGGACAAAAATGTACAGTACAGGAAGTATATCACATAGATCATTGGGGGAAAAGGTGAGTTTTGAGGGATATTTTGAGGATGGCAAGACAGGTAATTTCCCTTATGGAAAGAGGGATGCTGTTCCAAGTCTTTGATACAGCTACTGCAAAGCGTTTTTTTTCAGCTGCTGAGAGTCTAGATTTGGAAATGCTAAGTTTACATGTGTCGGTTGCTGGACGAAGATTACGAGTTGGTGTATATATTGGAGGGTGTTATTAAGAAGATATTCAGGTGCCAAATGATTGAGTATTTCAAAAGCATACACACAGAATTTAAATAGAACACGTTGGTGGAGAGGTAGCCAGTGGAGCTCCTAATACATAATATATGATACACAATATCATTTATTATATTCATGAGATTTCCAATGATCATTATCACAATCCTATCTATATTGAAAACACCCCCTCCCCCTCTTCCCACTGTACCGCGGTATAAATAGAAAACCGATTGCACTATATTTGCCTTCAAATTCAGCGTGGTTTGTTTTGTCTCTGCATTTATGATTTCATGTCTTATATCTGTAACAGTAGGCCCGTTCACACATAACAATTAGTGTGACTTGGATCACGATGTAAAGATCGATTTTGATTTGGGACCGTTCCCACATGTCAATTTAGTGCAGCGATGCAAAGATTGACTTTTTTTGGTAACCATTCACACACAGGGAGAATACTCGATCAACGGCAAGAACGTCCGAATTGCGCATGCGTGAATCTCGACGATGTATGCGCGCTTGGAATCCTGGGATTAAATAAATCGATCTTTGATTCTCAATACCATTAACACACGATTATTGTGAAAAATTGCAAAACTTACTGTGAATTGGATCGTGATGCGATTTGCGAAGATTAGTGAAATTATGCTCTCCACACAGGCAAACATAAACAACAAAAAACGGTTTTTGGATCGCAATGCAGAATTCGTTTTTTTTAAATCTCACTTGTGAACGCCCCTAGTGACGAGACAGAGGTCAAAGTGCAGCCTATTGAGGAAACCGTCATGCATTGTGCGTTCGCGCGCATTTTTACTAACAGTTATAGTTAATAAGTATCACTAAAACTATTTCATTCACGCACGTGCATTATCACGACAATTCTACTTTTCCTTGCCATTGCTTTTCTGGAGGGCAGTTCATCGAAAATCTTGTTGAGTATATATATATCGCCCATGGAAGGAAGTCATTGCCAAGAATGAAAATTCGAAGGATTCCATTAATTGTTTGAAATATTGTTCACAATTGCGGATACCTTGCAAATCTAGTGAGACTGTGCCCATGTGCTGGTACTGGAAGTGTATGAACTTATGTGACTATCAGGTTCGCGAAGTAAGGTAAGATTTTGTATACCGCTGCCTGTGCAAGGCAATACTTGATCAAAATTTATATGACTGCATGGAAACGTATTTGAGATAATACTATTAGATATTCAGATTAATGTCAACCCCTTTATACCTCATGGATGTTGGATACTTGCCGACAACGCCACTGACTGTAATCTGCGATAGGCCTACACACGTTACTGTATAAAGATATTGGTATTAATACATGTAGTCAAATTGATAATCACATGGTATTGGGACCAAGTGCACCATATTTTACGAGTTGGTTGTGTGCACAACCAACATTTTTGTTTAAACAAAAACGAACACACCAACATGTGCCCTAGTCATACTTAATATGGCATATTTGAATAAATAATAACCATCCCTTTACTATTGTGCAATTGATTAGAACCCCATATCTTCACAAATAATATTACATGTACTGGACAACTTAAGACTGAGTTACATAATAAGACAAATTGAATTATATATATCAAATCTTTGGCCCCATTTCATTGGATTGTTAAAGTCATTTGATTGCAAATTGGCAACTCTGAGTTTCGAGCGCATCTCCCATGTGCTGATTTGTATAATTCACATGTATTCCTTCATCACCTAACAGGAAATTTCTTGCCATTTATGATTGTACATGTACGATGGCAACTTTTATTTGTCACTGCCTTAAACTGGAATGGACTGATCTTTCACTCATGTTGCTGCTTCTATTATTACCAAACTAATATGTAGTGGTAGGTTCTTAAAGGGGAAAAACTCCGTGATAGATTGATACAGATTATGAGCTTTAAAAGGAGTTTTGGCTTATATTATAATGTTGAGAGACCGAATAGGTCATGCATTCGCCTGAGATCAAAGTAACAACTTTTCAACGTCCTGCAGACTTTGACTGGAACGCAGTAATTCAGTGCATCCACTCGTTAAATTTAGTGAAATAGAACACCAGATTTTCAGAAATTTATAGTCTAGTGGTATACGTTCACTTGCATTGACAACTCTCTGTCTTCACCTTCAAATTGACTACGGCCGACCCCGGTTCGAAACGCCGTTCAAAATTGAGTCACGTCTTTCGGATGGTGACCTTAAAGGTCGGTCCCCTTAACTAACCATATCTGATTGATAAACGTCTGTGAAAATCCAATTCCACACACACGTACACACGCACACACATGTTACATATGTGTGGGCGCGTGTTCTTTTTAGGAGTAGGCAGTCCAGAAATCGCAACGGCAGTCCGCGAATCGAGCAACATTGTAAAATGTAGTTCATGCGCCTAAACTAATGTAGCGTACATCGTCCTATGACTATGCTATGTGTTGTACATATTGAACAGGAACATTGTATTTATTACATTTTCCTAGAGCTTGTTGGATTTGTGATGATATGCTATTGTCTGATATACATTATATCGGGGCAATTTATAGAAACGGTGGCAAACGGTGATTTGTGGAAACATCATACTCCAAAGGTGTCTGCATAGCAGCTGCACTCCTGCAGCTTGACTGAAAACGTATTTGATCGACGCAAAAACGGTAATGGGAATTATTTGATACGGGGATTGTCTGGTGCTGCACGATTCGTAAGTAATATTTTGTAACTTACAAGTTGGAAGTCAGTGTATAGCTACTTAGACTATGCGTTATGTCTCTAAAAGGTCTACTTTATTAGAGTTTCATGGTCATAGAAGAATTTATCACATATATTCCAAACATCGTGACTGTTGATGGTGCCTATGGTTTGCTGGTTGCATGCTAGAACAGTCTACGTTGAAAAGAATGACAGCACCATTAGAATAAAGGTTCGAATACGAATTATATGTCGTCTTATTTTGATATTTTCGCTACAAAATTAATTGTAAGTAAACTTCCATTTATTTGTATTCATAGTGGCGATCACCGGTACTACTTTCAAAATGGCGAAATAGGTACTGCGCTGTGCCTTTTCGCTGGTGCACAAAGTGAATATGACTAGATCTATTGTAGAAGCGCATTTATGTGAGATCGATTGAGTAGCATCGTATCATTGTGAAAATGGCAACATGCAAAATGGCGTCCGTGGTGAGTCCGTCCATAGGCCATAACACTACGAAGGGGGTCGGGTGCACGGCAAGTGCTACGAAAGTCAAAATACAGCTTTAGTCGTCTCTCTTTTCCAAACCGCATGAAACTTGCTTTTTAATGACTGCATTCATGAAAAAAATTGCTTGTAGACTAGGCTATAATTGCTTTAAAGACTGCTTAAATTTGGCGGTATGGCCAGTGTTTTGCTAAAAAAACGTTCAGGCCCTTGTGTGATGAAAACCGACAATTAGCATGCTTACAAACGTACAGTGAACCAACACAACATGAACATCAATGGTTGAGGTTTAAATTAATGTCATGACATAAATTAATTTTGGTATAAGAAATACTCAATGTTATATATCACTGCTTACCTATGGCTATGACAAGTATTCTCCTGAGCCAGATATTCGAATGTGATCGTGATCTACACTTGATCAACTACTCATCTGATCTGCTGATGAAGTCACCTTGCGCCGGATAATTTCAATAGTCTCCTAGACCTAGTAAAGTTCTATTATAGAATCGCCGGGATTTTGATATCCTCACTGAATGTATCAGTTAGTATTTGATTCGTGAATAGTAGAAAGATATTCCACTAAAAAGTATAAATCAAACAAAAATGCAATGATCAAATGACGACGAAAAAGAAGGTGCATGTTACCACTGCACTGTAGGTAGCGTACAATAAAATGACGGAGCCTCGTCATCCACATAATGCCTGCCAGAACCAGCCTGCAGGCCTGTGCGTTCTATCCTACGCACACGCGCGTTTTCATTGCCTAGACAAATAGTATAGAGGAATACAATAGACGACAAGATAAATCGTGTCCAAATGTCTACTGGTGAAAGGTGAGGTGCATGGTGCATGGTGATTATGATTGTGATTATGATTGTGATAATGCCCCCTTACCTCTGCTGCTAAAAAAAGTGTGACCCGGATTTAATTTTGCGCAGGGTGGGGGGGGGGCGACATGGACACGAATATGAGATGGTGGTTGCCCAGATATTGCCCCCCCCCCCAGCAAACAAAAACAATCTCGTGGCGGGAAAGGGGGGGGGGGGTGCATCCCCTCAATATACCATCATGTGCGGCCTATTTACCCACAATCGCACACAATTTGAAAGGGTCATTGTTGTGATACGTGAAAACATAGCAATATGATTCCTTGATTTACAACATAGAGTAGGTTTGCAAGGAGATACTGCCCCTCCCCCTTTAAACACATAGGCCTACGATGTTTTGAGGATACATTAAATCATCCTACATGGTTTTCGGAAATCAAAGGAAATTGAATGACAGGAATGGGTTGTGTTATTAACAATGAGAGAATTCATTTGTCAATGGTTTAGTTGATTTCTTCCTGTTCTTTGAGATCATCCTGCTCAGAAAAACTGCTTTGATCGACCAAGCAAAAAAGAGGAGCAATGAGCATGTAGGGCTCTCCACTAAGACATATTTGATCATGAATTCTATCATTTTGGCTGCATGTGTATACAAACGCCATGTAACTAGAGTGATATTCTTTGTGATTTTAAATATACACCATCTAACTTGAAGTTGAAGGAGAAGAACAACAAGAAACACAGGGAATGATGGCCAAAACTACAGCTTTATGGATTTCATAAACAAACTATATTGAAGGTAAGAATTGACTTCATCCTGTAGGGGGGCAAAATATGTATTCCTTCGTCGAGCTCTTTTTTAAATAGGGGAACATCGGTCCCAGAATACTAACTTATTCCTATCACTTAACCGAAGCTCAAACCTATTTGCAGCCCTTATCCGAATCCAATTTTATTTACTTAATAAGCCCAGAGCATTTATCACCTAAGTATAGCCATACACATACATGTACTTCAGATGCACCGAGTTACATTTGCAGTGATTCATTTCAAACAAGGACTCTGATAATGTACATGTATGAATAACGGTTTGTTTACATGTAGATCCAAACTGTCATTCTTTTAGATGCTAGATGTCCAACATCATCGGTTCCAGAATACTAACTTATTCCTATCACTTACCCGAAGCTCAAACCTATTTGCAGCCCTTATCCAAATCCAATTTTATTTACTTAATAAGCCCAGAGCATTTGTCACCTAAGCATAGCCATACACATACATGTACTTCAGATGCACCGAGTTACATTTGCAGTCATTCAATTAAATCAGGGACTCTGATAATGTACATGTATGTATAACGGTTTGTTTACATGTAGATCCAAACTGTCATTCTTTTAGATGCTAGATGTTAAACATCATCCTCTTCACATCACCTCGTAGATGCTTTGTGTTTCATGTCAAACCTCACTGAACAGAAAGTGACTGGAAAGGATTTCAAGGAGGAGTTCTATTCTACATTGAATGCAAAGGCATCAACATTACAGGTATGTATGTGTCTTTGTACTCCATGCCATGATAAATACATGTTTATGTATAGCAATAAAGTTGATTTTTAAGGATAATGATACATTAACTACTGTCAACAATTTTGTATTTTTGTTATGTTCTATATAAAAATATTAAACAGTTTTAGCCGACAAAGGAACAGTTTTCTCCAAAAGGTCTCACAAGCACTGTACATGATTAGGAAATTCATATAGCTTTAATAAAGCTCTATTAAAATAAATCGTATGAATAATAGACATAATACAATGATGGGCACCAACCTTGGTTCATGTAGAGCTGCTTGTACTCCAGTGGATAAGTTTCTGGACAGTGAACCATAATGTAAAGGCCTAGGGTTCAAATTCTCACTGTATGTAGCACTGATGTTGTTTGGCAAGACATTAATCTACATTTGCTATACTCGACCTACTAGGTGTAAGGGGTTGATTCTGGTAGGATATTTTCCTTGAGTGCATCACTATGTAGTATGTATCCTGTCGTTAGATATCTGCTCCATCAACATTTGTTCTTTGCTTACTGTCCTGCAGTAACCGAAATCTTAATTTTAACCTTGCTCCACAAATATACCTATCACAAAATCTAAGCTCAAACATATTGGAATCCCTAATCCAGATCCTATATATTTGACTAAATTTTTGCCCAAAACATGTGTCACCTAAGCATAGCAATGTCCATACATGTACATCGGAGCATTCAGTTATATTTGCAGCCATTCAATTAAAACAGGAACTCTGATAATGTACATGTATGATTAACGGTTTGTATGCATGCAGATCCAAACTATCATGCTTTTAGATGTTAGATGTCTAACACCAGCACCTTCACATCACCTCGTAGATGCTTTGTGTTCCATGCCAAACCTTACTGAACAGACAGTGACTTGAAGGGATTTTAAGGAGGAGTTCTATCCTACACGGACTGCAAAGGCATCAACATTACAGGTATGTATGTGTCTTTGTACTCTATATCCATGCCATTATGATTACATGTTCATGTATCTATAGCAATGGAGATGAGGTCATGGATAAAAATAAATTAGCTATAGTCAACCTTTTTGTATGTGTGCAATGTTCTATATTAAAATATAAAATAATCTTAGTGGACAAATGAACCGTATCATTAAGGGTATTTTTCATGCAGCGTATGATACTGAAATTCATATAGCTTAAATGATAGCTCTATTGATTTAAATCAATCATATGTATTACAGACATTATAAAATAGTGGGCATCAACCTTGGTTCATGTAGAGCTGCATGTGGTGCAGAGGATAAGTTTCTGGACAGTGAATCTTGATATATAGCCCTCGGGTTCAAATCCATACTGTACGTAGCACTAATTTCCTTTAGCAAGACATTAATCAACATTTGCCATACTCGACCAAGGTGTAAGGGGTTTGTTCTGGTACAATATATTCCCTGATTTCATCACTATGTAGTATGAAGTCAGTAAATGCACTTTGACTGTAATTGTCAACTCTCCTGTTACTAGAGACAAGATCCACTAACAATTTTAGTGTGCCAACAGTCCTGCACAGGCTGCACGACCGAAATTCTTAACTGCTCTAAAAATTATAATACCTATCACTAAATCTAAGCTCAAATCTATTGGAAGCCCTTAACCAAATCCTAAATATTTGACTAAAATATTGTCAAAAACATTTGTAACCTGGACATAGCAATACCCATACATGCACATCGGACCACCCAATTACATTTGCAGTCATTTAAATCTAACAGGAAATAAGATAATGTACATGTATGATTAACGGTTGTATGCATGCAGATCCAAACTATCATGCTTTTAGATGTTAGATGTCTAACACCAGCACCTTCACATCACCTCGTAGATGCTTTGTGTTCCATGTTAAACCTTACTGAACAGACAGTGGCTAGAAAAGGATTTCAAGGAGGAGTTCTCTTGTACAGTAAATGCAAAGGCATCAACATTTCAGGTATGTATGTTTTTTGTACTCTATATCCATGCCATTGTGATTACATGTTCATGCATCTATAGCAATGGAGATGAGTTCATGGATAAAAATAAATTAGCTATAGTCAACCTTCTCGTATGTGTGTAATGTTCTATATGAAAATATAAAATAATCTTAGTGGACAAATGAACCGTATCATTAAGGGTATTTTTCATGCAGCGTATGATACTGAAATTCATATAGCTTAAATTATAGCTCTATTGATTTAAATTAATCATATGAATTACAGACATTATAAAACAGTGGGCATCAACCTTGGCTCATGTAGAGCTGCATGTGGTGCAGAGGATACGTTTCTGGACAGTGAACCTTGACATATAGCCCTCGTGTTCAAATCCATACTGTACGTAGCACTAATTTCTTTTAGCAACACATTAATCTCCAATTGCCATACTCGACCTAGGTGTAAGGGGTAGGTTCTGGTAGGAAATATTCCTTGATTTCATCCATATGTAGTATGAAGTCAGTAAATGCACTATGACTGTCTTTATCAATCCTCCTGTTACTAGAGACCAGCACCATTAACAATTTTAGTGTGCCAACAGTCCTGCACAGGCTGCACGACCGAAATTCTTAACTTTAACCCTGCTCTAAAAATTATAAATACCTATCACTAAATCTAAGCTAAAACCTATTGGAAGCCCTTGACCAAATACTAAATATTTGACTGAAATGTTGCCCAAAACATTTGTAACCGGGGCAAAGCAATACCCATACATGTACATCGGAGCACCCAATTACATTTGCAGTCATTTAAATAAAACAGGAAATAAGATAATGTACATGTATGGTTAACGGTTTGTATACATGTATATCCAAACTATATCATGCGTTTAGATGTTAGATGTCGAGCATCAGCCTCTTCACACCGCCTCGTAGATGCTATGTGTATCATGCCAAACCTTACTGAACAGACAGTGACTGGAAGGGATTTCAAGGAGGAGTTCTCTTCTACACTGAATACAAAGGCATCAACATTACAGGTATGTATGTGTCTTTGTACTCTATATCCATGCAATTATGATTACATGTTTATGTATAGCAATGGAGTTCAGTTTTAAGGAGAATGCTTAATTAACTACAGTCAACAATTTTGTAAATGTGTACTGTCCTATATACAAATATAAAATAGGCTTAGCCGACAAAGGAACAGTTTTATTCAAAAGGTCTCATACGCACTGTATATGATCAGGAGATTCATATAGCTTTAATAAAGCTCTATTAAAATCAATCATATGAATAACAGACATAATCAAATAATGGGCATCAACCTTGGTTTATGTAGAGCTGCTTTTGCTCCATGGTATTAGTTTCTGGACAGTGAACCATGATGTATAGGCCTAGGGTTCAAATTCAGTTCAGTTCAGTTCAGTTCAGTTCATTTTATTCAAAACCATACAAAGCATGATATAATCTGTTACATAAAAAAGAGACTGGTAATAGTACATCAATCAACATATTCTAACTTGATTACTTCATAAACTGAATGGTTTTAGGACCCCTTTAGAAGCTAAGCTTGTGAGCGGGGCCCTATAACAAAATACATACATTTACAGTAAAAAGAATGTTACGTATGATTATACAATGGATGAAAATACTAAGCTACAGAATATAGAACATACAAATACTCTCACACACACACACACACACACACACACACAGACACCACACACGCACATCACCATACACAGCAAACACACTGACGAGTAGGTCCTTAGTGGTCAAAAAGCATTTCAGAATGAGAAATTACTAAGATGCGAATAAAAACTAAGTCAGTCTTTCAAGCAGGTACGTTTTAGATGAACTTCTAAACCTAGAAAGAGTTGTACTATTTTTTATATCATCAGGCAGACTGTTCCATTCTTTAATGCAAGAGATATGGAAAGAGGTCAGAGTGACATTTGTTCTTGCAAAAGGCTGTCGAATAAGACACCTTTGACGTGTATTATAATTATGAATTTGCGAGTTCTGACGGAATAAATCATTTAACGTACATTCATGAGGCATAGACTTAAGATTAAACATAAACAATATGCAATTGAACGACACAAGTCCACTTAGTGGTAACGTTCTTAGTCGAAGGAACAATGGAGAACTTGGATGTCTATAATAAGAATTAGTAATAAGCCGTATTGCTTTCTTCTGCCATACTCTCAACTTATCAAGATATGACTTAAAGGTGTTTCCCCAAGCAACATTACAATATGTCAAATAAGGAAGAATAATACTATTATATAATGTTATCAGCACTCTTTCAGGTAAAATAAATTTTAATCTAAAAATGACACCTACACTACGGGACAACTTTGTGCATACAGCATCTAAATGATTTCTCCAAGATAAATGCTCATCCATGGTTAGCCCTAAGAACTGAACATTTTCACTAAGCGCAACATCATGGCCTCCAACATTAAGAAAAGTAATGCCATCTGGAAGCTTTTTACCCTTGGAGCGAAAAATAACACATTTGGTCTTTTGAACATTCAACAATAACTTATTACAACAATACCATGCATACAGTTTCTGAATCTCTTGATTCGCAATTAGTAATAAATCTTCAGCCTTCTTATCAGCCAACAGCAAGCTGGTATCATCAGCAAAAAGTGAGTATGAGAATAATGTTGATGAGTGTATTATATCATTTATATAGATCAGAAACAACAGGGGACCAAGAACAGAACCCTGAGGTACACCATATTTAATAGAAGCAAGTTGAGAATTAGTACCATTCACCACAACAAATTGTGTCCTGTCAAACAAATAGCTTTGGAACCAAGACAATGCTACACCACGTATTCCATAATGCTCAAGTTTCCTAAGGAGGATGCCATGGTCAATAGTATCAAACGCCTTAGATAGATCTAAGAATATCCCCAAACAATACTTGTCTCCATCAATAGCTTTTATGATATTACTTAATAAATTAAACACACCCATTTGTGTGGAGAAGTGCTTACGGAAACCACACTGCTGAGGAATCAAGATATTCTTTTTAGATAGAAACTCATTTAAGCGTTTATAAATTATTTTCTCAAGAATTTTAGAAAAGATTGGTAACAATGCTATTGGCCTGTAATTAATGACGTTTTTACGGTCAGATTTTTTATACACTGGTACTACTTTAGCTACCTTGAGTTTATCAGGAACAACTCCCTGAGATAAAGACATATTCATGATTTTACACAAGGGATCAATAAAAAGGTGAATGCACTCCTTTATAATTCTAGGTGAAATATCATCAGAACCACTAGATTTAGATGGTTTCAAAGACAACACAATATCGATGATCTCAGATTTTGAAGTTGGTTTTAGAAACATTGACGCATTATCATCACACTGTTTCATATAATCTTGAAAAGATTGTGGTACTTGAGGAATGTCTGCACTGATTTTCATGGGTAATCCAATGAAATATTTATTAAAACTTTCAGCCTTATCCTTGGCAGAAGAAAGAAGTACTCCATTAAAATCCATCTCTTGAGGGAGTGAATGCCTAGTTGACCGACCTAACAATTCATTGATATGAGACCAAGTTTTCCTAATATCACCTTTAACACTGTGGAACAAATCATTGTAATATTTTTGCTTGGCTATACGAAGAGTATTAACCAAGACATTCTTATAATCGATATATTTCTTTTTATTCACAGCTGTTGGTCTCTTGACATAACTACCATAAAGCTTATGTTTATGATTTATTGTTTTCAATAAACCACGAGTTACCCATGGCTTTTTACATTTACTTTTTATCGATACTTCAATTAATGGGAAACATAAATTATATAATTCCAGAAATATTTGTAGAAAATGTTCATATGACTCATTGACGCCTTCCAGTGAAGGCAGTGCCTGCCAATTAATTTCAGCTAAGTGTTGCTTGAACCTTGAGATTCTTTCATCATTTATTGACCGCCTCATAACTTGTCCATCTCTCTTGACAGAAGTTACCACAGAGCCATTTTTAACACAAAATATAGGCATATGATCTGAAATATCTGAACATATTATACCCGAGCTAAACTCATTTTGAATGCAGTTTGTGAAAATAGTGTCAATCAATGTTGCACTAATTTCAGTAATACGGGTAGGTTTAGTGATGAGAGAAAATAATCCAAATGAGTACATGAAATCTACAAAATCTTTAACACTACGATCAGTATCATAATTCATTAAATTGATGTTGAAGTCACCCATTAAATATACTTCCTTGTTTTCTCTACTCAATATCTGTAGCTGATGTTCTAAGTTTTCCACAAAGGATATACTATCATAGCTTGGAGCCCTATATACACATCCAACAACAATCTTTTTACCGAGGTTTGTTATTTCAACAAAAACAATTTCATACCCTGAATTGGATCCAGATAAATCAAAACGGAATTTAAATTCCAAATCATCTTTAATGTACAGACATGCCCCACCGCCAATTTTGTCTGCCCTACATATGTGAACAAAAGAATAGCCAGGTATCTGAAACATATTGACATCCGTTGAAGTTTTAAACCAAGTTTCAGAGACACCTATCACAGAAAAATCATGCTTTAAGCAAGACAACAATTGTAACATCTCATCATAATTCTTACATAAACTCCTGGCATTTACATGCAAAAGATCGAAATTTCCTTGTAGATTCTGGTCAAATGCACCACAATCAGCATATGCACAATCTCTAAGCATTATGTTTACATCTTCTTCAACAATGGTTTCCATTATTTACAATTAAGAAAATTAATGGCACAATAAACTCTAAACACATACAAGTCTTGGAAATGACTACCCAGGATGGCATACATACTTGCATACATAACAAAACACAAACAAACATTCACACACAAACACACACACACACACAATACATGATTATGAGTAAATATAAGAAATATACTACAAACATTAAAAGGTAATAAAAACACATATAGATACATGTAAAAACAACAACTGACTGCAGAACCCACTCCTTAATTACTGTATGTAGCACTAATGTCGTTTAGCAAGCAATAATCCACATTTGCCATACTCAACCTAGGTGTAAGGGGTGGATTCTGGTAGGATGATTCTTTGAGTGCATCACTATGTAGTATGTATCCTCCTGTTGTTAGACATCTGCTCCATCAACATGTTTTCTTTGCTCATTGCCCTGCAGTAACCGAAATCTTAATTTAACCCTAGTCCAAAAAGTATACCTATCACTAAATCTAAGCTCAAACCTATCGGAAGCCCTAATCCAAATCCTATCTATTTGACTAAAATGTTGCCCAAAAGATTTTCACCTTATTATAGCAATACCTATACATGTACATCTGACCACCCAGTTATATTTGCAGGTATTCAATTAAATCAGGGACTTTGATAATGTACATGTATGGTTAACGGTTTGTGTACATGTAGATCCAAACTATCATGCTTTTAGATGTTAGATGTCCAACATCAGCCTCTTTACATCACCTCGTAGATGCTTTGTGTTCCATGCTAAACCTTACTGCACTGACAGTAACAAGAGAGGATTTCAAGGAGGAGTTTTATTCCACACTGAATGCAAAGGCATCAACATTACAGGTATGTATGTATGTACGTACTCTATATCCATGCCATGATAAATACATGTTCGTGTATATCAATGGAGATGAGTTTGAAGGATAATCATCTATTAACTACAGTCAACAATTTTGTATGTGTGTACTGTCCTATATAAAAATATAAAATAGTCTTAGCCGACAAAGGAACAGTTTTATCCAAAAGGTCTCATATGTACTGTATATGATCAGGAGATTTACATTGCTTTAATAAAGCTCTATTAAAATCCATCATATGAATAACAGACATAATAAAATAATGGGCACCAACCTTGGTGTTTGTAGAGCTGCTTGTGCACCAGTGGATAGGTTTTTGGACAGTGAACCATAATGTAGAGGCCTAGGCTTCAAATCCTTACTGTATGTAGCAATGATGTTGTTTGGCAAGACATTAATCCACATTAGCCATACTCGACCTCCTAGGTGTATGGGTGGATTCTGGTAGGATATCTTCCTTGATTGCATCACAATGTATTATGTAGAAATTAAATGCACTACGGCTGTTATTGTCAGTCCTTCTGATGTTAGACATCTGCACCATCAACAATTTTTCTTTGCTTACTGTCCTGTAGTAACCGAAATCTTAATTTAACCCTGCTCCAAAAAGTATACCTATCACTAAATCTAAGCTCAAACCTATTGCAAGCCCTAATCCAATTCCTATCTATTTGACTAAAATGTTGCCCAAAACATTTTCATCTGAGTATAGCAATACCCATACATGTACATCGGAGCACCTAGTTACATTTGCAGGCATTCAATTAAATCAGGGACTCTGATAATGTACATCTATGGTTAACGGTTTGTGTACATGTAGATCCAAACTATCATGCTTTTAGATGTTAGATGTCCAACATCAGCCTCTTTACATCACCTCGTAGATGCTTTGAGTTCCATGCTAAACCTTACTGAACTGACAGTGACTGGAAATGATTTCAAGGAGGAATGTAGATGAGTTTAAGGATAAAAATATATTAGCTATAGTCAACCTTTTTGTATGTGTGCAATGTTCTATATGAAAATATAAAATAATCTTAGCGGACAATTGAACCGTATCATTAAGGGTATTTTTCATGCAGCATATGATACTGAAATTCATATAGCCTAAATTATAGCTCTATTGATTTTAATCAATCATATGAATTACATACATTATAAAATAGTGGGCATCAACCTTGGTTCATGTAGAGCTGCATGTGGTGCAGAGGATAAGTTTCTGGACAGTGAACCTTGATATATAGCCCTCGAGTTTAAATCCATACTGTACGTAGCACTAATTTCCTTTAGCAAGACATTAATGAACATTTGCCATATTCGACCTAGGTGTAAGGGGTGTGTTCTGGTAGAATATATTCCCTGATTTCATCACAATGCAGTATGAAGTCAGTAAATGCACTATGACCGTAATTGTCAACTCTCCTGTTACTAGAGACCAGCACCATCAACAATTTTAGTGTGCCAACAGTCCTGCACAGGCTGCACGACCGAAATTCTTAACTTTAACCCTGCTCTAAAAATTATAATACCTATCACTAAATCTAAGCTCAAACCTATTGGAACCCCTCTACCAAATTCTAAATATTTGACTAAAATGTTGCCCAAAACATTTGTAACCGGGGCATAGCAATACCCATACATGCACATCGGAGCACCCAATTACATTTGCAGTCATTTAAATAAAACAGAAAATAAGATAATGTACATGTATGGTTAACGGTTTGTATACATGTAGATCCAAACTATATCATGCTTTTAGATGTTAGATGTCGAGCATCAGCCTCTTCACATCGCCTCGTAGATGCTATGTGTTTTATTCCAAACTTTACTGAACAGACAGTGACTGAAAAGGATTTCAAGGAGGAGTTCTCTTCTTCACTGAATACAAAGGCATCAACATTACAGTAGTATGTTTCTTTGTACTCTATATCCATGCAATTATGATAACATGTTTATGTATAGCAATGGAGTTGAGTTTTAAGGATAATGCTAAATTAACTACAGTCAACAATTTTGTAATTGTGTACTGTCCTATATACAAATATAAAATAGGCTTAGCCGACAAAGGAACAGTTTTATTCAAAAGGTCTCATATGCACTGTTTATGATCAGGAGATTCATATAGCTTTATTAAAGCTCTATTAAAATCAATCATATGAATAACAGACATAATAAAATAATGGGTACCAACCTTGGTTCATGTAGAGCTGCTTGTGCTCCATGTTGTTAGTTTCTGGACAGTGAACCATGATGTATAGGCCTAGGGTACAATACTAACTGTACGTAACATTAATGTCCATTAGCAAGACTTTGATCTACATTTGCCATACTCGACCTAGGTGTAAGGGTTGGATTCTGGTACATTTAGTCAATTAAAAAATGGACATGATAATGTACTTGTATGAATCACTGTTTTTATGCAGGTAGGTCCAACCTGGTGTCCAACTTCAGCCTCTTCACATCACCTCGTAGATGGTTTATGTTCCATGCCGAACCTTACTCCACAGACAGTAACTAGAGAGGATTTCAAGGAGGAGTTCTTTTTTTTACACCGAATGCAAAGGCATCAGCGTTGCAGGTATGTATGTGTCTGTGTATCTTTAACCATGCCATGATAAATATATGTTTATGTATAGCAACGGAAATGAGTTTAAGGATTCATGATATTAGCCACAGTCAACAATTGTGTATGTATTTAATGTTTTAAATGAAAATGTAAAATAATCTTAGCGGACAAAGGACAAAGTATTATAACAAAAATGCTCTTTCATTTACAGTTGATGTCGGATAATGAATTTAATATAGCTTTATTAAAGCGCTATTTATTAAGATCAATCAAATGAATAATATACATTCTAGGACAGTAGGCATCAACCATGGTTTATGTAGAGGTGTTTGTGGTCCAGTGGATACATTTCTCGACAGTAAACCATGATGTAAAGCCCTCGGATTACAATCCTTACTGTACGTTGCACTAACCTTGTTTGGCAACACATAAACCTACATGTGCCATACTCTACCCAGGTGTAAGGGGGGGGGGTTCCTGGTATGATATATTCCTTGATTGCATAAATACGTACTGTGTAGAAACGAAATGCACTACGGCTAGAATTATAGGTCCTCCTGTTACTAGACACTTGCTCCATTAACAATTGTTGTGTGCTTACTGTCCTGCACAGGCTGCACTAACCGTGTTCTTAACTTTAACCCTGCCTCTAAAAGTGGATGCATATTATAATATAATGTATATTATGTATGTGATTGATTTTATTCAATATAGCGATAGTAAAGCTATATGAAATTACTTTATATAAACTGTTAATGAAAGAGCATTTTTAAAATAATAATCCTTTGTGCGCTAAGACTATTATACTTTTCACTTAATCTAATCTCAACCCTATTTGCAACCTTTATCCAAATAAAAAAAAATAAAAAAACTAAATTGTTGCCCAGAGCATTTATCACCTTAGTATAGCCATACATATAACTGAGCACCCATCTAAATTTGCAGTCATTCAATTGAAATATCGACTCGCATAATGTACTTGTATGAATCATTATTTGAAAGCCCAGATCAATTCTCACCTTACCTAAGCATAGCCATACACAGACATGTATAACTGAGCACCCAGCTACATTTAGAGTCATTCAACTAAAACACGAACTCTTATAGTGTACTTGTATGAATCATTGTTTGTGTGCATGTATGTCCAAACTGTCATCGTTTCAGATATTAGGTATTTCAGAGCAGCCTCTTTACATCCCCTAGTAGATGCCTTGTGTTCAATGCCAAACCCGACTGACCCTAAAACTAAGTGGAAAGGCTTTCCAGGAGTTCGATTCTACACTAAATGCAAAAGTGTCAACCTTAAAGGTATGTATTTTTGTTTACTCTATATCCATGCCATGATGAATTCGTGTGCACATGTAGAAGGGGAGATGAGTTTAAGGATGGATGATATATGATTTACTGTCAACGTTTTTTGTTGGTGTATACTATGTTGTTATATGAAATTATATCCTGCATCAAAAATCTGTTGGCTTTTGATTGGTTGAGAGCTCGTCACATGACCAGAAATATTTGACCTATTTTTAGAAATTACTATATGAGAGTACTATTTTGGTTTACTATTTGGGAGTTGAAAAAAAAAGGTTTAATATTTTTTTTTAATGCAGGATATAAAACAAATATGCCATGCCTTCTATTCGAGCTACTGGTTAAACTATGGGCCTCGGTGACTTAAAAAGTACCATTTGATTCGGGGCTGTGCCCCTCAGCAAATAGTACTATTGAAGTCACCTCTTGCGCATAGTTTTAACCAGAAGCTCTCAAGGCAGTATATACTAGTCTCAGCAGACGAAGGAACAGTATCATAGCCAAGGTCTTTCTCTTTAAATATGATACAGAATTCATAAATCTTGAGTGAAAAGTATGAAGTTCTGCAAAAAAAGCTTCACTTTTGAAGGTTTGCTTACAAAGGTCATTTTTTCATGGAGAATAACTGGATGAGTTTAGTAGACATTTTTTGGGGAAAGGAAGTGTTTTGTTGCCACTGATGTAGTAATACAATTCAAAATTGATGTAGTAATACAATTCAGTATAAACATAGTACTGAAATACTTTAAAGACTAGTCGATATAAATAGTTTTGTTTGTATTTAAAAAAAAAAAGTTTAAAGAGATGCATACGGTTTTAATTATATCATCATTGGTTTGAAAGCAGTATCAAAGTGACTTGAGATTCAATACTCACTAAACAAGGATGGAGATAAGACCACAGTGTACTTATTCTTTGCACAGCTACATTTGCACACACTCCATTTTAATACGTTTATGTATAATGCATACTTTGTAATATTCTACTAATGATGATGTTGAAAATAATCATAATGATAATGATAATAATGATTATAATAATAATGATGATATTAGTAATAATGATAATATAAATATAAACGAAAGTACTTCTACGACTAATACTACTCCTACTACTATAATTGTGAGATCTTTCACAGTGCTAAACAGATATGTTTTAAAATTGCTTCAATTTTTTTCATATGTTTCTTTATTTCTAAGGTATTCCGGTGAGTTACCTCATAAACAGTGGCTGCATATGAAAAGGACCTTTTGCCATACAACTTTGTCATAATTTGTGGAACATCAAATAAACACTTTTTTAAAACTAGAACCCAGCATTCTTTGTAGTTTGTACTATATTAAAAACTCGATGAGATAGGATGGAGTAAACTGACGTTAACAAAAGTACTTGAGACTGGATACGGGACTGGATAGGTAGGCAATGTTAATTTCTTAAGACTGGCAATATTGATTCATGTTTCTTTATTTTTTGATACAAGTCGCACTGCTCAGTTGTGAATAACATGTAATATTGCAATTTGATACAAATGGGAGACAAAAAAGCAAACTATTACAACAATAACAATTGCACATTACAAAAGCATGAATAGAGGTTACCCAACAAATTATATTTTTATCTATTTTCTACAGCCCAAATGATGCTGAACAACATTTTTGTTAAACGAAATTTTAAAACATGACCTTATCCAAAGTGACTCCTCGACCCCTATATGTGTTGGTCGCATGGACAAGAATGCCATATACATTATGTGTCTATATTAGGTTACTTAAAAGTAATACAAAGTTTTGGTATATGGTCATGAGTTTGGCTAAAATGAACATATTGGAAGTATACGCGATCCTACAATATTCAGTGATCGTTGTCGCGGTTGAAATCGAGTCTAAAGTTATGCAATTGTAAATAATAAACTCTTAATGTTGTATAGCACACGCTCAAGGTCAAGATATTGATTATTAAAGCTTTAAAACAATGTTGTTGTTTTTTTTACTAAAATCGACCGATTAGCTATTCCCGTTTCGAAATTTTATATCACAACTACATATTATGAGATTTTCATGGTCTAAGCTACCATTGTACAGCCGTAGGCGCTATTTGAAATTTATCAAAATTTACCGGGAGCACCGGTACATTTTTAAATTCAATTTTTTCGAAAGCAGAAGTGTTTTAGAGGCGAAATATTTTAGTGCTTATAATACATCAACAAAAACATCCAAATATATCAAAATTGTAAAGAATCACTATCCAGCCAATTTCAAAATTTCCCAAAACTTGTATTACCTTTAATCTGTGGCGTGAAAAAACATGAGGAGATCCAGTGTTGGTACTGCTGAGTTTTAAACCGTTTACTTCAGACCGTTCTTCGACCGCTCGCACACAATTTGATATTTCTGTAGTAACATCAACACTACCATTTCTCTTAAATGCGAAATGCGATGGGCACACAGAGAATTTTTTAATGTTGGGAACCGGGGTAAAATGCAATAAATTATTGAAAATGTATTGCATTTTTTTTTTAATTTATGGAAACTGCCCCCTACTCTAGCCCCCGCTGCGTAGAGTCATGGTTCAGTGACAAAGCAATGGCCTCGTAACTGTGAGGCCCTATGATCGAAACCGTGTCGATGTGCTATATAAGTGCCTTTTTGTGGGGCATTAATCCTCATTACTGTCATTTATGACTTAAGGGCGTAGGTCCCCTAGTTGATAAGCATAGTAGCCTACACATGCTTTAGCAGTCACGCAAAACAAACACTCGCAAATTATTCTTCAATAAAATTTGAGAATGTATACTATTATCTAGATCTATTATTTTAAAAATAATTTTTTTAATAATTCCATAAATTGGGGTAAATATTATAACTTTATGAGCGACAGTGTACATAAGTGACACCTCCCTGTCTACATGTAGCCCTATACAAAAACCAGGGACACCTCCCTGACAAAAACCAAACATTTTTGTTCTTTCCATTTGGACACAAGAACTTGAACTTTACCCTCGTCACATTTTGTATTTTGTATCGCCATATAACGAAACACGGAACTTCTTCCAACACCCTTGTCCAAATTCCACATTTTATGTCGGAAGTAGTTTCCGTCAAATGTAATTTTGCTATTTCAATCTGTGACCTAATGTTTACGGATGTATTATCTGACAGACGCCCTCTAGTAAATAATCGAGAAGAGTATCAAATTGTGACACTCAGCCCATGCACTAATTCTCTTGATCATTTTATAGACTGAGAGAGAGAGAGCAAAAAACGAGAGAGGGGAAGGGAGAGGAGATGGGATTAGAGGGAGAGTAATATAGGAAGAGAAAGGGAGAGATAGTGGTGGCGGACGGAGAGAGAGACAGAGAGAGATTGAGAAAGAGTAAGAGATAGAGAAAGAGAGACAGAGAGTAAGAGAGGGAGAGAGAGAGATAGAGAGAGACATAGAGTGATTGAAAAAGGGATGTAACGAGAGAAACGGAGGTGTGTGTTTAAAGATTATGTGTTCAAAAGGCATATTATTATTTTGCAACCATCAATAGGAATTATTTATCAGGTGGGCTGTATATAGTACAGACCACCTTATAATTTCGTTAGAATTGCCTTTATTTATTTATTATTAAATATTTTTCTTATTTCTAACCACTTTTTTGTGAACAAAATAACACGAAAATGGCTCAATCAAATGCCTTGAAATTTGGCACACATATGTATAGGCATATGTACGAAGCACAATAACGTTTTCAACATTGACCTTCACTGATGACGTCATCTAGGCGCCATTTTGTAAAATTTTACGAAAATCAACTCATGATCATATCTTCATAACCAAAAGGTATTTCTCATTAATATTTACCATGATCAAGGTCAATATCCGTCCGGTCAATTTCAGGTCAAATAACGCGCGCGTGCGCGTACGTCCGCGCGTCAATGCGCGCGCAAATTTTTTAAATGCTCAAAATCGTCTCAAAATCATTTTGCATACGTTTTAGGCCATTCTAAGCATTTGATAAAAAATCGCGCACACGCACATGCGCGCGCGTTGCGCGCGCGTTTTCGCGCGTAAAACTATTACAAAACATAAAATCTCCTTTTTTTTCTTTCATAATATTCCACATATTTTTAAGAACAAATTGATACCATGTTTGTCTCTTTATGACTATTAATAACGGAATGATCGACCGTTTAACATAAATTTCCGTGCGCGAGGGCTCTTGTAATACATAGCATATATGGGCAAAAACATTCCCATACAAAATCCATTGTAGCCCTTTAGGATGCAAGGTGACCCCAATTTGTTTTCATATTTTGATAGAGTATGATTCGGAGATATTTTTTCATGTCTCATTTGACCCTCATTTAACTCATGACGTCATCATAATGGCCTCCGAAATCAACATTCCAATTTGCATATTATGACGTCAGCATATTTACGGAAAATTGATTTTTTTTTTTCTCTGTAGATATTGATCGATTTTCTTTAAAATTTGTATATGTTGTAGATGAGACAATTCTCTACAAATAAAGTGACTACAATCCTTCATTTTGGCATAGTTATCATGGTGTATTTTTTGCGATTAAAGGAGGCATTTCAATTTTTCACATTTTGCGTGTATTCTCTATGGGACATGACTTTTTCTCAAAACTGGATTCTACATTCCCGTCTTTCGCGAGCAATATCTCCGTCGTTTTAGCTTCGTTTACGCTGAACTTTGAGTATGATGTAGCTGAGACAATTAACTATCTCAAATGTGCCCTTCATTTTGTCTAAAATTTTAGCTGGACCAGCCCACCTATACTTGTACCAAACAAGTATTACAAATCTAGTTTGATTTGATATCCCGCCAAATAGCCTGTAAAACAAAATAATGCAAACACAGAATAAAAATAAATAACAGAAATATGAAGGAAAAAAAAAGGGGGGGGGGTTACGGATCGCTTTTCATCCTTACAATATATAAACATAGTTTCGGAGCTCTTGAAAAAAATAGCAGGATGAGATAATCTGTCATTTATTTATTTATGTTCCTGACTGGGTTTTCCCCCATCTCGGCCCTCAGTTTGGTGATTGTATTATTTTGCAACTTTATCTGTGCTATAATTCAATCATTATCAAAGTTAAACTTATAGCCATAATATAAATTCTTACATTATTGTTCTTTAACTACACTGTTGCTCATAACGGTGGAATATTTTTTTTTATCCCAATTTATGGAATTATTTTAAAAATAATTTTAAAATACTAGATCTAGATAATAGTATACAGTCTCAGATTTTATTGAATAATAATTTGCCAATATGTGTTTTGCGTGACTGCTAAAGCATGTATATTAAGCTACTATGTTTATTAACTAGGGGACCTATGCCCTTAAGTCATAAATGACAGTAATGAGGATTAATGCCTCACAAAAGGGCACTAATATAGCACATCGACACGGTGTTGATCCTGGGGCCTCACAGTTACGAGGCCATTGCTTTGTCACTGAACCATGACTGTACGCAGCGGGGGCTATGGTAGGGGGCAGTTTCCATAAATTAAAAAAAAAACAGAAAATGCAATAAATTTTCAATAATTTATTGCATTCTACCCGGTCCCCAACATAAAAAAAATCTTCTGTGTGCCCATGCCTTGAGCCATAATAAATGGCCGTCCAGAGGATTTTTTTATGTTGGGGACCGGGGTAGAATGCAATAAATTATTGAATATTTATTGCATTTTCTGTTTTTTTTTTAAATTTATGGAAACTGCCCCCTACCCTAGCCCCCGCTGCGTACAGTCATGGTTCAGTGACAAAGCAATGGCCTCGTAACTGTGAGGCCCCAGGATCAACACCGTGTCGATGTGCTATATCAGAGCCCTTTTGTGAGGCATTAATCCTCATTACTGTCATTTATGACTTAAGGGCATAGGTCCCCTAGTTGATAAACATAGTAGCATAATATACATGCTTTAGCAGTCACGCAAAACACATATTGGCAAATTATTATTCAATAAAATCTGAGACTGTATACTATTATCTAGATCTAGTATTTTAAAATTATTTTTAAAATAATTCCATAAATTGGGATAAAAAAAAATATTCCACCGTTATGAGCAACAGTGTAGAATCAGCATTAATTTTTGCTTCATCATTTCAATCGATAAAGCCTTTCAAGCCCACAGCACAAGATACGATTCGAGAGCGATAAAATTCTCGAATAAATCGCAATTACATTAGCTATGCAAATATATACAGATGTAATCCTCTTGATTTAGGTTCTGAACAATAGCTTAATTATTACTTGAAATTGAAATTAGGTACATTGCAAGCATGCTAGTCTGAGTAAACTGCCAACATTGACTTCAAATTGTAAACTGTCGCATGAATTGTTTCAAATAGGCCATATATGTAATGTAATCAAATTTAAAGGGACTTGGTAACATTGTTCAGATGAGAGAAAAGGTAGCTAAGGTAGTGACATCAATGCTAGATGTACAATTAAATATAATCTGAAACTTTCAGTTAAATCAAACCGTTATTAATGATACAAATTGGGAAAAACTGATCTGATCGATTCCTTAAATCTCCCAACTATATTATTACAATTTAATTACATTTTAGGTGAATGTCAATTGTCACACAACGATGAATTGGCTCTATATACCATTCCAGACATTTAAGTGTTGACATATTTGTAAAAGGCTGTCTTATGTCTTATTTTCATGGAAGTGAATGAAATAAACGAGGCACGCTACACAGATGATTGCATCAAATCTTATTACATTACGGAAATGGTTTATTCGGATCATAGTCACATCTTATGGTGCGCGGTGGGCGTTATGCGATGGTCAATAGATTTCACCCACTCTTAGCCTTGTTTTGCCCGCACGCGACTTTGGCGTCATCATCGCTTATTTCGCCATCATGATCATTGTCAGTTAGGTTGATTACCGTTTACTGTTAGAGTAATACACGTCACGTTGTACAGGCTAACAATGTAGCAAACAATTTACATTTGATGATGATATTTGTTGAATTCGTCTGATTCACTGAGTTGCATTATTGAGAGATCTGTGTTGTGGATGAACTCCTCCACGGAAATAAAGTAGAAAACAGATGAAAAAGAGATGACGAAGAGTTGACAAAGAGGTGAAAAAAAGCGATGAAAAGATCATGCAAAAGAGGCAAATTTTGAATGCTTTATGACTTTTTATGTTAAACACGCAAATCACTTTTTTCTTCAATATCTAATCGAGAATATGTGTCTCACGGCAAAGGTTTTAAACTCCAATCGTTGGAATCATTGATTAATGACTTTAAGCTAGACATCTTTTCGAATTATATATTTGTTTAATGTTACAAGAAAATTGTAATAGCAGCATCCACTTCATGTATCTATACTTGTACAGATTAGCATTTGAAGTGGATATATTTAACTTTCTAAAGCCGAATTTCGCCTCCTATTGGTATTAATACAAGCTGAAAATCGAGACAAACAAATAAGTGAAAGTTTAAAGCCTCACTGTCCTACTTGTAGCTACTTGCTCCCTCTATATAGAAAACTTCCCCAATCGGTGTCTGTTGGTCCCCCATGATCCTTTTTTCTTATGTTAGGTGAGAGCTGAGTTAATGAGATAGCCACCTGTCATTGACCTCGCTGTGTGGTATAATCCCTTCTGGCCCAGTAGTATTGACGGTCCTTAAACAATATCCAATTTAAAGTAGGAAAGTTATAAAAATATAAAGTTGTCATTAGTGGCCCGCAAAACGGCAACACTGTAACGTATCTCGCAATCGGGGCCTCTCCAACCGCTCTGTATATAAATTGAGTATTTTCTTAGTTATTGATGACGGAATCGATTCGTTTCATGCAGGCGCTTGTATGGACAAATATTTGCAATAATTATATTTAGGGTTCAAGTATGACTGAAAATTTTCTTTAGGTACAATAGCAATTGTTGATTTCTTTGGGAAGGAACCTCGCAAGGTACGTCACAGAGTTGCCAATGTATGGTTCATAGATCACATTTCCCAAATTCATACCCCTTCTTATTATACTCGGATTTTCCTCTAACTTTTAATGACTTGATCATCTGATTATTCTGCGTATATTAAAGCCAAATTAATATCAGAGTAGAGACGTTTGGAGTGGCTGAAAAGGTGAAACAGTAATTTTAGATCATTTCTGCTTTCTTTAGGCAGGTTTAGAAGATTTTTACAGAAAGGAGGTGTCCCTCAAAAGGACTGCCCCTCAAGTACAATAAAATGATATTGTTTACACAACGAAGTATCATCAGCGTCAAGCATTTACTAGACCCTATAATATATTTCTGTTTTTATTTTTTATGCCTTGTTCTTTGTAAATATTGTAAAATAGTTCACTACCCATTAGGAATTTTATTTGTCATATAATATATTTGAAAGGTGTTGTAACGATTCACGTTCTATTTGCGTATGTGTTATTACCTCTCTGTGTTTATTCTTTAAACTGTGTTGCAACTAGTCTTTGAAAACAAATCCTTATATTCTTTCACGTGAAGTCAGTTAAAATGGATTGTATAAATATCATATTCTTTTTCATGTGATGTTGACTCCAATGAATAGTAAAATTTGGAACATGCATGCATGAATAAATAAATAAGGGTGTTCTTCTTCATGCAGGGTCCTGCAATAACTATACACCCCGGTAGTTGCAATGTACACGTTTACACCTGGATGGAGAGTGGCAAATGTGGATTAATGTCAACCCAAAGGACGTTTGTACCATGATGGGCTTCTAAACCTCAACCATTGGTTTGAGAGTCAATAAGGGGTTTTACAGTTATCGACCGGATGTCTGTGACGTCATTGTGTCAGGGGTCAGCTGTACACGGACTCGGGACGCGGTGCGTGCGGGGAAGTTCTTACCAAAGACGTTTAAATATAATTACTAGACGGAAAGCAGCACGCGCGGAAACCATGCAGACGAATGGGATTAGGCTCCGCCTCTTTTGGATCATTTGAAGACAAAATAAGCACCCGTGGCGGCTTTCTGATTGGATAAGAGCCTCATGAATATGTATTTTATCGATAGTATCGTTTAAGAAACCGGATAATATATTTGACCTCATTGCGTCACTTTAATTATGCAGATTTATGCACGACGCTACTACACTCGCACAAACTGAGAAGAGTTAGTTCATTGAGAATGGGTGAGTAATTGATTGAAATATGAATTTAGTCATCAATTTTGAAAAAGCTGCAATAGTCTTCGTGATGTACGGTAATTTCGTTACATTTGGTGACAGTTTTCAACAGATTTTTGGGGAAAAGACTAGATAAATATTGCTCTTGAAATTGCACTTTGATTTTCATCGTCATGAAGTAGTTTGACTGCGGTTTGCCGTCATTTCACCCTAGTACGGTACTCCAGTTAGGGCCCCGGGGTTCCGGCAGGCCTAGCCCGGGGAATTTCGGTGCTCATTTGCATCAAGATCAAACTTTCTAATCAAGTTTTATTTCAGATCTGATCGTCATCATGAATCTAATTCACCAATCACCGATTTAATTTAAATCTAGATTTAACGTTACACCTTAAAATAATCTACGAAGCATGATTTTTTATATAGACCCTAATCCAAGTGGATTAATTCTTGATAAAATCTTTAGTAGATGTGGACTCTGATGGCTTTACTTATCAATATCGGTGCCATCCGTTCGCTCAGTTGCATCATCGGTACGCGGTGCGTGTCAACTTTATTTAGGCCTAGACCAAAATTATCTGTGACCATTGATAATCAAACAACTCTAAATCCTATTCATTTAGATGTAAACCTGAAATTTATTTATAAAATATATTTAAAAAACATCAACACTAGATCTATAGGATTTGTTTATTTAATATTTAGATTTTGTGTGGGTCCAGCGTTCTTGTCAAGTTGTCATTACTACTAGAGTCTAGACCTAGTCTAGGGTCTAGACCTACTAGATCTAGATCTAGATCTAGACCCTAGCTATCAGTGGCGTAGACTACTCGGGATTTTTTCAAGGGGGGGGGGGGGGCGGGTTTAACATTTAACATCAGGCCAAAAACTTCGCAACGACCCAGCCAGCCGCTGAATAAGCGGGGGGGGGGGGGGGGGTGAGAGGACTTTTTTTTTGGGGGGGGAGTCATCTTTTTTAGGTCATTCATTAGGATTAAAAAAAAAAAAATTATTTAAAAAAAAATCAACACTCAAAAGGGGGGGGGGGTTCCAGAAAAACATACACATAAAAAAAGCTCAAGGGGGGGGGGGGGTTAACCTGCGTATGCGCCTGACCCCTATTAATTCTTTTAATATAGACTATTAGAGATTTTTTCTTCTCCAAATTGTGCAGTTCATGATGATAAATCTATTTGTGTAAGAGAAGACCCCTAGTCCACAATTATGTTTACTTATGTAGTCCACTTCTTCTTGTCTGTGGTCCATTAAATTGGAATGTTGATTTCCACACCATATTAAAATTAAGGCCAACCATGACATGAAAAATAGCTTTCATGCCAGATCTATTTTTTATTTTGTTAAGGAGAAAGGGACGCCTTGATTGTCATATTGATTTTGTTTTCTTTTTGTTCCAACAGATTGAAACTTATGAAGAGCTTGAAGGAGTTAACTGATGAGTAGACATTACAACATTTCTTATATTTGCAAGATGAAGCTGAAATTCCCATGCAGGTAACATTTTCAGGATATTTAGCACACAAATATTAAACGACCACCTATTAATTCACTAAAAAGGAAATGGAACTAAGTTTATGTTGCAGGTGTATATAGTGGAGGGGATATTTTATTCTAGTTCTTCCCTTTCTTTGTTTACAAAGGGATTTGTCCTTATTTACAGGAGGTCCTGTGTGTAGAAGAACGATGTCTAATGCACGTTCAAAGCACTACATAATAATAATAATAATAATGATCATATATGTAGGGTATACACAGGACCCCTCATTACTTTTTTTGTAAGTGGTCCTTTCACTTCTTGAGCAATGAAGATGAAGAAGAACACAACATAAGATTAATGAAAGTCTCTTTATAGGATGTATCATGTATTATGGTTGATATGTATCTATTATTATCACTTTTTAATTGAAGTACCTACATTGTTTTCTCTTTGTAGGATGATGCTTCTCTACAGTGGAGGATGAAGGCATGCTGATTACAAACCCAGCAGAGGAACAAAGAACAGATATTGGCAGAATCACTATATCTAGAGATGCGGGCCTACTACACTTCATACGAGCAAGTGTGCTAATATACAATGTAGGTACCCCCAATAAACTATTGTAGAACACATTTCATGCAGAAAGTTATAGATCTGACAAAGATATTTCTCATTGTCCGTTACTTGTAAAAGAATACTGAATATCACAATTGTGATTTAGATTTAAAATAAAATATTTATATAGATGAAATATAAGTCTACATTACGTATGTTTCAATATCATTATTTCAAGTACATTCTCTGGTCCAAGTTGTTTGGTCATTTTATGTCCCATACTTAACCGAGTATTATTCAATTATGAGCACAAGTTCACAATACAAGTACATTGTACACATATTACTTATTTCATACCTTGTCTGATCCAAGCTCCAGCAGGCCTATCATCTTAATGGGATCATCAGAAATAATCTAAGATGTGGTCAGTAACTAGTCTTGTAGGAAAAATAGTTTTGGTTTGCCCACTATAACCCCAAGTGAATTTCAGTCCTTTATCATGTTGTCAGAGCAGGTATCAGGGTGTATGTTATTAGTCATTGTTGTTTTTCTTATACACTGTATCTTATTTCATTTTTCCATTCAACAGACTTGGGTTATCGTTACAGCCCTTTCTTCTGAAAACTAGGCTACAACTTTATTGATGAATGCAAGAGACATCTACATGGGACTACGTCTTGAAGATGCCACCCTCATATAATGAAAGAGGACAGTAGAGATGGGTTTAAACTTGAATATTTACATGATATTTATTTATTATTTGTATTATATGTTTGTAGAATACCACATTCAATAAAGCTAATGAATTTATCATCATGTCAACTTTCAAATGATCAAAGATAACTAATCATCAATGAATAAACATTAACATTTTAATAATGTCAACTACCATCTTATGGGAGGACTGGGCCGAAAGATTCTCCTTGAAATTTGAGTGATAAAGATCTACCAGTCTATATCAAAGATTGAATAATTAATGATATTTTAATTATAATTATACATGTTGAAATTCATTTACCTCTATGGACTTCTGTATTTTAGAGGATTTGTAGAGTATTACATTATTGCAGTATAATGCTGCTTCAAGTATTGTATGTAAGAAGGTTTGAAAGTCAACCCTCTAAATGCATTAAATATAGAAAGACATAGACAGACTGCCATTTCACCATTGCCTTTCGTATCCAAAGTACTAATTTTAATAGAATCATGTTTTGATACTTCTTAACTTAAGAAAACGGGGGGGGGGGGGGGTTGCAATCCTCTTCCTGGTGCTGTTTCTACATGGACCATGTACATAATGTAACTGGTTGCAAAAGTGTAAACAATATTATATTTATCATATGTTTATATTAGAAGGATTTAGAAAGTAAAAACGTTTTGAATTATAGCATTTATGTTGCTAGAAGTAATAATATAAGTATAATTGCAGTGTTTATTGTTAAGGGAAAGGGATGGTGTCCCAGTGAAATTAACAGTATACCAATGTAAGATTATTTTTAAAAAAATAAATTATTCTTTAAAATAAAAATTATGCAGGACATGGGCTTCCTAACTAAAACCCTGGTACCACTTCTGGGTTGTTGTTGTTGTTTTCTTTGGGGCTTGGGGGGGGGGGGTGGCAGGCAACCCGGCCAATTCAAAATTTCTAGTGTTAAATTCAATTGTCTTTAAAAAAAGAAATCATTTATGTCAAGATGAAATTAAACAATGTTTCACTTTCCTTTTTTTTCAAGTTGGAACATTTGAATAAAATGATTAACATACTTTCCGATCTATCTGGTCTCTACGTTAAAAATGTTCGAAGCTCCTCCAAAGGCTGCAAACAGGAAAAGTGAAGAGAATCCAAGTGAAATGTGGAGGGTAATGGAGTGAATATAGAATGGTTGATAGCGAGTGCATGCAAATGAGTGGTCGTACTTGTTATTACTTGTTATTATTATGAAAGTGAGACAGAAAGGAATTGCAACAGGTTGTTCAGTAAAGAGAACACAACTTGCAGACGATATTTTTCGAAAGATGGAGAAAGATGGAGAAAGAGAGAGACAGGGAATTTTTAAGGTCACGATGAGAGTGGATGGGGAAAATCCATCCACTGTGCCACATAATTTGTTTGTCTAAAATAAGGCAACTTAATACATCTGCATATTTAAAATGTATAATCATAGCCAGAGAATGTGTTGAAAATGGATGGTTATATCATTTTTTAGTCAAGAAAGAGATTTTCAGAAAAATCTAATGCTGGAATATTATTAAGTATAGGTGTAATGATGTAATTAGTTGGCGTAAATATTCATAAATGAATGATACATGCCATTAAAACTCAAACAACACAACAACGAGTGGAACTTTAAGGTCCACTTCCCAGATGCATCCTGGGTACACCAGCTGTTTTACTGGTGATCGATAATACACGTTCGAGCGCGTATTTCAGCTAACGGTGATCGCATCAGAATAATCCATGCTGATTCGCTGAATCACTTGCGTTGCTAGCGCGCAGCGTGATGAATAAATTACCCATAATTCCGTACAGTAGATTATTTGACCTCTCTAATTACGCTGATACGCATATTGTCTTTTACCATGTAGTGAACATCATTCCAGTACACTTTTCGCGGGAAGCATCCTACAGAATGCATAATTCATAAGGCTCATGAATTATGCAAGGGGGCTTATTTTGGCTTCTAATGGATCCGGACAAAATGGCGGAGCTTGGGGGGCCTGGTTCTTACGTACGTAAGCTATGCATAAACGTGTGTAAAATCTATATCTCTAGCTTGTCGGTTGCTATATTTCTGTTCGAGTTTTAAGTATTGTTTTCATTTTTTGCGCTGAACTTGAATTGAGCACGGTTTTAATGTCAATTTTTTTAAAAGAACTGTAATGTGTATACAATTTCTAGTTAAATAGGATCACAGTAATATTTAACACGCCACTACCCACACACAGAGCACACATTCCGATTGACATGTGACAACAAAAACAAACACCAGCCAGTCCGACAAATCTACAAAATCTTAGTTTTAAAATCTACTGTAAATTGCAATTTGAATTGTTTACCTGATGGTATACAGTACCATGTGTAGGAAGATATCTTGATGAGGTTTTTAATAAAAAAGTGAAGCAGATTATAACCGATTTCAAAGTAATTTTCATGGTCAGAGTAATTTCTTTTTTTAATGTGAGTGAAATTGGGTGTATAGTAGCAGTTGCGATGGATGAATGTTGATAAAGGACAGTACAGTATAGTGCATCGGGGTTGTTTAAAGGGTGACTAAATTACACATGTACATTTTGTTCATATTTGTTTATATTAATTTTATCTATTACGTTTGTTGTACCTGCTAAGCTCCACACTAAAAAAAAAAACACCTCCAGAAGCATATGAATTATGTGACATATAATTTAGTCACCCTTTAAACAAATGTTTTGAACATAATTGTGAGAAGATACCGTAAGTATTTGGAGTTGCGATAGTACATGTAATACACTCTTGTTATAAACAGCATCGTAAACTGTTTAAAAAAAAATGATGAAAACGTCTAAATACCTCAAGTTACAAGTTTGAAGAAAAAAAAAGAAAAAAAAAAGAAAAAATCATTTAAAATTGTATTTACATATCTTTAGGAAAAACAAACTGATGATCAGCAAAGAACAAATTTGTGGCATCGAGCATGGTTGAGAAAAAGTTGCGTTTGGAAAAAAAAAATTGTGGAAGGTGTGAAATATTTTTAGTTGGAGAAATAATTTCCTAATACATTCAACTTTGACATACTATGTTGAATCTACTGGGACAAAATTTGATTGAGATGTACATGGGTAAAATAACACTGGAAATTATAAGACAGCAGTGAAAAAAATACACGGGGGCTCAGGACGATTTAGTCCCCGAAATGCCAAAAAGAGCCCCCATAAATTTGCATAGAGTTCAATGCAAATTAAATTTTAGAGTGCTATTTTCATGCACGGGAGCTTGAAAAGTAGCCCCCGACAAATCAATGTTAATTTTTTCCCTGATCAATACCTTCGACTAATGCAACGTTTTGACTTCTGCAAGTTCATGCAAGGTTCACTTATTTACTCCCATTTACATTATAGTGAATTGGTCACATCGTTTCTGGTCTAAAAGAAATATCAATGTCATGGGTACAACATTGATAATGACAAACGTTGTGGCCATACAGAAATGTTGGTGGCTTTCATTAGCTGTTTTGTCATTTAGTTATGGAAATATTGATTTAAAAAAAAACATATCTATATCAGGCACAGCCTGATCAGACATTGTAGTTTTGTGGAGGTAGTCTATGGGGGAAAATAAGTCTGGCATTTCCGGTCTCTTTTAGGACCATGCAGCTCAGATTTTTTTAGCCTCCACGATGTTACCAGTAGAAATGAGTGAAGGCATTCAAGTTTTTCTTTGGAATCAATTCCTGTGTAGCTGTTCACCCTTGCATCAGATGCTAATACTATGCCAGTTATGTCGAAATTGGCATTTTTAGCTTTTTCTCTCTCCAACTTCTGCCGCAAAGTCAGCTGTGTTTCTAATTTGTCAATACGTCCCTCCCTGAGTGCACATTCAGCAAAGAAATTTTTTTTTTACTTCGCAGTACTCGTGATATTTCAGGGCTTTTTCCGCGGTAATATCTGGTTGATCTTGTGTACTGCCCAATGAAAAATAATAGTGCTCTGCAAGGGGGTTGACAACTTTCTTGAGCGGTGGTACATTTTCTTCAGCAGGATGCAAAACCCTTTCTTCAAGAGATGAGCTTGTATGAGGCATATCTTGTCTTCTCTTTCTTTGTGCCTGTGCTCTTTTTACGTCTGAATAAGCAGGCCTTTCCTTTGGGGGTTGCCTTGGTGATTTCGCTGTGGAGGATTGTAAGTTGTATCTCATTTTTCCGTTGGATTAGGCCATGACACTGTCGGTTCACTTTCCTTAAAATGTCTTGAACATATTCTATCTTGAGATTTTGGTTGCCAGTTTTTACCATCTTTGGCTTTCCTATTGATGAGTTCGATCCAGCTTTTTCGCCTCTCTGGATTTTTTCGCTCAAAAGGAAAGGGAAGCAGCTGAAAGGGCGGTAGACAAATGCAGCTCCCGTTCTTCTTTCCATGCAACTGACACATTTGGCCATACCAATGGGACAGTTTTTCCACGCTGTTCGAGCAGCCGATGATGGCACATATTCTTCCCATGATGTAGTTCTGGAAGATAAAATATGCAATAAACAAAATAAGAACCATGTAGTAAGGTAGATCTACTCTACAATTCCCCATTCCCCCCTGGCCCCCATACAAAAAAAATCTTTAATTTTTGTAGACCTAGATCTACTTCAAAATTAAGAATTGTTGCATGCACTGCAGTAACTAAGAAATAATCATATCATTATCCTAATAATGACAAGTCCGTGCACCGTTGGAAAATTAATCTTTTTTTTTCATCATCATCAACAACAACATCATCGTAGAAATATCGCAGATCAAAGGAATCATGAAACTTGATTATTTTGATAGGCATTTGGTTCCGGAGAAGCTGAGCTGAGCTGAGCTGCTAGCTGTGACTGAGTGTGAGGCCACTTTGCAGCCTCACCAAACACCGAACAAAATGACTTTCAAAATTGTTTAACAAAAGGCAACAAAAAGATTGTTGCTTTAAGAGCTGTTGAAGAATATTTGTTTTCATCTTGTTCATGTTTGATTCGAATTACTCACCGCGAAATAATTAAAACGAAGTCAAATTGGTTGAAGTCCGTATTTCCAGTAGTCGGTCCCACGCGTTTAATTTCATGTAAGTAATGTCACCATACAACGTTTTATACACAAGTACACAGTCCGTTTTTGCAACTTTCTAGGAAGAAAATGTCAATCAAAGTCATAGTAATAGCTAGTTATATTATTTATTATGACCAAGGAGATGAAATAGATTGATAAGAAGAAATATACAGCGAAATTTTTCCCGAAACAAATTTGTAGTATTGTCCGTTCGCGGGTTGAGCACGTTGATCACAGTTGGCAGAGCTATTCTAGTACGAATGACCTGACCCCGGAAGTTGATATCGGAGATTCGCGCAAGCGCAGACGATATCTGTAAACTCCCTTCAGCATCAGTATACGGAAGTGTGAGGTGATCCTCTTGAAACTTCCGGTCGTTAAATTGAGTGGCACTTCGTTCTCATAAACCTGAAACTATTTTTGCTCGCATGGCGGGTGGACGCACATATTAATTTTCAAACAATTTAGCAACACATCAAACATGGCTTCATCTATCAAAGACCAAATGGTAGAAGAAATCCATGAACTGCGACAAGCTTTGAAAACATATCGACCTGGCAAAATATCAAAAGGTGTATATGGCCGAAAAGAAGTGCAATTTCCCGAACACCTTTGTATTGGTACGTACATTAGTCATTTAAGATTTCCTTTATTTTATACAAATTCATCACGATATTGTAGTCGTTTTGCACAAATAATAGACCATCGTAAAGAATCAGTGTTAGATTCACTTTCACATCGATTGTAAATGATAGTGTCTGTAATAACGTTTTTTCACCCACTGTTGCTACTAAAATATTACATTTCTATATTATCTCCAACTAATATTATTTTGAATCCTGTTTAAAAAAACACACAGGTGTTTTAAAGAACAGGCACCTTACCTTACTAAGCTAGGGCATGTTGTTTGGTTAGAAAGTATTAACATCATGTGCTTTTTTTTAATTATACAGCAAGGAGGCTTCTTTTAGATTCGGTCAGGGAAGGGGGTAGTGACAAAAGAACCATTGCGACTAAGTAATAGGAAAGGGGTACCAGGCGCGGATCCAGGGTTTTCCAATAGGGGGGGGGGGGGGGGGGGAGGGTGGCGGATTTTTTTTCTCAACTCAACATACCAATACTGACAAGGTCATATTAGAAGCACTACACCGGTACCTACAAGCAGGTGTGTCGCTAGACCTTTTTCAGGGGGGGGGGATGTAGAGGCCACCCATTACCGAAAAAAGAAGCCACCAATTACCGAAAAAATACGTGATTCGTTGTACCGTTCTCGACTCTTAATCCTCGTCTGAGTTCAGTTCCCCCCCCCCTCCTGCGCGAAAAAGCACACAATTAGGCTAGTAGAAATGAACAAAAAAGAAAGAGATCTATTACACCAACCATGGATAAATCACGGCCGGGAGCGTCATATCATAGTTTTTTGTGATCGGACGAGGGGGCGTAGCGACCAAGCGAGATTTTGCAATGTTGAATGCTGAAATAATGCATTCTAAAAAATCCCTAAGCCCAATATGTACGTTCTTTTCGCTATATTTCTTTATATCTATATTTCATGGGGGACGTGTCTCCCTATCGGGCCCAGGATCGCCGCCCCTGTCCATGATTACTACAAACATGAGTTCAAATACAAGCACAAGCGAGTTGGTATGAGCTGAAGCCAAATGAAGGGCAAAATAAGAGTTGTGAAGCGGCCCCTTTACCGTTAATTTAAAATTTGACTGTTCAGTATAATTATAGCTTCTATTTAAAAGACATCCCAAATGTTGTGCCCATTTCAAATTTCTTACTAAAGAGTGATGGCCTTTGTAGCGCAGGGAATACTTTGAATCCGCGGCTCGAGATTTGTTGCGGTCGGCCCCCACTATTCAATAATGTTTCCCAAGCCTCCTGGAATGACCCCAAATCTCCCGATTACATTTCCCCCCTTATTTGTCGTTACTGTCACTTAGCGTCATTTACTTGTCTTCCCCCTTTCTCACCCGACTTTTCTCTCCCCCCCCCACCGACTCAGTGTTTTCTAGGGTACGCGCAGGGGCGGATCTAGGGGGTTCGGCGGTTTGACCCCCCCCCCCCTTGGGCGGCCAAGTGAAGAAAAAAAAAGGAAAAAAAAGGGGGGGAAGGGGGAATAAAAGGGGGGAAAAAAGAAGGTAAAACAGTAAAACTGGATCCGCCACTCGATGGGAAGTGTCTTGGCAGATGATTAGGAAAGACATGTAATCATATATGTCTCAGAGACATGCAGGTATGCAAGTAAACATTACAATAAACAATATTTAGCAAAAAGATGGTGCTATTAAAGCTTTACATGAAAATATATACATATCATTAAGATACTTATGGTTTTTAATATGCCCATAATTCACTTAATTGACATAATTCTGTCAAGCTTACCATTTAGTTGAATGAACGAGGTTCTTGACTCCAGCACAAAGGAAACGAGTTCTTGGGGGTATCATGGCCGCTCCCGGTGTCCTGCGGTCCTCGTGCAATGACAATGACGTGTCACTAGCAATGGCGCCTGCGTAGCGGATTGCTCACCTTCGCTTGATATTACATCACTGCTTTTGCTCTTATTTTAAGCATTTTGTTGTGATTTTCCCTTCTGCTTTTGCCTTAAGTTGTAGTCTCACGTACCCTTATCTATTCTTAAAGATATGGGATCGTTTGACGGATGTTTTCCCCAAAATTTGCTTTGATATGTCTGGAGCTCTCAAAAAGACCGTGTGTTTACCAGAAAGTCATTAGCACAGGTAACATAAATTGAGTGGGGATCAGATTAAAGATCTATTTAAAGATCTTGTGAATTTGACCCCATTGTAATGTATAACTTTCATTAAATATTGTTGCATGACAAGAGGAACAGAGAACATAAACAGCTGGGTCATGGAGAAACGAGAGAGAGAGAGAGAGAGAGAGAGAGAGACAGATAGACAGAGAGGGAGAGAATAGGGAGAGGAAAGCAAATTGAGAAATAAAGTTAATACTTAGCAGGAAATTAGACCGAAGCATCATGTATAAGAAATATAAGTAATATACCAGCTCGCAAATGAACTTGAATACACTACGAAAATGGCCCATTGAATAAAACCCAAACAAACCAGCGCTTAACAATAACATCGAAAAACAAAAACAAACATTAGATGACTCAATGGGAATAAGATTGCAAAAGCCCTTGTTTGTACTGTCTGTTGAAACGTTGTGAGAGCATGCAGATTTGAGATTTGCAGGCAATGCATTCCATAGTTTGGGACCTGCATATATAATGTTTTTTTTTGAGAAACTGACGTTCTTGCGTAAGGGATGTGAAAATCTGCATTTGATCGAGTGCATTTGATCGAGGTAGTGAATTGCAGAGTTAATGATACAATAGCATGTATGGGATAATGGCAAGATCTGTATTTGACAAAAAAACATAAATATGGCCAGTCTAAATTTATACAAATCAAATAAATTCACAAGTTTTAATCAAGTAAATAAAGGATTAGTGGAGCCACGGAAGGGCATTTTACAAATTATCCTAACTGCTCTTTTTTGCAATTTGTATAGTCTCAACATTTTTTCTTGGGAAGCTGAGGCTTAGGCAATAGGAAATAATACACTAGTGTACCGTGTGAATCAAAAAAAAAGTTTACACCTAGAATATTGCTAATTATTTCAAAAATCATCTATGAACAGTAAATTATTGTACATCTTATGAAAGAGGGTTTTATCCAAAATCATTTGGTATCATTTTTGTGTAGTATGTGTTCACGCTTGTATGTACAGGAGACTATGTTTGCGAGAGTGCAAAAATCGACTTGCGCCGAAGTGGAGCCTCCCGTATGTATTATGTAGGGATTAGCGCAGTGAGAGAATGAAGTGAATGTATCAAATGAAATGCATTGCATATGAGTTTTGCAGAAGCAAAGTCACACACACACACACACACACATGCGCACAAATGTTCGTTTATATTTGATGTTCGATATTTGATATGTGTGGCATGATTAATTTTGTTAGGGATGTTATTTGGATCTGCAAAAACCGAATTGATACCCAAATCCCAATTGTTTTATTAAAACATCACATATTAAAGCAACTTTGGCGCAAGTAGATTTTTGCACTCTCGCAAACAATGCTTCCGGTTCATTCAAGCGTGAACACATACCACACAATATGATACTAAATGATTCAGGATAAGACACTCTTTCATAAGATATATAATAATTTACTGTTAATAGATGATTTTTAAAATAATTAGCAATTTTTTAGGTGTAAACTTTTTTTTGACTCACACTGTATAGTAAAGAGAAAACAAAATGTTTTTAGGCAGGAAGTTAAGTATGTTCATAACACCAATATTACGTGAAATTGTTGTACATATATAATGTACATGGTCATGTCAACGCAATTTGTCATCAATTTGAATTCCTAGAAATGTTGTGTTAGGTACTATTGTGATTTTGGAGTCATAATTGGAAATATCAATATTTCTTTTGTTTGCATTTAGTAGTAGCTAGTCAACTTTGAGCCAACGGGCGACATATACAAGTTCGTGGTTTAGAGTTTTAATAGGGGTTACTTCATCTTTGTTTGATAAAGAAATAATAGTCTCATCTACAAAGAGGACATAACTGAGTTTGAAAGAAGATTTATGAATATAATTTATAATTATTCGAAAAAGTAGGGGGCCTACATTTGACCCTTGCGAAATTCTGCATGAAGTGTTTTGCATATAAGATAGGTTTTTATTGCTAACAGTGAACTGTTTTTTGGTCATCTAAATAGCTTTGAAACCATTTTAAAGGGATACCACCTGATGCCTAAACAAAATAGTTTTGCTTATAATATTTCGTGATTTGAACAATGAAAGGCCTTAATTTGAAAGGTCCAAAAACGCACTAATAGATATATATTTAGCATCCATATCTCTTGTGATGGTATAAATTAATTCATTAAGAGCAGAAGAGGTTGAGTGTTTAGACCTGAAACCAAATTAATTACTGAAATGCAACTGAAATCTTTCAATGAAAGAGACAATTAAGCCAATTAAACATGCATTTCTCAAGAATTTTTGAAAATATAGGAAGGAAATAAATGGGCCTATAATTTAAATATACAGGTAAGATTGACCCTTCTTAAATATTGGAATAACCTTTGCAACTTTTAACCCGTTCAACTCGGGGACCGAGATTTCTCGGACCCCGATGTATCTACTCACTAACGGGAACAGAGATTCCTCGGGTCCGAGCAAGGGCTATTTTTATTGCATAAAAGCACATCTATTCACCTTTTAAATGCTATATAAATTACTTGTATACAAACCTTGAACCCTTGGCTACATGCATCTCACTTTTACCGACTGTGGTTGCGTAATTGTTGGTTTATTACGAGTTTAGCATGAACATGCATGAGTCCTCTTTCAGGATATTCGTATTGAAACACATGCAAGACAGTTTACGTTATTTTCATAGATTTTCGGATTCGTTGGGTCTACTATAGCTAGGACTGTGTAAGCCCGACATCATGATTTTACAAGCAGCTAATTCCACACTCGCTCTGGATACCTTTATACACTGCACGCGCGCTTAGGCCTAAAATAAAAACTTGTCGATTGCCCTTTGCGACCGACCCAAAATAATCTGAAAATCTTCGGTCGGCATTTTAATTTAATTTAATTTTTTAAACCGTTTAAAAAAAGATAATTGATTAATAAATACAAAAATATGTATTTTGTTTGTTTAAATGGGATATAAATGCATAACACAAAATTATTCCAAAATTATCACTCGTGAAAACAATGGATAATTATCATATAGCTCCGTTTAGTCTCATTTGAGAACGCCCCCTATCGGCAGAATCAAGCAGCAAAACACGTACGTTAGCCAATGGACTTTTATCCAACAAAAATCGTTAAAAATTCATGTTTTGTTTAAACGACGTACGTTATCACTAGCTTTTTCATTGGAACCCTCATGTCCCATTGACTTTTAAAAGTTCACTTACCGTAATTTGATCAAAATAGGTAGCAAGCTCGCCATTGCCTATATAACACATGTACAACAAGTCGAACTTTGGACTCAATTTACCACGCGACTTTAAGGTTATAAGTCAAGCACACGAAGGATAAGAAGCATGAATTATCATAGATCAGTTCTGATTTGTTCATTATGTCCATTTCATCCAACCGTAATTTATCCATTTAGTATAGGCAAGCATTTTGCCGAGGTAATCAAAAACATGAATATTCATGAACACCATGGACTATTCAATTATTAACAGAGGGGTGCAATTGTGCACCACATCAAACTCTCCTACTTTCAGTCAAGTATTTCATTGTATTATTTAGTTTGGTAGGTTTTATTTACTTACTGTTTAATTATCAGATATCAATGATAGTTTAAAGATATGGAAAAGATTCTTGTAAATTATATTTAGCAAAGCAATCTCACATACAAAATCACTATCAAGTGTCGTCTGATCCGACGATTGCCGTCTGCTATATACGCGAACTATCCTACGTTTGTGCTGGCAAAAATCAGACAACCAGAGCAATATGGGGGTGAATAAGATATCAATGGAATGATGACGCTGAAACACATGTATTAAAGCATTACAAACTGATAAATATCAGCCAAAAGAGGGCGGGAAAAAACGAAAACAAAAACAAAAACATTCAAATCTGAAAAATATCGGTCCAAAGAGGGCGACAAAAAAAAAAAATTTCCGACCGACCGACCCATGTTTTGGCACCCACAGGGCAATACAACCAGTTTTTATTTTAGGCCTTATCGATCGGTATGGTCATTCACGCCTATTCACGGTATCGGGCCTATTATTGAAAAGCTTATAATAATTATATAGAACAATCTCGCTCGAGCTAGCGCTCTCGGCCCAGCTCAGGTCACGCATGCGTATACAGGGTACCGGGCCGGCCTATTATTGAGGAGATTAGTTAGTCTCGATATAGTCCATCCCATTATTTCAATTCAAGGTTGTCGGCTATTATTTACTTATCGTGCCATAAAGTGTCGGGGTTTTACTGATTAGTACAGCTTTTTGATTTTCATGATAGTTGGTTGCACAAATCGTCCCTATTTTCACGAAGTGACGGATGAGCGCGCAATTAAAAGAAAGGTAGTTTTGAATAAAATCGCTTTCAAACTTTCAAACTATAATCTCAACCTCTTTAATGTTTTAAGGGCAAATAAATGTTATATCCTGGGATAGAACATATCTCAATGTTTAGTTCTATGTTTAATTATTTCAATAATTTCTTATATTTTTGGGGGAAATGGGCTGTAAACATAACCGTCACTTCTCTCGTGGATGGAATTCCCAAAATGGACACTAAATACGGCAAAACGTTATGTTTAATTGATGTACAGATAAAATAACTCAAACTACGAGATAGAGTACATTTTCTTCTTTTTGTAGCTGCTTTTTAGGTGGTCTGTTGTCAACAGACCACCTATTGATTTCGTCAGAATTTTCTTTCTTTATTATTATTATTATTAGGTGGTCTGTCAATGACAGATCACCTATTGTTTTCGTCAGAATTTTCTTTCTTTATTTATTAGGTGGTCTGTCGATTTCGACAGATCACCTATTGTTTTCGTCAGAATTTTCTTTCTTTCTTATTATTATTATCAGGTGGGCTGTATCTAATACAGACCACCTTATATTTTTGTTAAAATTGCCTTTATTTATTATTATTTATTATTAGGTGGTCTGTCAACGACAGATCACCTATTGTTTTCGTCAGAATTTTCTTTCTTTATTATTATTATTATTATTATTATTATTATTTATTTTTATTTATTTTCACACTTTTTTGTTAACAGGATAACTCAAGATCTGTTTAGTCAATTTCGTTCAATTTTGGCACAGTCATAGGTCATTGTCATGAGACGTTAGAGTAACATTTTCAAGGTCATCAAGTCTTCATGACGTCATCCAGGCGCCATTTTGTGTTTTTTGGGGTACTTTTTACTCATGATCATATCTTCAAAACGGAAAGGCATTTCTCATTCATATTTATCACGATTAAGGTCAATATCCGCCCAGTCAATTTCAGGACAGAAAACGCGCGCGCATGCGTACGTCCGCGCGTAAGCGCGCGCGCAAAAAATAAAAATCTTCCAAATCGTCTCAAATTCATTTTGCATACGTTTCAGGACATTTTAAGCATTTTGCAAAAAAACGCGCGCACACACATGCGCGCGCGTTTTCGCGCGTAATTGCATCTTCCAACATAGAATCGCCAATTTTTTTCTGTCATCATATTTGGCACATTTTTCCAAGCATTTTGATACCTTGTTCACCTTTTTCTGCCCATTAATAACGGAATGAGCGTCCGTTTAAGATAATTTCCGTGCGTGCGAGCTCTTGTAATACATAGCATACATGGGCAAAAACATGCCTATACAAAATCCATTGTAGCGCTTTAGGATGCAAGGTGAACCCAATTTTTTTCTCCATATTTTGATAGAGTATGAATTGGAGATATGATTTCATATCTCATTTAACCCTCAATTAACTCATGACGTCATCATAATGGCCTCCCAACTCAAAATTTCAATTTGCATATTATGACGTCAGCATTTTTCTGGAAAATTGACTGTATCTCTGTAAATATTGATTGATTTTCTTCCAAATTTTGATATGATCTAGCTGAGACAATTTTCTACAAATGCAGTAACCACGATATTTCATTTTGACAAAGGTATCATGGCGTATTTTTGCGATTAAAGGTGGCATGTCAATTTTTCACATTTTGCGTGTATTCTCTATGGGACATGACTTTTTCTGGATTCTACATTCTTGTCTTTTGCGAGCAATATCGACGTTATTTCCGCTTCGTTTGTGTTGACATTGGAGTATGTTGTAGCTGAGACTATATGATATCTACATGTCCCCTCATTTTTCCAATCAGATGTCATCATGGTCTATTGATGATGATCATCAACATCATCATGATCATCATCATCATCATCATCGTCATCACCATTACTATCAAGATCATTTTCATCATGATCATCATGATCATCATTGTTTACATGTCTATATATTTTCTCCCTTTCTCAATAAAGTTAATATTATAATCTATCATTAGACTTGAAGACAGACCACCTAATTCGTCCCCATGACGAATTAAATTTCTAGTATTTTAATTGAATTTGTACAAAAACACAATTCAATTAAAATAAATTTGTGACCACTTTTTTGTGTGCACGATTACTCAAAATTGAACCGTCCAATTTCTTTTAAATTTTACACAGTCATAGGTCATCCTCTCAAGACGTGACAGGAACATTTTCAAGTTGAT
Organism: Strongylocentrotus purpuratus; assembly: GCF_000002235.5. Lineage (NCBI taxonomy): Eukaryota > Metazoa > Echinodermata > Echinoidea > Camarodonta > Strongylocentrotidae > Strongylocentrotus > Strongylocentrotus purpuratus. Next base: position 10,214,982 of record NW_022145603.1, read on the forward strand.
CAAAATATTGTGACGTCATCCAGGCGCCATTTTGTGAAGTACTCTAAAATACAACTCATGATCATATCTTTATAACCGTAACTCATTTCTCATTCATATTTATAACGATTGAGGTCAATATCCGTCCGGTCAACTTAAGGTCAATAAACGCGCGCGTAAGCGTACGCCCGCGCGTCGGTGCGCGCAAAAATAAAAAATGCTCAAAATCACTTTTTAATCCAATTAGAGTACGTTTTAGGCTATTTCAAGCATTTCAAAAATTTTGCGTGGGCACACTTTTGCAAATTTGCGCGCACGTTTGTGTTCGTAATGGTCGTACGCAACCTAGAATCGCTTTCTTTGGTCTATCATTGTATTGCCCATTTTATTCCGAACAATTTGATACCATGTTTATCTCTTTATGACCATTAATAACGAAATAAGCGTCCGTTTAAGATAAATGTCCGTTCGAACCCTCAATTAACTCATGACGTCATCATGATGGCCTCCGTTCAAGGTAAATGTCCGTGCGTGCGAGCTCTTGTAATACATAGCATATATGGGCAAAAACATGCCTATACAAAATTCATTGTAGCTCTTCAGAATGGATAGATACCCCCAATTATTTTTCATATTTAGATAGATTAAGAGTCGGAGATATGATTTCATGTCTCATTTGACCCTCAATTAACTCATGACGTCATCTCATGACGTCATCATAATGGCCTCCGAACTCAAAATTTCAATTTGCATATTATGAATTACGCAGATTTTTGGAAAATTGATTGTATCTCTGTAAATATTGATCAATTTTCTTTCAAATTTTGATATGTTTTAGCTGAGACTATTCTCTAAAAATGCAATTGCCACGAGATTTCATTTTGACGAAGGCATCATGGCGTATTTTTGCGATTAAAGGAGGCATGTCAATTTTTCACATTTTGCGTGTATTCTCTATGGGACATGACTTTTTCTTAAAACTGGATTCTACATTCTTGTCTTTCGCGAGCGATATCTCCATCGTTTTATCTTTGTTTTCGCTGAGCTTTGAGTATGTTGTAGCTGAGACAATGAGCTATCACAAGTGTACCCTTTATTTTTCGATCAGATGCCGGTATTATGCTCATATTTTACTTGCAAAGTGGGATTTGATAATCCCATTTTCCGTTTACGTGTAATCTCTAAGGGAAATGTTTTGGTATATCGGTAACGCACTTGACTTCCGACCTCAAGACCCCTGGTTCGATTCCAGGCGTCTCCAACAATTTTTTTCTTCACTTTTTTTTCTTTTTGACCTTTCACTATACCATCTCCTTTAAATATTAAAACACGTAGTATCGCGAATAATGTACTAAACAACTACATTTACTTTATTATTACCCTATTATCACTTGATGCATTACTTTTTGCGTGTAGTCCCTATGGGAGATGACTTTTTCTCAAATCTTGATTCTATTTTCCGGTCTTTTGCAAGCAATTTCGCCGTTATTTCGGCATGGTTTTTGTTAATTTTGGAGTATGTTGTAGCTGAGACTATATGCTATTTAAATGTCCCCTCATTTTTTTCAATCAGATGTCATCATGGTCTGTTGATGATGATCATCAACATCATCATGATCATCATCATCATCGTAATCACCATTACTATCAAGATCATCATCATCATGATCAACATCATGATCATCATTGTCTACATGTCTATATAACTTCTCCCATTCTCAAATCTATCATAAGTCTTAGACAGACCACCTTATTCGTCTTCGTGACGAATTAAATTCTAGTATTTTAATTGAATTTGTACAAAAACACAATTCAATTAAAATAAATTTGTGACCACTCTTTTGTGTGCACGATTACTCAAAATTGAACCGTCCAATTTCTTTCAAATTTAAGACAGTCATAGGTCATCATCTTAAGACGTGACAGGAACATTTTCAAGTTCATCAACATAACGTGACGTCATCCAGGCGCCATTTTGTGAAGTGCTCTGAGAATCAACTCATGATCATATCTTCATAACCGTAAATCATTTCTCATTCATATTTATAACGATTATGGTCAATATCCGTCCGGTCAACTTAAGGTCAATAAACGCGCGCGTACGCGTCCGTCCGCGCGTCGGTGCGCGCAAAAATAAAAAATGCTCATAATCACTTTTTGATCAAATTAGAGTACGTTTTAGGCCATTTCAAGCATTTCGAAAATTTCGAAAATTTTCGCGCGCATAAATTTGCGCGCACGTTTGTGTTCGTAATGGTCGTACGCAACCGAGAATCGCCTTTTTTTTGTCTATCATAGTATTGCCCAATTTATTCCAAACGATTTGATACCATGTTTATCTCTTTATGACCATTAATAACGAAATGAGCGTCCGTTCAAGGTAAAGTCCGTTCGAACCCTCAATTAACTCATGACGTCATCATGATTGCCTCCGTTCAAGGTAAATGTCCGTGCGTGCGAGCTCTTGCAATACATAGCATATATGGGCAAAAACATGCCTATACAAAATCCATTGTAGCTCTTCAGAATGGATAGATACTCCCAATTCTTTTTCATATTTGGATAGATTATGAGTCGGAGATATGATTTCATGTCTCATTTGACACTCAATTAACTCATGACGTCGTCATAATGGCCTCCGAACTCAAAATTTCAATTTGCATATTATGACGTCAGCATATTTTTGGAAAATTGATTGTATCTCTGTAAATATTGATCAATTTTCATCCAAATTTTGATATGTTCTAGCTGAGACAAATTTCTACAAATAAAGTCACGACGTATTTTTCATTTTGACGATGGCATCATGGCGTATTTTTGTGATTAAAGGAGGCATGTCAATTTTCACATTTTGCGTGTATTCTCTACGGGACATGACTTTTTCTCAAAACTGGATTCTACATTGTTGTCTTTCGCGAGCAACATCTCCGTCGTTTTTTTCTTCGTTTACGCTGAGCTTTGAGTATGTTGTAGCTGAGACAATGAGCTATAATAAGTGTGAATTTATTTTTCGATCAGATGCCGGTATCATGCTAATATTTCACTTACAAAGTGGGATTTGAGAATTGTATTTTCCGTTTCCGTGTAATCTCTATGGCAAATATTTTGGTATATCGGTAACGCACTTGACTTCCGACCTCGAGGTCCCTGGATCGAGTCCAGGCGTCTCCAACAATTTTTTTTCATCAATTTTTTTACTTTTTGACGTGTCAATGATCATGAAAATTGAAGACAGACCACCTTATTCGTCTTCGTGACGAATTAAATTTCTAGTTATTATTTATTTTTATTTCTTCCCGTTTTTTGTTTATCGGTTAACTCAAGATCGGTTGTGTTAATTTCTTTCAATTTTGACACAGTCATAGGTCATTGTCATGAGACGTGACAGGAACATTTTCAAGGTCATCAGGTCATCGTGACGTCATCCAGGCGCCATTTTGTGAAATCACGTTATCCATCATATCTTCATGATGCATAAGCAAAGGTCATTCATATTCATATCACATATACTTCAGGTCAAGGGTCAACAAGTCATGTCATCAAAGGTCACATAAAGGTCATGACGCGCGCGTACGCGTGCGTCAAAATTTTAGAATGGTCAAAATCACCTAACTATTAAAGGAGAGTACGAATCAGGTCATTTTAAGCATTTCAAAATTTTCCGTCCGTAAGTGTCCCCGCGCGCGTTGCGCGCGCTCACAGCGCGTGGAAAAGGTCAAATTCAAATTTTGTGCATGATTTAGATTCCTCTTACCGTTAATGACAATTTACATTAATTTTAGTCACCCTTGACCTTTCATAAGGCCGTGAGCGCGCGTCAAAGATCAAAATCCGCGCGTGCTGCTATGGGCAATATAATGCAAATTTGATCAAAAACATGCCATTTTAAAAATCGAAATAGCTCTTCAGATAGTCCATTGACCCCCAATTTTTATATCTTGGTTGGAGAAAGCATGAGTTGGAGATATGATTTCATACCACCCTGACTCGTACAAAGTGAAACAAAGTCATCATATTGGCATCTAAACTCAAACAAATGTATTTTGTTGATGACGTCATTTTTGTCTTTGTTTAATTGAGATTATCTCACTTATCGGTCATCGATCTTCTCCCAGATATTGATATGTTATAGCTGAGATAATTCTCTATCAGTAATATGTCATTTATCTTTCATTTAGATGACGTCATCATAGTTAAATATTCGATTAAAGGTGACAATGCATAATTTGTCATATTTGCGTGTTGTGTCTATGGGAGGTCACTTTTTTCAAAACATGAATCTGCATGACAAGGTGTTTTGACCAGTATCTCGGTTGTTATTCAACAGTTTTCTCACAAATTTTAGTATGTTGTAGCTGAGACTATTTGCTATCTAATATTTCCTCATTTTTTTTAATCAGTTGTCAGGATTATGCTTATGCTCATCATCATCATTAACATTATCGTTTTTATCGTCATATAACATTATCATTATCATCATCATCACCTTTACTATCATGATCATCACCATGTTCATCATGATCATCATTGTTTACATGTCTATATAACTTCTCCCATTCTCAATTCTATCATAAGACTTTGACAGACCACCTTATTCGTCTTCGTGACGAATTAAATTTCTAGTTTATTTTTCTTATTTTGAACCACTTTTTTGTTAACAATATAACTTTGAAATGGTTCAACCAAATATCTTTAAATTTGGCACACATATGTATAGGCATATGGACAAAGCAAGGTAAGGTTTTCAACCTTGACCTTGACTGATGACGTCATCTAGGCGCCATTTTGTGAAATTTTCTGAAAATCGACTCATGATCATATCTTCATAACCAAAGGTTATTTCTCATTCATATTTATCATGATCAAGGTCAATATCAGTCCAGTCAATTTCAGGTCAAAAAACGCGCGCGTGCGCGTACGTCCGCGCGTCAGTGCGCGCGCAAAATTTTTAAATGCTCAAAATCGTCTCAAATTTATTTTGCATACGTTTTAGGTCATTTTAAGCATTTTATAAAAATTCGCGCGTACGAGCATGCGCGTGCGTTTTCGCGCGTAACACCATTACAAAACATAGAATCGCCATTTTTTTTTCTTTCATGATATTTCTCATATTTTTTCAAGGAATTTGATACCATGTTTATCTCTTTATGACCATTATTAACAAGATGAGCGTAAATTCAAGATAAATGTCAGTGCGTGCGAGCTCTTTTAATACATAGCATATATGGGCAAAAACATGCCTATACAAAATCCGTTATAGCTCTTTGGAATGCACCGGGATCCTCAATTTTTTTTCATATTTAGATAGAGTATGAGTCGGAAATATGATTCCATGTCTCATTTGGCCATTAAGTGTATCGTGACATCATCACAATGGCCTTGGAACTCAAAATACGAATTTGCATATTATGACGTCAGCATATTTATGTAAAATTAATTGTATCTCTGTAAATATTGATCAATTTTCTTCAAAATTTCGATATGTTGTAGCTAAGACAATTCTCTACAAGCGCAGTGATAACCATTTTTCATTTTGATGACGTCATCATAGTGAAAATTTTGATTAAAGGCCTCATGTCAAAAACTTCATAATTTGCGTGTTATGCCTATAGAAGGTGAATTTAGTTCACGTTATGAATCTACATGATATTGTTTGTTAAGAATTTGTAAGCAGTATGTCGCTTATTTTTGCTCTATTTTGTCTCAAATTTTAGTTGACCAGCCCACCTATACTTGTTCCAAACAAGTATTATATGTCTAGTTTATTTATTTATTTTTCTTATGTCGACCCACTTTTTTGTTAGCAAGATAAGTTGAAAATGGCTCAATCAAATGATTCGATATTTAGCACACATATGTATAGCCATATGGACAAAACAAAGTAAGGTTTTCAACCTTGGCCTTGACTGATGACGTCATCTAGGCGCCATTTTGTGATGATCATATTTTCATAACGGTAAGTTCTCATTCATATTTTTTATGATCACGGTCAATATCAGTCCAGTCAATTTCATGTCAAAAAACGCGCGCAAAATTTTTAAATGCTCAAAATCGTCTTAATTTTTTTTGCATACGTTTTGGGTCATTTTAAGCATTTTATTAAAAAAAAAAAAATCGCGCACACACGCATGCACGCGCGTTTTCGCGCGTAAGACCATTACACAACATAGAATCGCAATTTTTTTTCTTTCATGATATTTCTCATATTTTTTCGAACAATTTCATACCATGTTTATCTCTTTATGACCATTAATAACAAGATGAGCGTCCATTCAAGATAAATGTCTGTGCGCGCGAGCTCTTTTAATACATAGCATATATGGGCAAAAACAAGCCTATACAAAATCCATTATAGCTCTGTAGAATGCAACTGGACACCAATATTTTTTCATATTTTGATAGAGTATGAGTCGGAGATATGATTTCATGTCTCATTTGGCCATTACAAATATTATGACGTCATCATAACGGCCTTGGAACTCAAAATATGAATTTGCATATTATGACGTCAGCATATTTATGGAAAATTGATTGTATCTCTGTAAATATTGATCAATTTTCTCTCAAATTTTGATATGTTGTAGCTAAGACAATTCTCTACAAGCTCATTGAAAACCATTTTTCATTTTGATGACGTCATCATAGTGAAAAGCCTCATGTCAGAAATTTCATAATTCGGGTGTTATGCCTATAGAAGGTGAAGTCATGAATCTACATGATATTGTTTTTTAAGAATTTGTAAGCAGTATCTCGCTTATTTTTGCTCTATTTTGTCTCAAATTTTAGTTGACCAGCCCACCTATACTTGTTCCAAACAAGTATTACATATCTAGTTATTATTATTATTTATTTTTATTTATTTTCACACTTTTTTGTTAACAGGATAACTCAAGATCAGTTTAGTCAATTTCGTTCAATTTTGGCACAGTCATAGGTCATTGTCATGAGACGTTAGAGTAACATTTTCAAGGTCATCAAGTTTTCATGACGTCATCCAGGCGCCATTTTGTGTTTTTTTTTGGTACTTTTTACTCATGATTATATCTTCATAACGGAAAAGCATTTCTCATTCATATTTATCACGATTAAGGTCAATATCCGTCCGGTCAATTTCAGGTCAGAAAACGCGCGCGCATGCGTACGTCCGCGCGTCACCGCGCGCGCAAAAAATAAAAATGCTCCAAATCGTCTCAAATTCATTTTGCATACGTTTCAGGCCATTTTAAGCATTTTGCAAAAAAACGCGCTCACGAACATGCGCGCGCGTTTTCGCGCGTAATTGCTTCTTCCTACATAGAATCGCCAATTTGTCATCATATTTGGCACATTTTTCCAAGCATTTTGATACCTTGTTCACCTTTTTCTGACCATTAATAACGGAATGAGCGTCCGTTTAAGATAACTTCCGTGCGTGCGAGCTCTTGTAATACATAGCATACATGGGCAAAAACATGCCTATACAAAATCCATTGTAGCGCTTTAGGATGCAAAGTGAACCCAATTTTTTTCCATATTTTGATAGAGTATGAATTTTCGATATGATTTCATGTCTCATTTGACCCTCAATTAACTCATGACGTCATCATAATGGCCTCCCAACTCAAAATTTCAATTTTCATATTATGACGTCAGTATTTTTCTGGAAAATTCACTGTATCTCTGTAAATATTGATTGATTTTCTTCCAAATTTTGATATGATCTAGCTGAGACAATTTTCTACAAATGCAGTCAACACAATATTTCATTTTGACAAAGGTATCATGGCGTATTTTTGCGATTAAAGGTGGCATGTCAATTTTTCACATTTTGCGTGTATTCTCTATGGGACATGACTTTTTCTCAAAACTGCCGGGATCATGCTCATATTTCACTTACAAAGTGGGATTTGTGAATTCTATTTTCTGTTTACGTGTAATCTCTATGGGAAATGTTTTGGCATATCAGTAAGGCACTTGACTTCCGACCTCGAGGTCCCTGGTTCGAGTCCGGGCGTCTCCAACAATTTTGTTTTCTTCACTTTTTTTTCTTTTTGACCTTTCACTGTACCATCTCCTTTGAATATTAAAACACGTAGAATCGCAAATAATGTAATAAACAACCATATTTACTTTATTATTACCCTATTATCACTTGATCCATTACTTTTTGCGTGTAATCCTTATGGGAGATGACTTTTTCTCAAATCTGGATTCTACATTCTTATCTTTTGCGAGCAATATCGCCGTTATTTCGGCTTGATTTTAGTTGATTTTTTAGTATGTTGTAGCTGAGACTATATACTATCTAAATGTTCTCTCATTTTGTTCAGTCTGACGTCATCGTGGTCTGTTGATGATAATCATCAACATCATCATGATGATGATAATCATCATCATCGTCATCACCATTACTATCAAGATCATCATCATCATGATCATCATAATGATCATCATTGTTTACATGTCTATATAAGTTATAACTTCTCCCTTTCTCAATATAGTAAATATTATAATCTATCATAAGACTTGAAAACAGACCACCTAATTCGTCCCCATGACGAATTAAATTTCTAGTTATTCTTTATTTTTATTTATTTCTTCACACTTTTTTGTTCACAGGATAACTCAAGATCGGTTCAATTAATTTCCTTCAATTTTGGCACAGTCATAGGTCATTCTCATGAGACGTGACAGTAACATTTTCAAGGTCATCAAATCTTCATCACGTCATCCAGGCGCCATTTTGTGTTTTTTTTTTGGTACTTTTTACTCATGATTATATCTTCATAACGGAAAAGCGTTTCTCATTGATATTTATCATGATTAAGGTCAATATCCGTCCGGTCAATTTCAGGTCAAAAAACGCGCGCGCATGCGTACGTCCGCGAGTCAGCCCGCGCGCAAAATTTCAAAATGCTCAAAATCATCTCAAATTAATTTTGCATACGTTTCAGGCCATTTTAAGCATTTTGCAAAAAAACGCGCACACTCGCATGCGTGCGCGTTTTCGTGCGTTTTTGCATTTTGCAACGTAGAATCGCCAAATTTTCTCTGTCATCATATTTGGCACATTTTTTCAAGCATTTTGATACCTTGTTTATCTTTTTATGCCCATTAATAACGGAATAAGCGCCCGTTTAGGATAATCTTCGTGCGTGCGAGCTATTGTAATACATAGCATATACGGGCAAAAACATGATTATACAAAATCCATTGTAGCTCTTTAGGATGCAAGGCGAACCCAATTTATTTTTCATATCTTGATAAAGTATGGGTCGGAGATATGATTTCATGTCTCATTTGACCTTCAATTAACTCATGACGTCATCATAATGGCCTCCGAACTCAAAATTTCAATTTGCATATTATGACGTCAGCAGATTTTTGGAAAATTGATTGTATCTCTGTAAATATTGAACGATTCACTTTGATTAATTTTGGTATGTTTTAGCTGAGACAATTTTCTACAAATGCAGTAACCACAAATTTTCATTTTGACAATGGCATCATGGCGTATTTTTGCGATTAAAGGAGGCATGTCAATTTTTCACATTTTGCGTGTATTCTCTAAGGGACATGACTTTTTCTCAAAACTGGATTCTACATTCTCGTCTTTCGCGAGCAATATCTCCGTCGTTTTATCTTTGTTTACAATCAGCTTTGAGTATGTTGTAGCTGAGACAATAAGCTATCACAAGTGTGCCCTTTAGTTTTCGATCAGATGCCGGGATCATGCTCATATTTCACTTGGAATGTGGGATTTGAGGATTCCATTTTCCGTGAACGTGTAATCGCTATGGGAAATGTTTTGGTATATCGGTAATGCACTTGACTTCAGAACTCGAGAACCCTGGTTCGAGTCCAGGCGTCTCCAACAATTTTTTTTTCTTCAATTTTTTTTCTTTTTGAATTTTCAATGATCACAAAAATTAAAGACAGACCACCTATTTCGTCCCCATGACGAATTACATTTCTAGTTTATTATTTATTTTTATTTATTTCTCCACTTTTTTGTGCAACCGATTTCTCAATATCCATCCACACAATTTTTCTCAATTTTAAAATAGTTATAAGTAATCATCATGAGACGTGACAGGAACATTTTCAAGGTCATCAAATTATCGTGACGTCATCCAGGCGGCATTTTGTGAAATCACATTATCCATCATATCTTCATGATGCGTACTCAAAGTTCATTCACATTCATATCACATATACTTCAGGTCAAGGGTCAACAGGTCATGTTATCAAAGGTCACAATAAGGTCATGACGCGCGCGTATGTGCGCGTCAAAATTTAAAATTGCTCAAAATCACTTAACTATTAAACGAGAGTACGAATCAGGTCATTTTAAGCATTTCAAAATGTTCCGTCCGTTCGTGTCCCCGCGCGCGGTGTGCGTGCTCAAGGTGCGCGGAAGAGGTCAAATTTAAAATGTTTACATGATTTGGATTCCTCTTAACGTAATTGACAATTTACATTAATTTCAGTTACTCTTCATATTTCATAAGGTCGAGAGCGTGCGTCAAAGTTCAAAATCCGCGCGTGCTGCTATGGGCAATATAATGCAAATTTGATCAAAAACATGCCATTTTAAAAATCGAAATAGCTCTTCAGATAGTCCATCGACCCCCAATGTTTATATCATGGTTGGAGAAAGCATGAGTTGGAGATATGATTTCATACTACCCTGACTCGTACAAAGTGTAACAAAGTCAACATATTGACATCTAAACTCAACAAAATGTAATTTGTTGATGACGTCATTTTTGTCTTTGTTTAATTGAGATTATCTCACTTATCGGTGATCGATTTTCTTTCAGATTTCGATATGTTGTAGCTGAGATAATTCTGTATCAGAAATATGCCATTTATTTTTCATTTGGATGAGGTCATCATAGTTAAATATTCGATTAAAGGCGACAATGCATAATTTGTTATATTTGAGTGTTATGTCTATGGGAGGTCACTTTTTTCAAAACATGAATCTGCATGACAATATGTTTTGACCAGTATCTCGGTTGTTATTCAACAGTTTTCTCCCAAATTTTAGTATGTTGTAGCTGAGACTATATGCTATCTAAATATTTCCTCATGTTTTTTCAATCAGATGTCAGGATCATGCTCATGCTCATCATCATCATCATCATCAATATCATGATCATGATCATCATCATCATCAATGTCACCATCATCATCATCATCATGGTCTGAAGATGATCATCATCAACATCATCATGATCATGATCATTATCATCATCATCATTAACATCGTTTTTATCAATATATAACATTATCATTATCATCATCATCATCATCACCTTTACTATCATGATCATCACCATGTTCATCACGATCATCATTGTTTACATGTCTATATAACTTCTCCCATTCTCAAATCTATCATAAGACTTAGACAGACCACCTTATTCGTCTTCGTGACGATTTAAATTCTAGTTTATTCCTCTGTTTGAACTTTTAACACAACCATCATTTCGTAAAAACACAAATTACATAGAACGCTTTGATTTTGTTTTCACGAAGTGGCGGCTCGTAGCTGCGCGCGTATAAACAATATGGGATTTTTATTGCGTGAAACAATTTCATGATACTCAACAATGGTAGTAGTGTAGTATTATACATGTAAACGTAGGCCTAGTAGTAGAGGTATCATTCTGCTCCTTATTATCCTGATTATCTTTTAAAGGAATGACAATTGACAATCTGTCATGAATCATTGTCTTTAAGCTTTCCATTATATGCATCTAGCTCGAAATTTGCTTAGGTATTTGGTACTTAATGATTTAAATGGTAAAAATTAACTTGTGTCCTATTCATTCTAGTCTTATTCATTTGCTATTATGTTTTATGCATTCAAGTTACAATGTTTCTGGCTGTTTTTAAGACAATATCTTTTTTGTCGATCATAGTTCTATGTAGCTTGATATCTCATGGTAATTTTGAGAGAAAAGCAATCGAATCAACGATTTCTGAATTGTAGCGACAATCGTGTTCGCCTTTGCTGCTCTTCAATAATACTTGACAAGCAGTATTATTTAATTTTTCAAGGACTCATGATATATTCGTTTAACAGTTGATTACCCTCGGTTAATTCTTTTGATCGGATTATTTGGCGGGGAGAAAAAGAAGTGAACGGTCTCGCGCTTAACGACGTCGTATTATTATACTTATTTGTTTGTCGTCTCTACGATACTCTTGGAATCAAAAACAGCTTTTATTGTTAGGCTTCCTGAAAAAATTCAATTGTTGTTAAGAAATCTTTGGTTGCACTCTATAGATTATGATGATGTGTTTGATCTTGTTTTCGATAAGAAGATCAAACACATAATGAAAATCTACAGGGTGCATGCCAATAAGTTCTTTACAACAATAAACAAAAAAGAGGTAAATATAAATTTAAAATATCAAATAATTCATACCAAACATATCATCATCAATTATCATCAATACTGTATTGCATTTTGAAACGTACATTTAGGGTTTTGTGGAAAAGACTCATCAGGTATACATCCACGGAATACGAAGGTTATTACAAGCATTATACAGTACTTGTAAATATGCTAAAATGTCTTTATCTTTTACATCATCATCCTCATCATCTGCATAGATTGTCTACATGAAGACAAAAGAGGTATTCAAAAGAGTACTGTGTGGTATAGTCTCTTTCTTGCACGCCATGGTTATCGTGTTCTAGCTGAAAGGTTATATGTTGATTGTAACGAAACAAGGTAGTTCTTGAGAAGAAAAAAAAGGTGGTGGAGTTTTTCATCGGGAAATATGACTAATATAATCATCAAGGTTACTTTTTTTTTCATCACTGTTTTTCATAAATGTTTTGTGAGTAGAGTATCAGAAGCAAGTCAGTTTACACAATCTCTTTGTAGGGTATTTCAATAAAATTTAGTACACAGTCTCAAACGCTACAAAGTTTACCAATGCTAAAAGGTTATCTTCACCCAAAATATCATTTTGACTAAATAATTTCTTTTTTCATCATACAGATACATTCAAAACAGCAACATTATATTGTATGATTATAGGATAGTTTGAAGTACCAAATACAATTATGATGAGAATAACTAGAGAAGTAAAAAAATAAAACCATTAAATGTGAACTAGTAACATTGTGTTTTGACAGAATTGTGGAAATTAAGTTATATTCATGTTCTAATAAAGGCATGAACCCCTTTTAAATAGAAACATTTAAACGAAATAAACAAATTTGTCAATACAAAGATACGATATGTGTGCCTGCCCCTCTCGATCTTGACACGTTTACACCACATAAATGAATACAGTCACAGGTCTTGTATACGGGCACTTTAATCATGCTTCCTTTATGGTCATCATTCCTTGAAGAAAGTTTTTACAGGCTTACAATCTCACTCTCGAATATCGAATAAGCCGTTAACTTGATAGATGACGCCGATTTAGCTGATTTAGCCATCAACTTGGAAGTCACTTTACATGTCACCGTAAGAACTATAAAACAAAGCCAAAGAAAAGTATATCAATCGATGTCCTGTTGACCTTTCAACTTTGGTATTAGGTGTCTAACTTGACCTTAACATTTTGGCCCAAACCATGCAAATGTGCGGAAATAACATCGCACACTTAATAATAAATGACAAGCAATTAACTATTGCAAGCAGGTACCCATCTTATAAAAAGCAGTGCTTACTAAACAAATACCTTGTTATCCTTATGAGCTAACATTCGTGATAAAGCATAAACTACTAAATACATGTATCATAACTAACCACAATGTAATATAACATAACGTCCCAATAAACAGAACACTAAAAAGTAACCTCTTTCGGGAGTGTATTTTAAGTGATTTTAAAGTATAGTGCCTTTTAAACTAGATTTAAACGTTATCGACACGTGCCTTCATTTAAACAAAAAAGGTACTCCTGTTCACGTTTTCATCTAACCTAAAAACCACCAGTTTATCACGCGACTGGAGTAACGTGATTCCACTTACCTCTGTAAATCAAGTGTTTATGACCAAATAACTACTTGACCAAGCAACGAGTTTTTTGTCCGTTAACCGATGGTGGCGATAAATACGTAATTATTTGGTCTTGTAAGCACCTTTATCGATTGGTTTCACAGGTTATCCAAGGTGGATGGTAATAATCACGTTACTTACACCGGCTAATCGTTTTATTGTTCTGTCCGTGAATCTCTGGTCATATTAAATTAGTAATTCGGAGGTGTCTTACACACCTCTTTAAATGGTGTCAAAGTTACCATAAATTTCTTGGTTATGATCGCCTGGCTCAAACGGAATATTAATCTAAGCTGTGAATCCGTGATATGTAGGTGTGAAAAATTTGTCATGATTAGGTGTCTTAAAACACCTATTTAAATGGTAGTCAACGTTGCCAGCAGTTCCGCGATGATGATCTCGTGACTCAAACGGAATATTAATCTAATCTGGGCATACGTGACTTTTAGGTGTGAAAAATTAGTCATGATTAGGTGTCTAAAAGCACCTATTTAAATGGTAGTCAAAGTTGCCATAAGTTCCGTGGTGATGATCTCGTGACTCAAACGGAATATCAATCTAAGCTGGGCATACGTGACTTTTAGGTGTGAAAAATTAGTCATGATTAGGTGTCTTAAAACACCTATTTAAATGGTAGTCAAAGTTGCCAGCATTTCCGCGGTGATGATCTCGTGACTCAAACGGAATATTAATCTAAGCTGGGCATACGTGACTTTTAGGTGTGAATAATTAGTCATAATTACGTGTCTTAAAACACCGATTTAAATGGTAGTCAACGTTGCCAGCAGTTCCGCGGTGATGATCTCGTGACTCAAACGGATTATTTATATCAGCTGGGTATTCCGTGTTTTCCAGGTGTGAAAATGAGTTATTCTTGGGTGTCTTGATGGTTTCACAGTTCCCATTTAAGTTCCGTGGTGATAATACCTTGACTGTTGGCATATTTCTATGTTCACCAGTTGATAACTGACTGTTGGCATATTTTCATTGCACCAGTTGATAACTGGAGTGTGCATATTTCCAGTTGCACCGGTTGATGACTGAGTGTCGGCATATTTCGAGTTGAACCAGCTGACACCACTTAATTTGCATATTGAATGTGGGGTGCGTGCAGATCTATGTTTTTAAACAATTTATCTGAATTTACAGCATATTTCTTAATTACTGATGATTTAGTTATATGTAATTCATTTCGAAAATACTACAAATATAAATTACCAGTTATTAGGACATTTCGCTACTTCGTATAAATAACATTTAGTTAAACATGAATAAGGGAAACATTAACTATGAACTAAAATAATTTCAATAAAGTACAAGTATACGAAATTTGTTCGATTAATTCAATTATGTAAGTCTACTTATTACCAATGCCTTTACATTGGAAATACAGACGTACCAGTATTGAAGTATTGTTGCTGTTCAACTGGTTGGAAGTTTTACCAAATGGTTCTAATGGCTCAGCTAGACCAGTTGAATTATAACTGGCCTGGATCAACTGGATCATTTAGCCCATTTCAATTTCCAGGGTTACCAGTTGGCATTAAATGGTTCATCAACTGGACCAGTTGCAACTAGCTTTCTCTTCTGGGATGTTTGCACCCCCCCCCCTCCATCCCCCAACCCCCTCTAACCCCAAACTGCTTCCGGCGCGCCTGGACGTAATTATGGAAGATCCAAGACACGATGTTCAGGAACGGGATGATTATTATTATTTTGGTTCATTTATTGTAACATTTGCGTAATTATTGGGTTGAACGCGGGTTACAGTAACATACTTCCTATTCGACGTAAATTTCACGTGAATGAAGAAAATGATTCATCTCAAGTCAGCCTCGTAATATTCACGTGAATTTCACGCAGATATTTTGACTAAAACTATTACTAACGCTTCACGTGTTTCTGTGACGCGATAATTTCGTTTATGAAGATGTAATTTCATAACCAAACAAACACGGGAGTATTAGGTTTACAAACCATGGTCTCCAAGGTAGGGATAATCACGTTATTATAATGGTGATATTGCAGTGACAATTGCGTGATTTAGTGTACGTGTGTTTTAAGTTACCTAGTGCAATAAACGTATTAACACATTTACGTAAATATCAGGTGTTTGAAGAACGTAACTCTCCTCAAGTCGATACCTTGATATTGACGTGATTTTCACGTGATTTTGTTTATTGGGGTACCTGAACTGCATGCTCTTATTATTTATAAACACGTATGTCTGAGCAAAAAGATTGGAGATTAAATTTAAACAACTTAATTTAAGTACTGAAACCTTCATTGTGTAATTTGCTACCCCGATAATTATAATATCTACACTATATGCATCATTTGCATTATGCACAACTCGCTAATAAACTATGATTTTATAAACATCTTATCTTGTGAGTTATGTATTCATTGAAAGTGAGTGCGAATGTACTTCGCCCTCTACAGTTCTAAATAATAATATATTATAATATGGGCAATGGCATGCAACATTCTTATTATCATCAAATAATCTGTGGTATTTATAGTTAAATGACGAAATCTATGTCACAAACACTGATACTACAATCCAATCAAATTACACATGTTTAATTGCTTACCACTGTGCAGACCAAATAATCATGGGCAGACCAAGTAGTAACTTTACGATAAAAACAGGCTAACTTTGCCGTGGTTTTACATCGCGACGCACAATTGTGCTTCTCAAATGGGTTGCTATGAGAGGAGAGTATGGAACGCTACATATGCAGGCGTATGGAGTATGGAGTACCGACAGTTACAATATGAAAATTCATGGAACTGAAATCAAAAACTCTAATATGCATTACTGATTTCTAAAATTGAGGTAGGTGTACCTGATAAATAGCTGTTCTGAGCTAAACATTTGAATATCAAAGAGTTGTGTTTGCAGGAGTTCATTACAATACTGTAACAAACAACTGACACAGGTACGACCATTCAGTTCATTGTTTCAGAAATCATGGACAATGTTACCAGTTCACTTTAAATCAATTCATTGATTTTATAATCAATCCATTTCATTGCGATTACTGAATTCTACACACAATTAAAATTATGCGTGGAGTTTTCTATATGATATTCAAAATGTTTACAATTAAACAGTATAACAGAGAGATTGAGGTATTGAAACATTGAAGCATTGCCACAACGATCAAAACGATTGATTCTAGTTTTTTTAAGCATGCTCTTCAACAAAAGTTCTTCAAGTTTCTTCACACGCATGTCATCCAAGCGATAGTGGTTGAAGCAGCGAAGATTCTTGATCTAGACTGCTTGAAAGCAAAAGGAAATAAGAGAAAGAAAAATCATAATACAAAAATTCCAATTCAAAATCAATAGAAAATCATTATCAGAATGTCACTTATGAAAGGGAAATTTACAGTGCATTATATTTATGATTAGGTGAAATTATTTTGTGTAGTTTTGGTACTAACTTTTAGAGAGGCTCTTAAATTAGATACTTTAATTGGTATAACCTTAGTATTAGCAATTTGTGTTAAGGATTTATAAAAAAATTAGATGCCATTTGAACTACTTTGAGGTCACCATGCCAAGTCACAATCTGTAGCTCTGTGTTCAGTGAATTATCAAGGGCCCATCCAACCAGCATGTCGGTCCCTGTATCCAATCTAATTTTGTAGAATAAAATAAATAATTACAGTACAAGTTATTTTCCTTCTTTTTTTGCAAGCAGAGGTAAAGAAATACATCTAATATTATCTTTTGTACATCAAATTAATCACTAGGCATAACTGACCCAAACAGACGTTTTCAATTGCCCCTACCAAACAACTACCACCCCCAATACACATATGCAGTGAGTGTGATTGGTACTTGATGATCAAGACTTGACTCTATACACTCTATTTACAACAAATATTCCAATTTTGGTTCGTAGAAGTTTTAGCTGAAAACATTATATGCCAGTGGTCATGTACTTATATAGCCTTTGCCAAAATTAGAAACACGTTCCTGTCCAGCTTTGTACTATGTCGGCTTCTGCTAAGTGCATTACATATTCCATAGCTATATTTTCCTATTAATATTTAATTGCTTATGTAGCCATCATATATAATAGCAGTGTATTTCAAAGATTTTTATCGATCGCAAGTTCGGTAGTGAGCGCAAATCAATGGATGGCATTATACAGACCGGTCATGATTAATCATAACTCTCTATATGCAGCTAATTTGTGATTTTCTTTCACAGACCATGAAAACTATTCTCACCTGGATTTGTATCTGGCCTGCGGCATTGAAAAGTAGATGTAACAGTTCTAGTGCTTCCTTCATATAAGCGCAAATTGTATCTACTGCATCTGAAACTAAGTGAAAGCAAAAACATCATCATAATCATTACCACTGAAGTATAGGTTATTCCTGTAGATTCTCATGTGCAATGTTGTGACATGTACAGCATCTGGTATGGTGCTTGCTTGGAAAAAAATTCTTTAAAACACGGAGTGGAGTTGGGCCACATTTGCTTGTATCAAGAACACTTGTAAAAAGAATAATTTTATAGGGTGACGGACCAAGCATACTAAAGTGCTGCCTTTAAAACACACCTTGAGTACACTCAGATAATGGAAGAAAATAAGCTAAATGTGTGTGCACTGTTCCCCAACTGGTAGACTACTCATGATATTACTTCAGTCTCTAAACAAAAGTATTCCATTTTCGGATGGTGTCATTTAGTCATTTTCAGGGTAGGACCGTAGAGTATTTGATTTTCATTTTTTAAATAACTCTTCATTCATGTCCCTTTTTGCTTGAAAGGCAACTTATTCCCTATCAGTTAAACAGGAGGGTCTCCATATCCCATGCCATCTCAGTTAAGTATGATGATAATTTTCATAACTCCCCTTGCCCTTGGCCATGTTGGCCTTGGGCTTGGAGCCCTGAAGCTGCTTACACCCCAAGCACACATTTAACAGTGACTCAGTTTTGTCTAGATCCTGATCTACTCACCTCTAGATTATTGACTAGTGGCTGACATAAATTAATAATTATGAAATTATGATCTAGAGTTATAGACTCTAAATGAAATGTATAATTAGCTAAAATACTAATACTAAAAGTACAAGTAAAACTAAAACTAAAAGAAAAGTAGGGTCTAAACTCTAAGTCTAACTTTCGTTAAAAGTAAAACTTCGTTCTTATTCTTAACTTAAGCAGATGTTAAAAAAAAAAAAAAACCTTATTAAATCAATATTTTATGTGAAATGAGATAAGAAAGACCCTCCAATTGAGGTATTTAATCAAGATGTATGTTTGTTCAGACATGATTTGGTCGTTTTAGTTTTGCATCACATACTTCACTCCTTTATCACTTTATACATGAAAATAAGTATATATGGGGCGATGTGTGGAACGGCGGTGCTTTTTGTATACATTTCTGCGCTCATGGACATATTAAATATTGCTTACAAAGAATCAGAATGACTCAAAAGAGTGTATCATATTACTTTACCTAATTTTTTTTTTAACAAACTCATCTTTTCATAGTCTGTCACTGTTCCAAATTGCGAAAATTTCACTCCCGTCACTTTGTGAAACAAATAAAAGCAGAAATAGAGCGGACGAGAATTTCACGAAGTGACGGCCGGCTGTAAGCGCAGCGCGTAACTTAGCCGTCACTTCGTGAAAACAGGAAATCCTTTTACTAGGTATTTTCTTGTTTACGTCATTGTCATAATGACATAATTCGATATTATTGTGGTTCGAAATTTTGTGAGGTTTAAGAAGAAGAATTAAGAGTCGAGAACGGTACAACAAATCGTCTACTTTCTCTTATAATTTAATGAAACGTCTAACCTTCCGCACTTCGCGCGGGAGGGGGAAACTGAATTCAGACAAAGACTAAGCGTCGAGAACGGTACAACGAATCGTCTACT
The DNA here is from genome assembly GCF_000002235.5 of Strongylocentrotus purpuratus. Lineage (NCBI taxonomy): Eukaryota > Metazoa > Echinodermata > Echinoidea > Camarodonta > Strongylocentrotidae > Strongylocentrotus > Strongylocentrotus purpuratus. Next base: position 10,234,880 of record NW_022145603.1, read on the forward strand.
TTCTCTTATAATTTAATGACACGTCTAAGCTTCCGGGGAAACTGAATTTAGACAAGGATTAAGAATCGAGAACGGTACTACAAATCGTCTTCTTTCCCTAATGATTGAATGAAACGTCTAAGCTTTAGCGCTTCGCGCGGGAACCCTTTCACCCACCGCGCACTCTTTAAGTGATTCGCTTGCTCAGTACCGCCCCTCCCTAAAATGAGATCCTAGCTACGCGCCTGAATTAAAATATATAGCTATGATGCTGACTAAGTTGATGAAATAATTCGTATATTTTTGTCGTTGAGGAAAATGACCATTTGCGCACACGCAAGTACTATAGGTAGTTCATAGGATAAACAATTTATCTTCGGCCCCGGGTTTATAGGGTTAAATTTGTAGATATCGGGACATTTAATATTGTCGGTAATTGGTGGCTAGTTTTGTCGGTAATCGTTGGCCTCTACACCCCCCCCCCCCCCCCCCCACTGAAAAAGTCTAGCGACGCCCCTGGACCCATACCTAACTGGGCCCAAATGGGTATGCCCAGCTTAATCCCATCTGGTACCCATATTGGTTAACCCAGATATATCCCATGTGGGTTAACCAAGATTTTCACCATGTGTTAATATCCATATGGGCATATTCATATTCTACCCATATGAGTACGCCTAGCTCATTTCCATCTGGGACCCATAAGGGCTGGCCCAGATAGATCCCATATGGGTTACTAAATATTGGCCGCAAATGGGATACATATATGGGTTTCATTTAGCCCAGATGGCACAAGTGACCCAGATCATCCCCATATGGGCTTGCTACCTGGGAAAAAGGGAAAAGGGGAAGAAACGGGCAGGAGAAAAAGGGAAGGGGGAAGAGAAAAGGAAGAAAGACAAGAGAAAAACGTTTTTTTTTCCAAATGGCAGCATGTAGGAGACATATCAATTCCTTTCATAGCAAAAGCGCTCCTCACAATTTCTGTAAATTTGGCAGTTTAACGCTATGCGTACCGCCTTGATCGGACTGTGCGGTATCTGTGCAGTTCTGTGTGTAGAGAGGTCGGGTCGTATTCATTATTTCTTGGGGGTGCATAAATTGCTCTAATTATACGTACGCGTGTAATGCGCAAGTTTATTGTGACGGCATTAAACCCATCCCACTCATTGTTCCCCTGTTTTCATAATGGTACTGACCCAATGAAATGTAGTGCAGCGCGCTTGTACGCGCTGCGCTAGCGCTACGTTTGTGTGTACTGTACTTATGCATGTTCAGTTATACGTGTATGCATAGCATTACGTACACATGTATGCACAGACGGCTAGCTGGCACAAAACCTTGGGTCGGGCTTCTAAAATGGGACATGAAGCATGATTTGACATGAAAATTGACGGGGCTAAAAATGAATCAATCAAAATGAGATTTATATGTATGAAAAGATTACGTATCATATTTCATTGTCTGGGATTGAGGATTTACAAATTTGACGCAAAACGCGTTGCTGCAAATTTGAAGATTGGTGGTATATTGAAAGGCAATCGAGCACAGTGCGGCCGATCAATGGACATTATGTATGAGAAAGTAAAAAAAGTTAAATGGATTGTAAAGTTTAACGTCAAAATGACGGAGGTTTTTTTTTTCAAGTAAGGGCATGGTTTTACATGGAATGTAAAGGAAATGTTACCTTCTTCTCATATCTCGATTGAGGATATTATACTCAATTTCGATTTTTAATGGTAAAGAAAAGTGTAAAAAGATGTCGAGAATTTTACAATATGTCATGTAATATAAAATGCGCGCGGGTCGGTTGATCTCCCAAAAGGAGCGCGAAGGAATTGATATGCGATATTTTGTTTCATTGATTTCATCCATTTCTTTGTTTATTTGTACATATCTGTACATGTAAAACATTTGAAGAGCTTTTTTCCGAAACGAGCAACATCTTTTGATAGCAAATGAAGATAATGATAGACATTTCCCTCTATTTACCTTGAACAAAATTATTAACCTAAATTACGAGAGAAATTATGAACACATGCATCTTTTAATAACAATTTTCCATAGACACAGTCCTGAACAAAATCGGGTAAACGAAGAGTTCTTTCTTAAGTTACACACATGGATCTAGTGCCTCTTGAAAATAAGCTCTTTATATGTACATAAACAAGCAATACAACAGAATACTCCAGTTCGATATTTTGGAGAAAGATTATTATTTCACAACTTATTTTTGTTTTATTGAAAAGCTGATGTAGGCCTATGTATTGTATTAAAACATAACAGGCATAAGACAGTTCAGGTGTTTTTGAGGGTTAGAATGTTATTAAGTTTGAAGTTTTGTTTATAACACCCTTCCAATAATAAAGCACCTTCTAAGACTGGTTATAGTTTTTGAAGAAAAAAATAGTGCTCTGGTCAGGGCCTTAGGGGAACATTATGCTTATATTTTAGAGCGTATCTTGTATGATAAGTATATCTGGGCGAAGAAGGAGATAATGGAAGTTTGTTGTTTCGTAGATGGAACGTAAGTTCTATATTATATTTTTAAGAAACAGACAGTTTGTAAGAGATCAGGAGTGGAAATTTTCTGTCATTTTGAGAACCAAATTTTACATCAGTGATATTCTGTTTCATTGAATTGAGTTTCCCGCAGAGAGGATTCAGTTAATTTAATTAAAGAAGGAAGAGAGCCAAATGAAGAACCAAAAGCAATATGTTTTTCATATACTAATGAAAACTATGTTTTTTGGAGATCTCCTTACACAGAATATTGGAATGAGTTTTTTCACGATGAATGTTGTTTGGATACATCAATATTCATAAAATGTATGTTTCTATCACCAGGAAATAAAGAATTGTCTGTCTACATGAACCTTTACTGGTTGCTTATTAATGCATTTTCCCACTGGTAACATAATACTTTCACAAGCTGATATCCCTCACCTTTGGATTTTGTTTTGGTAATGTCTAAATTTTGTCTAAAAATAAATAATATCAGTCTGGAAAGCCTACACTGCAGGCAAGAGTCAGGACTAACACTTAGCATGTTATTAATTTTATTACCACTCTTATATTCTCTGAAATGTTATCTTTATTGAGGGTGACTTGAACAAATTAATAACTTGGAATGGAGGGGTGCAACCTGCCACACGCTTCTACCTCTTGGTTGCTTTGATCCATTGCCGAAAACATTTTGACACCTATCACCCCCCCCCCCCCCCCCCCCCAACGGATACAAATCTACACCCCTGCTGACAACACCTGTTATTTGGTTAAGACCAGGATGGTGAGAAATTCCCCATGAAAACCCTCTACTACACGTCTTTAACGGGTTTTTTCCTCATTATTTTGTTAATTTCAGGGCTCTTTGGCATGACTGGATGTGGGAAAACATCATTGATCTGCTCATTGAAGTTTGCTATTTGTGGGTCCTTCTCACCGACGAGACGGAGAGATATTCATGAAACAGCGGGAGGGCATAAAGTCAAACGAATATTAGCACATCTCATAGACAATATTGCCGTGGTCGAAAACTGTGGTTTTGATGAACTAACCCAAGACGAAACATTACAAGAACTTAAGGCACAAATCGGTATGGAGAATATCAAATGTTTTGAATTAATTATTTAATTGTAAACACAGACAGTAAGAGGTGGTGTTGAAGGAGGGCACGTATTCCCCCACTTTTTTAAGTATCCCCAAAGTACCCCTTTAACATAAGAAAAAAAAAATCCCCTTTTCTTTCGAATAGGTGCCCATTCCACATTATTATAAAGCCCTTCACTACCTCTCGTAAATCCCCATCCCCCTTTACCTCCGATAATTGCCCCTATTGAAACATGAGAGGTGCCCTTTTCCTTTGACAAGTGCCCTGTTTATTTTTGTAAGAAATGCCCATTGCCTTGCTAATAAGTGCCTGTTTTCATCTCTCATAAGTGCCCTTTTTTTGGCAAGCTCCGCATTTTCATTTCTATTAATGTGCCCATTGTCCTTGTGATAAGTGCCTTCGACAAAATGCCTCCGACTCCGACAAATGCCACTTTTAAAATATGATGGTTACCTTTTTTTCTTCGACAAGTGCCCCCGTTCTTTTAATTGACCATTATCAAATCTGACAAGTGCCCGTCTTACTTTTATATCTAGCAAAATTCTTTTCCATTTCCTTTATAATTAGTGCCCTTATCCATTCTCATAAGTCCTTTTTACTTTGACACGTGCTCCTTCTCGTTTATAATAAGTGTCCTTTACCCTTTTGACAAGTTCCACCTCTATTTTTTTTTATCATTGTCCGTGTCATATTTCATGAATGGCCCTGTTATTATCTTTTGTGGGTGCCCCATTTCAGGTGCGAGAAGTGCCCCATTTTCAACTTCTACAAGTGCTTCTGTTCTTATCTAATGGAAGTCCTTTTTCTCTTCTGATGAGTAGCTTCTTATTCTTAATTTAAAGAGACTATTAGCAACTTTATCTTCATTTCCCCTATTAAAGCCTGTTGCACTCGCTTTCATTTATAGTTGATATAATTATGTGTTACTCATTATAGTTCTTTTCAGTATTTGATGATTATATTGTGTTTAAAATAGTGTCTGATCAGAAATGTGTGTAGGCCATAGGGGACACCAGAATCAAGATGGGGTCCTTCTTTCCCCCAGTTGTTCATTTCATGTTGAAATGTTGAAACATATTTGGTTTTCGTGTCACCATTCTAATTTGAATGCATTTCATTTTAAGAAGTTGTTTCTATGCTGTAAGTTTGATCAATGTAAAAGTCACATTGCCAGAACATTATTCTGAAAGTATTTAAACATAATTTAAAGCACCTTTTTTTCTGTAAACAAAAGAAAACTACAGAAATATTTTGGGCCGCATTGTTTTAAAATCGTTTCAAAATTACAGTAAGTTCATTGGCTACACGTATCTCTTTTCAAAATGTGTTTGAACTGTAAACTATAACAATCCCATTTTCATTCAAATTGTATTTAAAATGTCTTGATTTGTAACTGTCCCTAATACCTACACATATAGGTAATGAGAGACCTTTGGTGATGACGTCATTAATCATTGTATTCTTTAATGTATTATCTTTCAACTGGGCCCAGAACCAACAAAAAATCACAAAAATTAGTTTTGGCGCACTTTGGCCCCTCCCTGGCCCACTGTGCGGCGGAACACCGGGATGTGAGAAAAATTTAAGATTTTTGGTTGCAGTGTAATTGGAGTTGTTTGAACTATAGTAGGTCCATGTTGTAATGATATTGCATACTGATTCTATAACGATGGAGGACGTATTGTACATAGGAAAAGCATATGTTAACACAATTCGATCAAAGATAGGGAACTTTAGTCTCTGGGAAAAAAGGCTCGTATGTATACTAATTTGTTATATTGACACTCTAACTTGAAGTATTATGTATAAATACACGTTGCTTTGCCACATTAAATCTACTAACAGCAATCGCATTTTGACTCCTTGAATTATACTACAGATGGAAAACGAGGTTACAATCAGGAGGTACAATGGAAAAATGAAGTTAACGATCATATTGTCGACGCATACAAACGAAAAGATTCAATCAGCTGCGCAGTCTTCGTTTTCAGGTAAGTTTTGATATTTGTTTCCAGGTTAAGTTAGTTGCATTTTATATATATCTATCCCTGATTTCGATGAAATACCTTTAAGATAGGTTCTACTAATATGGTATATAAAATTGGTCAATCACGGTCCCGTGTGCTTCATTTGCTATCACCTTTTTTATTAAAAGAGAATGCTGCAATAGGTTCCATACTATCCGGCGTTCTTCGAGTACGCGATCCGCAGGAGTGCGTGGATAGGTTCTTGCGGGAGTCTTTCATCCTACATCTCTCGTACTTGGGAGTGTTAAATTAATATTATACAATGTACCCTTCGATCTCTTTCTATGGAAATCCTTATTTCCTCCCTATTTTTTGTTTGTTATATATCACAATACATTTTATAAACGATAATCTCAATTTGACACTCCCACGTATTATGTTTGACCTGTATAACAACTTCGCGTTGTAACGATGCTCTTTATAAACTACGATTCACATTCAAAAGAAGCATAACCTAATAATTTTTAAACGGAGTACAGCAAATTTATATTGATGACTTCTTCGTGGTCATCCTTGTTAGTACCTTGAATCAACGCTTAGTAAGTTTATTAATATGAAACAAGTAAATTTGTATAAATAGACGTGAAGCTTGTTTTCTCCTTAAAGAAATGAAATATAAATGACAAGTGGCTAATTATTACTCCTGGAAAATGAATGTAACATGCCATGAGCAAGGTTGAAGTTCACTTTAATCTAAAATCTGTATTGAATTGTTTTAACTAAGTAAATTACTACATGAAATTCTTGTTTACTGTATTGTATTGTATTTATTTAGACATTCAGTAGAAAACAAACATGTTTAGGGATGCAGCAAAAACGTTTAAGAAACCCGATAGAAATGATACAGTAATAAAAAATAACAAGATGCATGATCATAAGACAATAAATAGGAAACAAGCTAATACATCGGTAAAATAGTTAATGAGGTAAAAAAAAACCATATAAATAAAACACACAATGACAAATTGTATAGCATGTAAAGTGTTGAGTTGAGTATCAATGTTTCAGTTTAGTTTCATTTCATATTTCACATTCACATCTATTACATAAATCAAAAGTAATAAATGATGAGAACGAAACCAATGGGTATTTTAATATTAGTATAAAGAGGTACATATAATAATATCAGGCCATGAAACTAATAATACAGTCAAATTGGAATATGGAAATATACATACAAAGGCATGGTATTTAAACTGAAATTAGACAATTGGGGATGGGCAAATATCGGGGAATCTAATTAAAAGCTAAGCTTGTAAATTGTAGACTTCCTGTTATAAAGGAGAGCAGTCTATTGAGCAGGAGATTATGTTCAATAAAAAAAAATAAAAAAAATAATAATAATATAGATAAAAATGCGAGAGGTGAAAATAAAAATGAAAAAAATAAAACTGCAAGCGTATTAGAACGATATGCTTGCGTTGACGCCCAAGTTTTATGTTGCAGACAAAAGAGCATCTCTTGGAATATCAAGAATAATTTTTAAGACGTCTCAAGCATCTCAGATAGTGGAGGTAGGTAGGCCGAAATAATTGCCCCCAAAACGGCCCGAAACGGGAAAAAATCCGCCTGGAAGGTCACGCATGAGCAATTTCGGAAATTACCCCTACGAATTTTTAAGGAATCGGGCTATAGAGAAAGGGACCTAGATTGGAACAAGCACTACGTGCAAAACGAATGGGTTCGTGGTGCATGAAAAGCACGACATGACGCGCGCTGTGGCACTAACGGCCGTTCATACTAACATAATCATGCAGAGTATAAAATGGCGTCTAAAATGCCCCTCACCCCCTTGACAACTTTTACAAATCCGGCTTCATGATGCCCTACGTGTGGCCGCCTAGACTCCGCTTGCAAAAAAGAACGTAAAGGGGGCGAAAAGAGGTCTGAAAAAATGACGTCATAGCCGATACGTGTTATAATTGGGCTAGCCTATAATCTAGGCGGAGTGCCGAGCTTTTTTCTTTGCTGCTAGACTAACCTTAAGCAGAACGTCTGATACGGCGAGACTACGAACCGTGAGCCGCGAAGCGGCTCACCGCCTATAATCACTGGTCTAGCTTAAGTCGTTGTTTTTTTATTATCGACCATGAATCCGTGGCAGTTTTTTGTACGAAAAAAACCTCATGAATACGAAATGAACTCAACCAATCAGAAACACGTATGGAGAAGAGTCTATGCATATGCATATTATAAATCACGTGACATTACGTCATTTTCTTCATCCAAGATGGCGGGTAGTTCATGCGACGACGATCATCTGCGAGAAAGCTTATCATATGCGGCCAACAAACTAGGCATTCCTAATGGAAAATTCAGAGAACTGCAGGAATCCGCTATTCGTAGCGTTATTGAAGCCGGCAGGGATATTTTTGTTGCATTACCTACTGGTTTTGGAAAGCGGAGTGCAATATACCAAGCAATCCCCTTGTGCTGTGATTTTCTACGCGACCACGGATTCTATTTTGTGAGGAGACTATTTAGCGGTCCATTCAAAGCAAGGGGGAACCACTAATTTGTCATTGTAAATTCGATAATTGTTTTATTGTTCACATAAAACTACAATTTTTTTAATTTTTTGATATTTTACAGTAGTAAAATGATCATTTTAAAGATTTTTTTGGTTTCATCTCCCCTTCTTCCTTTTTATTACCCCTATTTAGTAATGGACGAGCGCAATCTTTTTTCGTTGCGGTTTCTTATATCTGATTGGTCGAACGTAACATAGGTGTACCTTATTTGGTAGGGCTGTTGAATGATTCATAGATCCACCATTTTGAATATATATGAATATTGATTAGCTAGACCAGTGATTATAGGCGGTGAGCCGCTCCGCGACTCACGGTTCGTAGTCTCGCCGTATCAGACGTTCTGCTTAAGGTTAGTCTAGCAGCAAAGAAAAAAGCTCGGCACTCCGCCTAGATTATAGGCTATAATTGGGCTAAAACTCAACGGAATTCGTTTAGTGACCCTTGTTCAAATGCGATTTACTCAGAATTTTCTGTGTGAACATAATATTATACTGTTTTTGGTATCATTCGAAAGGGCATTTCAATGCTGTCAGTTTGATACCATGGTCATCTGCGCGAAATTGTACTGCGAGCATTAAACGGGCTGTTACGTAATGCATAGAAAATTCATCAGTTTTGAAGATAGCTTTTCGATGACGTCATCAAATGTTACTAAACTCAAGTTGTCATTTGTGCATATTTACATATGTCTGCAAGTTTCATTCACGTAGGTATAGAGATCGACATTTTAGAGCAAGTTGAAGTTATTTTGCAATTTTCTCGAAAACAGCGAATTCGGAGAGCGATTTTCTCACAGTCGGTCAGTGATAAGGTATGTTTTATTTGTTTGATTGGCTGGAAAGACATATCTTAAAACATCTAAATCCCAATAAGGGGCATAAGTCTGGTCTGGCACGATTGACTTACGGCCACAGAAAGAAAGCTGGTTTCAGAACTTTAAAGGGCGCTATATATGGCAGGCATGATTATTGGAGCGTGAAATTTTGCATGGCTCTGTGCAATATTAAGGTGAAGATACTGTAACAACTTGAGACAAAACGGATAATGGTATAAGAAAGTTATGGCAATGTAGATTGTTGGGTGTACATTTTAAAGAATTTTAGAGATTTTTACGGAGTCGAATTCGGATTTGAATTTAGAGTATGAAGATGGCATTTTGAAGGTCAGGTATCAACTATTGAATTAATTAGTGGACTTTGTTAGAAATCTGTAGGATATAGGATAGTGGAGATACAAAAGAAGAAAGAAGGGCCTAAAAACGGACCAGAAACGGACAAAATGGCGCCTGGACGGTTACGCAAGAACGATTTCGTAAAGGTGACCTTAAACGGATGCTGGAGATTACGCCTACGAATTTTAAAAGAAATCGCGCCAGAGGAAAGCACCTAGATTTGAATTATTATTTGTATTACTATTATTTATTAGGACAGTCATAAAAAAAGCACTATACAGTGCGTCCCAGAAAAAAACGAAACCGAGAATTATCGATGTTTTATCATAACTTATTCACATTTATAATTAATAATTGACATATATTTGAAAAGCTTAGATCTTCCTCTTTCATTTGATGCAACTTATATGATGCATATTTTACGCATGAGAGATTAAAATAAATTTGAAGAGAGGAAACCAAAAGTCATTTGGCGGACGGTATCTGAATTTCCGGGCACCCCAATGCTGGTAAAAAACGCACTTTTTAGAAAAAAAAATCACTTTTTCATGCAAAAATGCTTATTTGTTATATGCACGCAAGTCAGATTGAGCGGATGAAACAACATTTTTATATGCATGAATATTGATTTAACGATGATTTTCTTCATTTCCACACTATTCTCAGTGCCCGAGACAATATCAGTCAGAGTACTAATGGACTCTCCCAGGTCGTTCACTTTTTGGAAGCGCAACAAGGTAACAAGCTTCTCCTAATGAGGCAATTTCCCCCAATGCAATCGCTACACTAATATTACCGCTTTTTCCGATGAAGAGATAATAATATCAGTAATCATATAAGCGATGGTAACAAAATATAGAATATATTTATCAAATAAATTAATAACAATGCAATTATTACATTTGACCGTACTTAAAGAGGGAAACGACATTTTACAGTGCGTCCCAAAGGAAGAACAAAACGAAACCCCAAACCAGCAAATATTGTGAATTAGCTGTTCAATATGATTTCTTGCTTTTCGTTTATTTAAAGTAATATTTTTACAAATGATACACTGGTGACTTTAATCCATACACGTTTCACTGAGCAAAATTGTTTTGAAAATGGCACCCATTTGTGCCAGATTTTAGTTTAAAACTGAACATGGTTGAATACGTTATTATCACATGCGAACATGAACGTACTTGACCTGAAGGAAACCTAAACTTTTAAACCGAATGGGAAGATTGTTTCATGTGCTTGTTTCAATCACGAAGGCAGCAATACTGACATCATTATAAATAAAGGATGGTCAGGATAACAATTGCATTTTTGTACTTAAATTGTATGCACTTGTTATGTTTAGTGAGTGTAGCATTTTAAGAACTTCAATTTTCTTTAAAAATCACAAGAATTAAATTATGAGGCACCTTGCATTTTTTAAAAGAGGAAAGCAGTGATCCACTAGGCACGTTATGACAAAAAATGAACCTATTTTTCCTGTCAGGTTGGGCACCATTTTCAAACAATAAAAGGATGTTTTCTCATTGCTCGAAGGATATCTATTTACTTTGGGAAAATCTGAGGTTTTACGTCCATGTCATTTCGGAAGTGAAAATTCTCTTTTATTATCACTATTTGCCTCATTAAATGCATATCATCACACAATGAAAATCCTGTATAACTTGATTTTAGAGCAAAAACGATTGTTATATTTCTTTACTCTAGTTGAGCCTGTGTATGCACCTATCGTACTCAGCTTGACGGCTTCTTACAATAAACCCATATGCCTCAACTCATGTGCGAGTAGATATAATGATTAATTTAGTTAAATGTATCATTTATATAATGGCACTGCCGATAATCTTTAAATGTATTGAATAGACCATGGATCGTAAAAATAACGAACCTAAATAAACTGTCTGATATGTCTTTCTTTTCAAATAGATTTTTACTATAGGATTTTGTTTTACTACGTTTTAAAGTACTAATTTGTATTTAGTGAAAAAGTATTCATAAAATATGTATGTAGAAATCAATTTTCTCTCGGTTTATATTATCTTCTTAAAATGTTTGGGGGCATGAAGCAAGAATCTGTCTCATTTCAGGTCGAAGCCCAGTGGCTGTTATAACCAACGTCGATTTTCCTGATAGACAGCACGTAGACAAACTAAGATCAACACTGAAGGTGAAAGGAATTAGTAAAATCTTCGAGGTGGTTAATATCTGCTGCGATAAGACAACTTTTGAGATTGTTTACCAACACAGCCTTCTATCTCTCCTGGATAGGTGCATGACAGATGGGGACGAAGCAGCTGTATTCAAGTATCATCAGCAGAAGGAACACATGGCGACAACAGCAGCGGGTAAGAAATATTTCTAGTCAGTTTTGACACTGCATGACTTTTTGCCCATCAATTTCCTGCTTTTTGCGTGTTAAGTCGAACGATTCCTTTGCACGCATTTTTGTGCGATGAGTTCAGTTTACGCGACATTTTGGACGCGCAATGGCACGCAATAATTCTTTATTAAATAATCAATTATTACTGCATGACTTTTTGCCCATCAATTTCCTGCTTTTTGCGTGTTAAGTCGAACGATTCCTTTGCACGCATTTTTGTGCGATGAGTTCAGTTTACGCGACATTTTGGACGCGCAATGGCACGCAATAATCCTTTATTAAATAATCAATTATGAAAATGTTGTGACATGTTTTGGAAACATAATCTGTTCAGAAAGATAAAGTCAAAAACTAAAATCATGAGCATTGTATTAGAATAATAAAATTGATCTGTGGTTATATTTTTTTGACATTCACATTTTGGATTTTGCTGTTGTTTTAATGATTTGTAATTTCTTATTTGTTTAATTATTCTAAACTGCAGTTTGGATATGCATTCGGAACTATTGCATAGAAATTCTCTTTTACATGACTATTTTAATGAAAAAAGGGGCTATAGTTGAACACGCACCCCCCCCCCCCCCTCCATGAAAATGAAGACAAGATAATAATAAAATATTGTGAGAATGATTAATTTCAAATTCAACTTGAGATGTTTCCATTTGTTTTTAAACGAGAACAAAAAGCGTTTCAATTCCCCGACATATATGATATATAAACATATAGTTGTGTTTCTACACCTCCCCCTCAAACCCTCTTTCTAATTTTTCGTTTTACCTTTTCCTTTTGTATTGCTTTTAAGCTTGCGCCAGCATGGAGTGATAATACAGATATAATAAGAATTGATCAATAGTTTTGAAGAGTATTTCCTGTAAATGTGCAATTCTCATTTGTGATTCTTATAATGATAGAAACAATCCAGTAAACAAAACAAACGCCAATATCTCCTAAACTCTCTTAATAATCAGAAATCATGACAATTGTGATCATTTCGACATGCCACTTTTGTGTACCTAGCCATAGTATTCAAAAGAAATTATTGATATGTGTTTTTCCCCCGTCGAATAAATGTTAAAAAAATGACCAAATATGAATCATTTTTTTCCCAACAGTGTAAATGAGATTGCGCTCACATTATCATAATGGTACTTTAAGAACTCTGATTCGCAAATATTCGTGCGCCGTTAGATTACCAAAGATCACTTCTCCTAATGCGCATGCTCGGAGTTGAACCGCGATTTGTATTAATGTTGCGTGAAGAGCATATACGAATGTAGGGGCATCGAAAAGGAAATGAATAATTCATGGGCTTCGGGTCCGTTCGAATCGTGTTCAAATGTCTAAGCAAACATGGCGGATCTCGAGGGGCCTGGTTTGACATGCGAGTTGAACACGTGCTTTTAGTAATCGCCTGATTCGTCCGAAGTTGTATTTAAAAACAAAAACTAAAGAAATATACTTAACTCTCAAATACTACAACTGCATAACCACATAAAACAACCTATATAATAGTGACAATTTCAACCTAATTTAACTATGCAACTGTTCCGCAAGTGCCACCTTCATGCAGAGCCTCAATCTGCAAATACATATGTTTAAGTCCCTAAGGGTGTACCATGCCCTTAAATTTGATCTGGCGCTGCTCAGTGGCTGCCGGGCTCACGATCAATTGGGCAAAAAGATTTTCCATTTTCGGTTTAACTTAATAACATTTGGAGTGGACTTTAAAAGATTATTATTATTATTATTATTAGTATACATATAATACGAGGAATATACATAAATATCACATATGGGTTGTTGGCAAATCTTAGTTATTATTTTCTTTCAGACATTAGACACCAACAATATAATAATATTCAGTTATTGTATAGCGCATAATACTTTTAAAACCCCACTGCACTACTTACAACTATTTGCGCCCTCTGTAAGGCAAACAATGCCTAATCGCTGATCGTTTGTCCCCCATGGTCCCCTTTTCCTTATCTTTACTGAGAGCTGATTTGATGAGATAACCACATGTCAGTGACCATGCAGGGAAGTTTAATCCCTCCGGGCCAAACTAGTGCAGACAGACAGGATTTAAGTTATCTCTTTCAGTATCATACTGTCTCGATTATTAAAATCAGGTGATTATATTTGTGTGTGCAACACATGACTTTAAGCAAGATTTTAAGTCAATTTGTCATCATTTTACACCACTTCTCATGTACTACCCAATCCTTTCCCAATTACATGCAGTCAGTTATTTTCTTGCACAAAGTTGTGACCATAGGAGAAATGAACTTTGTTTAACATTTTTATTTCTTGTTTCTCTTTGATATTTCATGTATTTTACTTTACCAGGTCGTCTACCCTCCAACAACGATTTCGACGATAATTTGGTGGAAGTTGCCAAAAGAGTCTGCAAAAATACACAAATCGACACATTAGGAAAGAAACTTGGATTTTCTCCGGATGATATTCATGGGTACATAGCAACTAATTGCAAAACCCAGAATGTAACATGTTATGGAACTCTTCAAATGCTTCGGGACTGGCAAAAAGGTCAAACGAAATCTACCGAGCGAGGAGGTTTGAAGACTGCATTGGAGGAATCTGGAGAAATTCATCTTGCTGATGATCTCTTTCCTTCCAGTCAGTAAATACATGAAGCATAGCAGGAATTAGTCGTGGTTCTAGAAAGACTGATGGGGTCATGCTTTGTTCAATGAAGCAATGATGTTTGCCATATTTCTACCATAGTGAATGTATATCACATCGACTATTAGGTTTTTTCATTTATTTTCCGCAAAGTTAATTTATTAGGTATAACAATCGTTTTGTATCATTCTTGTCTCACAAGTAGAGTGTTTGTGTGGGTGCTGTTTTTTTATGACAAATACACATATATGTATATATTTGTCTGTGGACCCAGAAGGGAAATTATTTTACACAAAGTTAAAGGGGTAGTTGAGTTCTGTTTTCAGACCGCAAATGCCTTCAAAGTGCATGGTTATTTCTCTTATTCTTATCTATGACATTTATAGTGCTATGAAAGTAGTTTTAGACCCCAAAATATGTGAAATATAGCCAACACGATCATACCAATTCAGCTCCATTTTAAAAAAACACGGTGACTTTAATTAATCATTTAATTAAAAATAAAAATACATGAGCCGGCTAATTGTGGATAATAATTATAAGCAACACGAAATGCCAACAGAAAAGCCAAACATCGGCATTGGCTGAAATATGACGTAAAAGGCGTTTTTGTTTAACGTTTTTTTTCTTCAAATATTTCAAAATATCTAATATTTGTGGTGGTACACAGGTATTATAAATCGTTATATTTCAGCCGCCTCTGAACTGATTTTGATCAAACAAAGATGATTTTGTCATTTACATATTATGTTCTTTAAAATTTGACACTCAGTTTTTCATTATGTCACAAAAAAATATTTTGTGTAGCGCCCTCTGCAACAGAACTCAACTATCCCTTTAAGTACGGATAAATGTGGCTATTATTAGATGATCTGCCGCGCAGCGAAGCTGGGCAATATCAATTTCACCAGAATATACCCTTTTAGGTTATCTGCCGCGAAGCGTGGCAGATCACACATTGATTTCGTCAGAAGCTTGTTTTCTTTTTCACTTTTTTCTGCATGAATTTTTTATTGTGGATATCTCAAAATTGGCATGGCTAATAACCATGAAACTTTCATGGCATGTTGCAAGTGCATGATTATTGTGCCTAACGAAGAGATTTTTTTTAATCACTAATGCGTGACGTCATCTAGGGGAAAGTTTGTTAATTTATAATATTGACCATATTTCATTTATACATTGTCATTTCTGTTTTTTTTTATATGCATTAACTTGAGGTCACGGGTAAACTTAAAAACTTCTGGTCACAACCATGTCCGTGCGCGCGTACGCGTTTGTAAAAATTCGAAATTGGTCAAATGCTTCTTGGACCAATTGAGGATAGGTGTGGGGAATTGGAGACCCTTAAGCACATTTGCATAATTTACATAAACATGAAAAATTTTACAAATACAGAAAGTTTTGTATTTTCTTCTGAAACTTCTTCTCTTTATTGGGTAACAAAATTATGGTCACGATGTAACTGATAACAATATAACAATGATAACAATGGTTAATGTTGAGTCATCACCAAAGGTCTCTCATTAACTACATGTGTAGGTAATAAGGGACAGTTACAAATCAAGACATTTTAAATACAATTTGAATGAAAATGTGATTGCTATAGTTAGTTCAACCACTTTTTGAAATTGTATTTAAAATGTCTTCAGTAGAAAGTAACACAAAGTGACACAAGGAAAGACGTAAAGAGAAAGTGATAGAATAAATAAAACAAAGAATAACATAAAATAAGGTGATAGAAGAAAGTAACAAATAATGACATAAGAGAAGGTGATAGAAGGAAGGAACAAAGAATAACATAGGGAAAGACAGAAATACAAGTTATAAAGAATAGATAATGGAAAGATAGAAAAGAAGATTAAAGATGGAAAAACAAAGAATAACATAAGGAATGGTAGGAAGAAAATGATAGAACGATAAAAACAAAAATTTACATAAGAGAAGCGATTTGAAGAAGGAAACAAAGAATAACATGAGGAAAGACGAAAAGAGATGGTGATAGAAAGAAGAAACAAAGAATAACATAAGGAAAGACAGAAAGAAAAAGTAATGGAATGATTAAAACAAAGAAAAACATAAGAGAAGGTTACAGAACAGTTGATTTGTAATTGTCCCTTATTACCTACACATGTAGGTAATGAGAAACCTTTGGTGATGACGTCATTAATCATTGTTATCTTATTAATCAATCATTACCACAATTTTGTTACTAAATAAAGAGAAGAATTTGCTGAAGAGAATAAAAAACTTTCTGTATGTGTAACATTTTTCATGTTTATGTAAATTATGCAAAAGGGTCTCCGATTCCCCCACACCTAACCTATCCGATTTTAATAAATTTCTGTTTACTCTATGTCTCTTGTTTTTCTGCATCTATCAAAGGCAATTTGTTTGGGTGGACATAGCCTCTAAAGAAAAACATTGAAATTTGATTCGTATTTCATTATGTTGTAGCTGAGACTTTACTCCACCCACACATGTACAAGGTTCAATTTTTGATCAGAAGACGGAATCGTGGTCGAATTCCGATTTAAGATGAAAACTGCAAAATCTCCTATTCAGTTTGTGTTATATTCCCGTCATGGATAGTCATTTATGAATGATATGAAATGGCAGTATGTGTGAATACCCATATCACATAATTATATAGGTGGGAATGAGCCTTTATCCACTTGCATATACTCTTGCAAAGTGTAAACACAGTACCGAAGTTGTTTATAAATGTAAACACGACCTTTTTTCTACGAGAAAGACCATTATGACCTCGCACTGATAATAAACAGTCTGTGGTCAAGCCTTGTAGGTCTTGTATATCATGGGTACATCAAGGAATAGTAGTCTACTTATGCAAATATGTACATAGAACATGTATTTTACTATTTTACATCGAAACAGCATAAATTTATTTCTAATCTGGAGATTATGACTTAAGAACGTATGTAATAGCTTTAAATACATTTCGATATATATTTACTCTATTTATTTGTTTGTTTTATTTCCGAAAATCATCATAAAAAACAATAATACAATATAACAAAATCAAAGACTTATATAACAATGATAGCATGATAAAACGGTTGGATAATCCATTTCAGAGCCATTAACCTAATGGCTCTGTTCTTCCATGGAGTCCAATATATATATAATGATACTATAATAAGCAATGATATAACAAAATAGTAAGTCGTAATTAAAAATATTTTAAAAAAAACAACAACATTGTACTTGTACTTAACTAAATCAAATTAAATTAAATTAAACAAAAAAACACTAACAAAAAGCATTAAAATCTATTCAAATATCCCCTACCATCCCTAATGTAACAAAATACGACCCCGCCCTTATCACCCACCCTGCTAACAATTAACTTAATTAGTTTTAAAATATTCTACACATTATCTAATTTAGTCTGTTATTAAATTGGTTATGTTTATGGCAAAAGCCAATGGGATTGCGAAATTTAAATATCAAAATAATTGAAGTATTTTTGAACATGTTTATTAAACAAATTTAGTGTGCCTAACTGACGGAGCGTAATAGGTAGTTCATTGTATAACACGGATCCCCGATATAAGAATGTACGTTTACACTGATTGGTTCTTGGTTTCGGAAGCATTAAATTGTCATTATATCTTAGCCCGTAACACTTTTCGTTAAATACAAATTTATCAGTCATATATTTAGGTGCTAGCTCATGAAATGTTTTAAACAGTAACGAACACATATGTCTCCGACGTCGAGATTTTAGGGTTTCCCAATCCAAGGTATCGTGAATCTGCTGAATAGATATATGTTCACCAGGTTTAACCTGAAGAATAATTCTTCCTGCTCGATTCTGAAGTTTCTGAAGTTGATCAAAATGATTATTATTTGCAGTTTGTCAAACAGTATCTTGCCAAACATAGTCAAAGTGAGGCATAATTACAGATGTATAAATTAGTTTCAGATTTGACTCATTAATAAAATACCTCAATCTCCTCAAGAAACCAATCATTTTCCCAATTTTTTTGTTCAATTGCTCTATATGAATATTCCACTTAAGTTCACAATTTACATTTACTCCAAGATATTTGAAACATTTTACTTGAATTAGCTTAGTGGTATTTATCTCTAAATTGAGAATATCATGCTTAGAAAGCATAAACTTTGTCCCTAAAAGCATGCATACTGTTTTACTGGAGTTCACAGAGAGTCTATTTGCATTCATCCAAGATTGTAGATGTCCTAGCTCTTCGTTTAAAACTGATTGAATCACATCTACATCTTTGTGGGAATAATACATAACCGTGTCGTCGGCATAAAAGTGCAAATTGCATTTCGTGAAAGACCTAGGCAGATCGTTTATAAAAATTAAAAATAGCAGTGGCCCCAGTATTGAGCCCTGAGGTACGCCGTAATCAAGGGATAATTCCTCTGACAATGTTTGTCCTATGGAAGTTCTAATACGTCTTTTCATTAGATAATCCTGAAACCATCTTAATGAGGTACCTTGTACTCCAATATCAGAAAGTTTTTTAATTAGAATTTGGTGATTGACAGTATCGAATGCCTTATGTAAATCGACAAACACACACCCAGTATATTTCCCTTGATCAATTGCTTCAAGCCATTCATCAGTTACTTTAATAAGTGCAGTAGTTGTGGAGTGTTTCGATCTAAAGCCCGATTGCTCCTTCACTAATACATCATTGTCATTCAAGTAATTAAGTAATTGTTTTTGAACAACCCTCTCCAAAAGTTTCGAAACACAGGGCAGTAATGATATTGGCCTGTAATTATCTGGCTGACATTTGTCACCTTTTTTGTGCAATGGTATAATTTTTGCAATCTTCCACTGACGAGGAACTACCCCATCAGTTATTGACTTATTAATAAGGTATGCTATAATTCTAAAGATTTCTGCTGCACAAGTTTTCAATATGTAAGAACTGATCCCATCCAAACCAGCCGATTTCTTATTCTTTAGGCTGTATATTTCTTTTAACACATCTGCTTCAGAAACTAAAGAAAGCTGAAATAGTGGGGTTTGCATATCATTATCCAGACCTGCCTCGTTACATACATGCGAGACATTAACACCATTACATGCATGTAAGACATTGGCAACATTGGCAAAATGATTATTAAAATAATTTGCAGTTTCAAAAATATCATGTGACACAGGAATAGGTGATTTAGAGCTCTTGTTGGGTAGGAGAGATTTAAGAGTTGGCCATGTTTGATTTCTGTCTATAGTTTCAGTTAATTTTTCGATAAAGTATTTCCTTTTAAGTTTTCTATTTTCAAATGTAACTTTGTTTTTTAATTGTCTATATTCTTTCCAATATACATCTTTGTTATCAATTTTTGCCTTCTGTTTCATTTTGTCACGCTTTTTCATTAATTCAAAAATCAATTCATTCAACCACGGTGAATGTTTCTTTCTTACTCTTTTAGTTTTGAGTGGCATGTATCTGTTAACTACACCCAACAAAAGCTCTTGCCATCCATCTACGGCGTCATCTATACTCTTCTTTTCTTTAACATCAGACCAATCAAGCTCATTGATTTCTCTTTTAAAAGCATTTAAATCTACACCTTTTGATTTACGAAATTTGACGAAATTTGGATCAGAACACTTATCATATTGACGAGTGTTCCAGATCAAAAAAGTCATGGAGTGATCACTGAGACCATTATGAATAACACCAAAAGAATTTACATTCTCATGACAGTTTGTAATAATATGATCAACAAGTGTTGAAGATTCCTTAGTAACTCTTGTATATTCTGACTTATTTACATGTTTCAAACCATAAATAGCATTTAATTGGTTATATCGTTTACATCCACTTGTTTGAGGTTGTTTTAAAATATCAAAATTGATGTCTCCCATAAGAATGATTGGTTTGTTAAATCCCTCAAGAAATGTTAACATAGTTTCATAATAATTGAGAATGTCACATTTGGAGCTTGGAGGTCGATACCATGTAACAAATATGAAAGGTTTATCTTTTTTCAAATCAATCAGTAATGATAAAGCTTCTAAATGTAGGGTGGAATCAAATGTCAATTGATGAAAATTCAAACTATTATGCACATATATAGCTACTCCTCCACCTTTTCTATTGCGGTCATTTCGAATAACAGAGTAATGGGGTATGGCGATTTCTGTGTCATACACACTATCGTCTAATCTGGTTTCATTTAGTGCGAGTAGGTGTATGTCATTACTGCACAAAATTGATTTAATTTCATCAAAATGCTTCAAAAGACTAACAACGTTAAGCTGTAGACATTTTAATCCATTTAGTGATAATTGATTGTATTTCAACCCAGGCTGATTAACTATATGTTCATCTATTTTTTTCTTTGAATTATATTGCACATTGATCAAATTGGCACTTTCTCCATAAAAAGGTAAGTGCTGCATCATACACTGTGGACATTCCCAATCCAAGAACACTTCCGTGTCATCATCATATGATTGTACATGTACCCTAGCACATGATATGTGGATCCAACTTTTACATTGTGTACATAAAAGGCCCTTTTGGTTTGATTTTACAGACTTTCTACACAATCCACATGGAAACTTTCTTAACATTACAATCCTGCTTAAAATCTAGCTTGAAAAGCTAAAGCTAAACATTCAAAGCAAACAACAACAAAATAACACAAACATTAAAGTTATACATTAAAATAACAAATATAAACAAAATGCGAGCTTGTTGTTCGTTAAATCGATACACCTCCCAGGATGACGTATAAAATATATCACTAGCCAACATCGTTAGATGTTAGAGATGTACATCAAATCATCATTTTACAATTTTTTCAAATCTTCGACGGACGTGATTAGCTTTTTAGCAGTTTTTCCATTACTTGCTGGTATGGCTACGAAGATTCGTCCGTCTTGTGACCAAGCTGCAGTGGCTTTATTTGCTTCCCTGGCTGCCCTCAATATCTTGTAGTTCGAAAAAGTAAGATCTTCCGCTATTGAGATTCCAGAATTTTTCAGTTTCCGTCTTGCTCTCAACACGGCCTGGCGAGCGCGGTACGTTGCAAACTTGACGAGGATCGGGCGATGACGAGACTGAGAATTTATCGGCAATGATTCGGACGAAATCAACGACGATGATCCTTTCACATGTTGTGAAGAGTTCCGTTTTGGTCTCTCCATTGGGCCCGTCCGATGACTTCTATCAAGATCGTTACTACTGATGTCCACTCCTAGTTTATCTTTAGCAATACCAAGTATGATGCTATCTGTGCTTTCCCCTTCTGCTTCAGGGCAGCCAAAACTACGAATTGAGTTCCGTCTTGAATATTGCTCGGCTTCCTGGGCTTTGTTTCGTAGGTTTCGAATCTCTTCACTCTGCTCTGATAATTTCTTCTCCATAGTAACCAATTTTGATGAATTCAAATCCTTTTCTATTTCAAGAGTGACGATTTGCGATTCATACAAATCTAGTTGATGCGAAACTTTTTCAAGTTCTTTTTTTATATCTTTCAATTCGTCTCCTACAGCTTCCTTCACAGCTTTTTTCACCGCATCTAAAAAATCATCATGTTGTATGATATCTTTGGAAGAGACATTCACTTGAGGGGTTTCAGCTGAATGAGACTGCCTCGTTTGCCTCGTAGAAATAGAGGAATGTTGCGACTTGGACATCGTGATCATGCACACAACGAAAACTCTGTAGAGTACGGTATACAATCAATTCTGAACAATATTTATGAGGCGCAATAGATCATTTAGCTAAGTAATATTGAAGAACAAACATGAGTGGTCCGATTATTATGTGGAATAACTTAGGTTTAGACTTACCCAGCAGTTTACAATTTTGGGCTCAATGTTTTCTTTCATGGATTTGGCAGAAAAAACTTTCTATTTAACGTATGCAGTGGAACAAGAGCACAGAAAGCATTTTATTTCATCAGGGAAATAATGCTTTTCCTTTGCTGCCTTACTCCAACTAGATAGTTATTTTGGAGTTTAAATGGAACCTAGAGCAAGGGATTAATGTCTTCACTATTCTTCCTGTCGCTTTATTGCACAGTTATGAATATTCATATTTTCAGATGATTCAAATAACCATTTCATGCATCTAATTATAATTTTGGGTTTAGGGGAATCAAATCTCCCATTGAGTTTATACATGTGTTATGTCTCGATGAAAGTGGTAGATCACGTAATTCGTCTCCGTGACGAATTCAATGTCTAGTTATCATTGTTATTGTTATTATGTTAATAAGAAATATTAATACTATTTTTATTCTTCAAATTAAATTTTTGTCATGATCACTTTTGTTACAATTAGTATTATTACACAACAGTATATAATAATAATAATAATAATAATAATAATAATAATAATAATAATAATAATAATAATAATAATAATAATAATAATAATAATCTTTTAAAGTCCACTCCAAATTGTATTAAGTTTAACCGAAAATAGAAATTCTTTTTGCAAAATTGATCGTGAGCCCGGCAGCCACTGAGCAGCGCCAGATTGGCGTTGCTCTATCCCTTATTGTTGAACGCCAAACAAGGTAGCAGCAACTCTCGTCTTTTAACGTATTTTGGTATGACGCAGCCGGGTTTCGAACCCACGGCCTCCTGGTTGTGAGGCGGACGCTCTACTGACTGAGCCAACACACCGTTTATGAATTTGAAAATATTTGTTTTTTATTTGATACGTGCCCAAGTGAGAGTGTTTTTGAAATAATTATTTAGCTTAAATAATGTAAATCTGATTTTTGATAACATGAAAATAGGGTACCGAATTTAATCTTGACTGTTTTGCAAATGAATATAATGCCTGACAGACGTGTAACTTGATTTTGTACCCTTAAACAAAAAAAATACTATCCTTATTTGTTTTAATCGTTTTATCCTTATCATCGTCATTATATTTTTCACTACATGTGCCCAGGATCTATTGCTATTCTACATCCAAGACGTCTACCCAAACTCTCAATTCATTGCCAAAATATTATCAAGAGAAAAAAGGATATGATGGGCAACGAACGGGGTGGGGATGACCATGATTGTGTTATACCAGAAAGTGTTTATGACAGCAGTGGGGTGACCATGATTGTGTTAAACCAGATAGTGTTTATGGCAGCAGTGGGGGTAACCACGATGTGTTATTCCAGATAGTGATTATGACAGCAGTGGGGGTAACCATGATGTATTATACCAGATAGTGATTATGACAGCAGTGGGGTAACCACGATGTGTTATACCAGATAGTGATTATGGCAGAAGTGGGGGTAACCATGTTTGTGTTATACCAGATAGTGATTATGGCAGAAGTGGGGGTAACCATGTTTGTGTTATACCAGATAGTGTTTATGACAGCAGTGGGGTTGACCATGATTGTGTTATACCAGATAGTGATTATGACAGCAGTGGGGGTGACCATGATTGTGTTATACCAGATAGTGTTTATGACAGCAGTGGGGTTGACCATGATTGTGTTATACCAGATAGTGATTATGGCAGCAGTGGGGTAACCATGATGTGTTATACCAGATAGTGATTATGGCAGCAGTGGGGGTAACCACGATGTGTTATACCAGATAGTGATTATGGCAGCAGTGGGGTTATACCAGATAGTGATTATGACAGCAGTAGGGGTGACCATGAGTTTATTATACCAGATAGTGAGTATGACAGCAGTGGGGTAACCAAGATGTGTTATACCAGATACTGTTTATGGCAGCAGTGGGGGTGACCATGATTGTGTTATACCAGATAGTGATTATGACAGCAGTGGGGTAACCACGATGTGTTATACCAGATAGTGATTATGACAGCAGTGGGGGTGACCATGATTGTGTTATACCAGATAGTGATTATGGCAGCAGTGGGGGGGGGGGGGGGGGGGTAACCATGATTGTGTTATACCAGATAGTGATTATGGCAGCAGTGGGGGTGACCATGGTTGTGTTATACCAGATAGTGATTATGACAGCAGTGGGGGTGACCATGATTGTGTTATACCAGATAGTGATTATGGCAGCAGTGGGGTAACCATGATGTATTATACCAGATAGTGATTATGGCAGCAGTGGGGGTAACCATGTTTGTGTTATACCAGATCGTGTTTATGACAGCAGTGGGGGTGACCATGATTGTGTTATACCGGATAGTGATTATGACAGCAGTGGGGGAACCACGATGTGTTATACCAGATAGTGTTTATGGCAGCAGTGGGGGTGACCATGATTGTGTTATACCGGATAGTGATTATGACAGCAGTGGGGGAACCACGATGTGTTAGATAGTGATTATGACGCAGTGGGGGTAACCACGATGTGTTATACCAGATAGTGTTTATGGCAGCAGTGGGGGTGACCATGATTGTGTTATACCAGATAGTGATTATGACAGCAGTGGGGGAACCACGATGTGTTAGATGGTGATTATGACAGCAGTGGGGGTAACCACGATGTGTTATACCAGATAGTGATTATGACAGCAGTGGGTGTGACCATGATTGTGTTATACCAGATAGTGATTATGACAGCAGTGGGGGTGTTTACGAGTGGGGTGGGGTGACCAGGATTGTGTTATACCAGATAGTGATTATGACAGCAGTGGTGGTGTTTACGAATGGGGTGGGGTGACTATGATTGTGTTATAACACACAGTAGTGTTTGTGAGAGATCGATAACTGTTTACAGTGGTGATGGTGGTGAAAAATATGATTGTAATGATGGTGGTGGAGATATGATGATTGTGATGGTGCTGACATCGATTAGTGATAATAATGTGTACATCATTATAAAAACAAATGGTTTAAACAAGACCAACCAAAACATTTATAAATTTCATAGCTTATACGCAGTGGGAGTATGTCGGAGCTATTCCCCTCTTTTTCGGATAATGCACATCCTTTGTGTTTCAAAAGGCCTTTTCATAATTATAATCATTTAAATCAATCAAAATAAACTTGATTAACGGTTTGCTCCAGGATTCCGTCTTAAAAAGAAGGTAATAACGATATGCATTTAAAATATCAAAAGTCTGTACGATATGATAGTATTTATTTACCGATAAACTAGATATAATATATTAGTGGCGGATATGAAGGGTGTGGGAGCTAAGAGGCTCCCCTTATTTTTTTCTTCAAATTTCCCCCCTATATTCAAATTCTGGATCCGCCGCTGATGTATAACAATATTTAAGTCACAAATATAGCACAACATATAATGCAAGTTAAAATAAATCATACATTGATTTTAGAGAATTCCTCTCCACTTATAGTAATGACGTAATGATTGACACACTTTCTGCATATCATATTTTTAATTTTTAAATTACAGCTAGTAGACTAGCCTTGTCAAGCGGACCGAATGGGCCTAACGTAAAAAAACAAAACTATAGATTTCCATCTACAATATGTTATTAGTGTTACTAAGTGCTCTAATTTGATAGATAGATCATTAAAATAGGACCTCTGCGTAGCCCACAACAAAACTGCACAGAGTCTGAAAAAACACATTTGCAACGTCGTCTGCTAATAAGGGGGCGACCACATTTACACATTCACGTGACAACAACAAAACATAGAACATGACACATTAAACAGAGCACCCCTTTCACACACAGACAGAGTGAGAGGGAATACTGGGTATCAGACGCGTTAGTGGTACGATAGAAAACAGAAAAAAGAAAAGAAAAAAAATACGGGGAGGAGGGGGGCGGGATGAGTTGAGAGTGCTTTTGGGGAGCTGGGGGAATTAGGTTCTTGCTTTCATTTTCTCCTTTTTTTAGGGGGAGAGGGGGGGGGGGGTGTTTTAAGCTACCCAAGCCCCTCCATAACTTCTTTATAGGAATTATTTATAGACTATAGTACTGTGTTTTATCTACAAAATCGAGAAAATCACAGAATACAAAAATAAAAAGTATTAAACAAAACCCGAATGAACTTAAAATTTGGACTAGTAAATCAATTCCCAAAATACAGAGGATATTTCATACCATTAATTTTTTGAAAAGTGGTTGCAATCATTTATAGTACCCGCTAAAAACACGGTCTGATTTATTGTCGTAATGATATTCAATTTTCTACTTAAGTGGTAGTATAGTGGTGGTTATTTTACCTGACTGCTAAGAAAGCATAAATGCGTGTTAGTAAGCAACCAGAGGACCGACGGCTTTAGGTCCTCTCCGAGGGACCTGTTAATGAGGATTAATGCCTTATCAAAGGGCCCTAGTGCAATGATTTGGTTGCGAACCCAGGTCACCGGATTACGAGACCACTGCTCTACCAACTGAGCTATATAGGTTTCGCATTAAAATCGAGAGGGACCAACTTTTGCTCTCTCTCAATGGACTGATCATGAAGGGATTAATGAATAAACAATTATTTTTAGCATTTTCCTTCCTTCTCCTTTTCTGCTAGTTAAAAAGTCATTTTCAAAAGGGGAATTAATTTTTAGTTTTATTCATATATTTATTATTTTGAAAGCCTATTACAGTGACTCGGTTATATTGCCGAAGGTAAATGGAAAAATGCGTTATTTGTGTATAAAGTGTTACTCATTATATCCCTTTTACTGTTCTGACCCTCTATAACATGCAAACAATCCTGAACAAATTCTGCAACTACAATATTTATGGTTTTCTTTGAAGGCGTCACTGTGCGACACCTTCTTACATTAAATTCTCCCAACCATTTTTGAATTTTCCCATCGGTTTTTAAATGAAAATAAGACATAAGACAGGCTTTTACAAATCTTTAAACAATTAAATGTCTGGAATGGTCTGTAAAGCAAATTCATTGCTTTGTGACGATTTACATTCACCTTAAATGAAATCAAGTTGTAATAATATAAGTTGGGAGAATTAAGGAATCGATCAGATCAGTTTTCCCCAATTGTTATCATCAATAATGGTCCGTTTCACTCAAACTTTCAGATTATCTTAATTTGTACATCCAGCATTAAATGCACTATACCTTAGCACCAGTTTCTCTCATCTGAACAACGTTACCAAGTCCCTTTAATAGCTGGCTTGCATCCTAAAGAAATGTCGTGGACTAGTCCGAAGAGGGCGTTATTCACATCTGGTAATTGGACCTATTGATTTGATACATGTGCATGTATTTTCATATCGGACAGACTTAAAACAATTTTTTTTTTTTCGGCCAGGGACCTCTTTTTGTTTGATATACTTCAACACTAACATACAAACAAAATATATAGAAAACACACTATTTTGTGCACCTTTATCAGAACTTAGATTTGATTTGATTTGTGTAATCACGTGGCAGGTTGTAGTTGTATTAGATGTGATATAAATCAAACAAAAACCTGTTTTGTGCCGTACTGCTACCCATTGTATCGATGATGATAATGAAAATAACATAGCAACAAGTTTAGTAGTGCTAATAACAACAACGACAGCAATTGAAAGACCAAGTAAAAGCTCAAAATGTACTTGATTCAGTTAAAGAAATCAATCTGAATTTAACATGGTCACTGACTGTTTATTAAAGGGATCCGGTAACTTTTTCTCAGATTCTGAAACCAAATCCTTGATTTAGCTCATGCTGCAATCATAATAATAAACCTTTATGTCAGTCAGGAACCCCATGATTTTTAGAAGCCGCGGTCGTCTGTCTGATTATCCAGATATTTATGATTGGAAATCAAAACCAAATTTTGTGTTTTCCTAACGGTTTTCATAACATTACAGTCCATGGGAAAAAATGAGTATGGTAAAACCGGTCACTCAAAGATTTGTTACATTTTTGAGGTACTTCTTGATCATTTTGAATCGCGATTTTTCGTGGCCGAGCATCTCAAATTTAACATTATGAAACGATGTCTTCAAAGAACAATGTCAGAGTATCAGTTGAAATATGTTCCATCAAAGCGTCTTGATTATTATGAACCTGCAATAATTATGAACATTGATATAATATGACGGATTCATCGGTTTATACAAAAATCGTCGAGAGAAACAATAACCGTGTAAGTATGTCAGTTTCACTCAAGAGGAACATATACTTATACTGTTGCCCATAGGTACCTGAATATTTTCTTTCTAATACCTCTTTTCATGAAATTATCGTGAAAATAATATTCATAATGGAAAAGGTTTATACATTCTCAAAGCTTTACTGATCAATGGCTATGACTCTTTAGCTGGATCAATTAAGTCACGGGAAAATATCAACTTTATCTTTTAAGAAAAATAATCAACATATTCTCACAGTTACACCATGAAAAAGGGTACCGACAATTAATTCCAAAATAATATGGGCGACAATGTATGAACAAAGAAGATACATAAACCATCAGTGCACTTAACATTTTAGCAAAAACAATTTCTTGTAAATTTATTTTTCTATTTATCGAACTTGGTCCAATCACATCACATGTCTTCCGCCTTACCGGCATGCACTGCGTACCATCAACAGGTATCAAACCTACAGCCCTATATGAAATCGAGGTTTGTTTGTTATTTCCATTTGGACAAAAGAACTTGAACTTTACCCTCGTCACATGTTGTGTCGCCAGATAACGAAACACGGAACTTCTTCCAAACCGCTCGTCTAAAATCCATATTTATGTGGCAGTTGTTTATGTCAAGTGAAATTTTGCTGTTTCAAACTGCGACCTAATGCTTACGAAAGCATTATGTGACAGACGCCCTCTTGTAAAATAATCGAGACGAATATCAAATTGTGACATACAACCCATGCACTTCTATTGAGCGTTTATAGACTGAGAGAAAGAGAGAGAGAGAGAGAGAGAGAGAGAGAAAGAGGGAGGGAGAAAGAGCAAGATAAAGAGAAATAAAGAAAGAAAGAGAGAGAGAGAGAGAGAGAAGAATTTAATTAATAAATCTTAAACATCATTTTTCTTCGCGAATGTATCATAAATCAAATTCTTTACAGTCGATCTTGTTGTACCAAGCCAGTTTAGAGATAAGTAAAGTAGTTAAGAAGGGCTACTTGCCATGCGATTTCAATGTAAACTATACATATTTAGTTTGATATTTCCCAAATAGCATGTAAAAAAACAATATTGCAATCACAGAGTAAAAATAATAACAGAAATATAAAAAATAGGAAGGGGGACGGGAAGGGTCACGGATCGATTTCCACCCTAACAGTATATAAACATTGTTTCGGAGATCCTCAACAATTAGCAGGATGACACAAATTGTAAAATGTCTCATTTATTTATTTATATACGAAGATTATTATTTCATTTTATTTATTTTGTTATTTTCTTTTGAGATTTTCACCCATCCCCTCCGTTCGGAAATTGTATTATTTTGCAACTTCATCAGGGCTATAATTCAATCATAATCAAAGTTTAATCCATATTATAAATTCTTGATATAAATCATATCAGCATTTTCGCTTTATCATATCAATCGGACAAGTTTTTCAAGCCCCCATCAAACGATGCGATTTGAGTGCGATAAGATTCTCGAATAAATCGCTAATTACATTAGCTATGAAAATATATACAGATGTAATCCTCTTGATTTAGGTTCTGAACAATAGCTTAATTATTACTTGAAATTGAAATTAGGTGCATTGCAAGCATGCTAGTCTGATTAAACTGCCAAAATTTGCTTTAAATTGTAAACCGTCGCATGAATTGTTCCAAATAGGCCATATTTGTAATGTAATCAAATTTAAAGGGACTTGGTAACATTGTTCAGATGAGTAAAAAGGTAGCTAAGTTAGTGACATGTACAATTAAATATAATCTGAAAGTTTGAGTGAAAACAGGCCATTATTAATGATAAGAATTGTAAAAAAAATAATCCGATCGATTCCTCAATTATCCCAACTATATTATTACAATTAAATTAAATTTTAGGTAAATGTGTAACAAAGCAATGCATTGGCTCTATATACCATTCCAGACATGTAAGTGTTGACAGATGTTTTAAAAGGCTGTCTGATGGCTTTACAATCCATGCACATCTCAAATGAGCAATTCGGCCAGTGGGTTATAATGTAGTCATGGGACAACTCTCCCATTTGTTACTGAAAAAATATAATTAATTCTCTTTTTATTCTAAGTGCCTTCTCCCTTTGGGAACTACTCAAATGATATTATGGATAGCACAGGTCCTCTGCAGAGAAAAGCCACTCCTGCATCATACATTTTTTTTAAAGAAAAAAATTATTTAAATCATTTTGTGAGTTGAAATAAATGAGAAAGTAGTCCTGCAGCTCGTCATAGTGACATTACCGATTCAGCCAATATAAAATGCCCATAGGTTTAGGTAGGACCATATTTCATTTGTTTATCAAATGTCAGGAGGAAATTTGTCATAATACACTGTACTATCAAGTTTTATTATTGATGAACAGCACACTCTTTAGTTAGCATAATATTACAGCGCTTATCAAAATAGTAAGGCCGTTAATGATTTTGTTTTGCTTGTGAATGTAGTAGGCTTATATGATGTAATACTCAATATTTCATTTCCAATTGCTGCAACTTCATCAATCTTGTACATGTACTTTGACAATCTACAGGTAAAAATCATGCTTTGCGTTATCATTTGTGATTTATTCTCCAAATTGAAATACAGGAATAAAATACTTAATTTGTGTAAATGAACTTATTCTCCATAGTGAAAAAGTACAAATGAAAATTCTTAGCAAACGTGCATGCTCATTGTTTCTTCTCATGATGGCTACCGTAAGAAAACTATTGCAAATTGCCAAACCTACCTTTTTAACATCTACTCCAAATTTTCAAGATTGATTTCTCTTTGTTAAAACTGGCCGTAATTTTGAGACATTAATTAACCCATTCAACATTGTTTTTATTATTTCTTTTTTTGTTGTTGAAATGGGTCAAACTTTCCTTTTTCATATAAACTATTAACCTCGTTTTTAAACGTTCATTTACTTGTAATCAGTATATGATGTATGATATTCTGACAGATAATAAAAGGATACACTGTTAAGTGCTCAATATATGATAAAGATGAACCAACATGATTGTGATGTCTTTTGTTAACAGACGTTTGCGAGAGAAGTGGCTGAACCTCGAGACAATGGTTGATTGTGTTGGAAGTGAACTTTATATTTGCAGACCCGCATGCTCTTTCAAAGTAAAAAAAAAAAAACAAAAAAAAAAACACACAAGGGCTGGTAGAGTTTGCGAGGAGTAGTGTGTTGGAAGGGCATTGACGTAGTAGAATTTCAACTGATCAAAAAAAATTCAACCATGTAATGTATAAAAAAAAAAAGCTAAGTTGATAGCCTCATGTCAAACGAGTAAACTTGAGAAGAAACTGAGAACACTTAAACAAACAACATGAAACGGAACAAGCAGAACAAGAACTACGAACTGCAAGAGAAAAGGCTGAGCATTTGAGAAAGAGTCAGCTTTTGAAGGATGAAGAAGCAGAGATTGAAAGATAAAAGACTGCTATTCTCTTGCAAGCGGAATTGAAGCTTCTACAACAAGAGAAGAGCTGCAGAAATTTGTTTTGTAATATCTTTTTTTATTTTCTTCATTCAATATATGTACATGTACATCATACAAATGCAAATTATTTCAAATTACATTACATAATATATAGAACACACAATATACACAACTTAATTATTTTGAATTCAATTTTTTTTCTTTTCTTAATAACCCCCTTCCCCAAATTAAAATACAAAACAATGACTAAGCATTAACAAAAATACACAAAAAAAACCCCGACCCCCCCCCCCAAAAAAAAGCAACAAACAAACAAAACTGAAGGTTGAAGGTGATCCTTTCCGTGATCTTGAACAAGAACAAGAACAAACCTTTCGCAAGTAACCTGTGAGCACCGAAGAAGGAACCACCAAACATCTGCTTAGGGAGATAATACGATTCACTGCGGAAAACCGTCTACCGTCGCCAGATCTCGAACCGTTGGATGGGGCTCCACTTGATTACCTTACCTTTATAAGGAATTTTGAATGTGGTTGAAAGAAGAACTGATGAACCTTCCAGAAGATTAGAGCTTCTACTAAAATACACACAAGGAGAAGCGCATGAGCTTATTCGAGGATGCCCCGACATACAACCAAGTAAGAAGGCAGTATGAGACAGCCAAGTACACGCTACACAGAGACTATGGCAGATCCGATCAAGAGCAAGGATTGCGAAAATTTGCAATATACCTCAAAAATTGCAGTCATATGTTAGAGCAGCGGGGGAATTAAGAGGCATGGATAGTGCAAGTTTTTTGAGAGTTCTGGCGAACAAATTACCCTTGTATCTCAAGCAGAAGTGGACATCACAAGTAGGACTGACCCTTGATATACTAATATGAATCCAACCCTGGAAGACCTTGCACAGGTTGTCATACAGACCGAAAGACACGTTAACGATCCATTGGTACAGGGATTGGAATATCAGAGGACTGAGAAAATTGCTTCCTACAATAAAGATGAGAAAGGAAAGACTACAGAAGTCAAGGAGCACACAAGCATTCGGAACAACCACCTCCCAACAGGACACGGAGCAGAAGTACAACATGGAACCAAGTTGTACTTTCTGTGGTCAAGGAGCACACAAGCATTCGGAACAACCACCTCCCAACAGGATTAGGAGCAGAAGTACAACATGGAGCCAAGTTGTACTTTCTTTAATACTAACTCGAGACATGAAATTGATGAGTGCAAAACATTATAAACAGCCTTGTGAGTTGAAGAAAGATCAGAGCGATGTAAAAAGAAGGGTCTCTGCTTCCGATGTCTGAAACCAAAGCATCTGAAGAAAGAATGCAAAAGTCAGATAAAGTGTGATGTCTGCAACAGGATGCACAACACTTGATGATCCCAGGTAGATGAAAGACAAAGAAGGAAAGACGAGGACATCCACCGATGATGCTTCAAAATCTACCAATGTGCAAAGTGAAGCTGGAAAGATCTTTTCATGGTCTACCAATGCGAAGGAAGGTGTTGGAAGAAAATTCCAACAGACTTCCACGTGCATGACGATAGTTCCGGTCATCGTAGAAATACAATTCGGTAAATGTGTAACATCATTTATTTGTAACCTCGTATGGAAAAGTAAAAGTTCTTTTGCAATTAATTTAGGCCTATGTGAAGATTATTGTGTAATTGTGTATACAATGTTATAAATTATGTACAATTTTCTTTATGAGAGAAGAGAATAAAAACCTCTGAAAATAAAAGTGAAGCACAAAGGAAGCGACAGATGCATATCAACTTTAATATATAATGGATGTGGAACAGTCTTCTGTAGTAAAGGACGTAAGACGAAGACGTGAATCCAAACAGTATTAAAAAAAAAAAGCTTTGAAAGAGGCAAGGAAGAAACAAAGACGGGCACTAGATTCACAGACTCTGGAGCATTGTCTCGATCCCTTTCACCACTTGACCTAGCACCCTCTCTCATTCCAAGCAATAGCATATCATCTCTCTTTCTCTCTAATTCATGATAGGCTGCATAACACAATGAATATTAACAGTATAAGAAGAAGAAGAGTAGGAAACAAAATCATAGTAGAATTAGGGGCGTCGCTAAATGTCAGGATATTGTCGGTAAAATTACGCTGTCGTAGGGAAAAATGAGAAAAGGGTGAGGGAAAGGGGAAGAAAACAAAACAAGGAACGTTAATTCTTTCATTAATAATTTAATGAAACGTCAAAGCTTCAGCGCTTTGCGCGGGAAGGGGACAAATTCTCCTCCACCGCCCCCTTAAATAAGATCTTATAGCTACGCGCCTGCATTAAAATACACTTTTGGTGGAGTCGTTATTTTTTACCCCAATATTTAGAATGGTTTTGACAATG
Source organism: Strongylocentrotus purpuratus (assembly GCF_000002235.5). NCBI lineage: Eukaryota > Metazoa > Echinodermata > Echinoidea > Camarodonta > Strongylocentrotidae > Strongylocentrotus > Strongylocentrotus purpuratus. Next base: position 10,269,014 of record NW_022145603.1, read on the forward strand.
ATTTATTCCCAACAGATCTAAATAATAGTATACATTCTCATATTTTATTGAATAATAATTTGCGACTGTTTGTTTTGCGTGACTGCTAAAGCATGTGTGTGCTACCATGCTAATCAAGTAGGGGACCTTTGTCATTCCTTGCTCATTTTTCCTGATTAAAGTGTCATATAAAAGGGCAGAAAGCCAACTTTCTAGAACTTTCTCCTTGAAATTCAGATACCGCCCGCCAAATGACTTTTCCGTTTCCTCTCTTCAAATTGATTTTACTCACTCATGCGTGAAATGTGCATCATATGAGTTGCATCAAATTAAATAGGAGGATCTAAGCTTTCCAAATGTGTGTCATTTATTAATTATAAATGTAATTAAGTTATGATAAAACATCGATAATTTTAGTTTAGTTTTGTTCTGGGACGCACTGTATTAGTTCCCTTTTATGAGGCATTAATAATATGATAATAATATAATATATAATAATAACGTTTTATTTACCCAGGGTAGCCACTTCAGTTATGAAACTGCTCTCCCAGCGGGCCCTGCATAACATAACATGTTACTATTACCCTTCTCCAATCTAATATGCTGAGCGCCTATCTAGAAGGCAGAAGGTCCGATTGTTATAAGTATTTGGTATGACTCGGCCGGAGATCAAACCCACGACCTCCCATTCATGAGGCGGACGCTCTAACCTCATTACTGTCATATATGACGTAGGTTCCCTAGTTGATTAGCATAGAATCATACACATGCTTAAGCAGTCACGCAAAACAAATACTCACAAATTATTATTCAATACAATCTGAGAATGTATACTATTATCTAGTTGTTCTAGGAATAAATCATTGTCAAAATCATTCCATACATTGGGGTAAAAATAATTATTGCACCATTATGACCAACAGTGTATATAGTTACGACATTAACTAAGTTGACGAAATAAATCGTATATTTATGTCGTCGAGGAAAATGACCATGTGCGCATACGCAAGTTTTAAATATATATATATATCTTATAGTAAAAATCATTTTGCCTTCGGCCCCGGGCTTATAGGATTAAATGTTTAGACATTGGGACATTAGTTTTGTCTGTATTTGGTGTCTAGTTTTGTCGGTAATCGGTGGCCACTACACCCCCTCCCACACACACTGAAAAAGGTCTAGCGACGCCCCCTAGTAGAATTACAAGAATATACAACACGCAAGGTATCCTGACAAAATAATACTGTCTCTCCTTCTCTTTATGGCTCATTAGCAGTGATGGTCTCGTAACCCGTCTCGTATCCGGAAGGTCCCAGGTTCGAAACAAAGTCGATGCGCTAGTGCCTCTGGTATCATCATTTCCAAGTCCCTCGGAGAAGACTTGAAGCCCTCGGTCACCTGGTTGTTTATACTTATAATACAATCACGTGCTTTTTTAGCAATCGGGTAAAACAAACCAACCAACCAATCATCTCTGGCTGAACTCTCTTTCTCTCTCTCGCTCGCTCTATATTCCTCTCTATCTCTGTGGTATGTATTGTCAGAAATACATTTTGTGTCCCGCCCCCTCCTTTCTATTTACTCTTACCTCACAAATAATAGACTCTTAACGCTAGAAAGGAAAACAAAACTAATTATTGTACACGGGGAGAGAGATTGAAATATTAATCAAAATATATTGACACGTATATTATGTAGTTATTTTGTCAGGATACCTTGCGTGTTGTAATTCTACCATGATTTTGTTTCCTGCTCTTCTTCTTCTATAAACAGTGATAATAAAGAAGAATGGATGAGGACTGGAGGGCTCCGCTCAGTTCGCATTTATATGTGATTGACCGCTCTCGACTGCCATGGACTGCTCAGGTTTTTTTTCTTTGGAGGGGGGGGGGGGGGTGTGTTTTTGTTTAATATTTATTGTTATTATTATTGTATATATTATTTTTTAATGCTTAGTCTTTGTTTTGTGTTTAAATTTGGGAAGGTTTTTTTTTAAGAAAATATTGTTTTCATCAAAAATAACTGAGTTGTGTATATTGTGTACTTTATATGTTATGTAATGTAATTTGAAATAATTTGTATTTGATTTGAATCTGATTCGATTTTATTATGTAATTATACAGTTTTTCGATAACAATAATATTGAGTACAATAAGTATTTTTCTGACAGTGAATCATAAATTAGGAAATACATACATATATATATATATATATATATATTCAAAAACGAAATGATAAACTGTCAAAAATACTAAATTTCCTTAAACATTTTTACACATTATACAATTTTTTTGCGGAAGAAGGACTGTCATTGTAAGCAGATTGTTTGATAATACGACAGCCCCAGACAAAACTCAGGAAATAGATTAACACATTTATTAAGTAGAAACGGATAGGTAATTGAAAATATAAATTTCGATGATGGTGACATTGACAATGCAGATGAAGATGATGATGATGATGAAGATGATGATGATGACAAGGATGATGGTGTTGATGATGATGACAAGGATGATGGTGATGACGATGGTGATAATGATTCGAATGAAAGAAGAAATGACAGAATAAAGAATGAAGAGATGACACAAAGATTCTACCTTGAGTATTCTGATAATAACATCGTTTTAACTTTTTACAGGGAGCAACACGATTTAATAGATTCTGGGAGAGAGTTCCACAGGTCAGGACCGTGGTGTCTAATGGATCTATGGGCAATAAGTAATTTCGGGTTTACTAGATGGAAATTTGAGGAATTACGGGTAGGATAAGAGTGAATAGCTTTATTCATAGTAAAACAGTTTTGAATGATGTACATGTAATTGTATTGAATGAAGACATAAAAAAAAAATACACAATAAAAGCAACTTGGTAATCGCTATATATCGCACTTCAAAATGCTCACGGGGTTACTTGTGTTTACGAAACTTGTTTAGGAGTACACTTTTGTGATATACCCGTTTAGTGTGTGAATTCGGGGAAAAACACGCGAAATCCTCATTTGGGGTGTATTTGGGCTTCATAAGAAATCCTCGTTTTGGGGATGTCTGGAAAAACCTGTGGTCACGCTTATGTTCACAGTATTTCTACATGACTGAGACCCCTGGGAGTAGTCGCAAAGCCATGTTTTCTGACTTGGCTTCGATTATAGTTAATTTTGCATCTCTAATTGGCAGATCTGTGCGTATGGACAAAACTGACTAACATAATAACGTGATTACATCAGGAGCCTTGCCTCCTTCCGACTGCCAAAATCCCTTTCCGTGACCTCTGACAATACACCAGTTTACGGTTATGGGCGTCATTTTATTAGACGGGTAAACAAACCATTGACCTCAAGAGGTCAGTGGTTTACGTCAATAGCGCCGATGCAAATATGATGTGAGCGAACAGCGCAGGCAGTGTCATCAGGTGCGCATGTATGGTTGTGTCACTGCCTGCGCTAATTTACGCGTAAGCCACTGACCTCTACAGGTCATTAGGTTGTTTACCCGTCTAATAAAATGGCGCCCATGTCTGCGCATGCGCACTGTTGTAACCGTAAACTGGTGTATTGACTTCTCGACCAGTGGTTGTCGGAAGTCGGCGACCGGTCTTAGCTATAATGTGACTTAGGATTTAGGAAAGCTGATATATTTTTGCAAACAATGCGTAATTATACGTCAGCACTTTATTAACCATGTACGAAATTCGGAGGGAATTTTCTCCCTCGCGAAATATACTGAAACACTCCAACACTCGATGCAGCTCTAGCATATACCCACTCATAAACACTCACTCTACGCATTGCCATGGTAATCATAACTCTCTGATATAAATTACGATTAATGATTCTATTTCACTCAAAGTTTGTCCGTTTTACCAAATCTTTATTAATCTTCAAAAAGATTGTTCGGAAAACATGTATTATGAGGAGAATTCTATTTAACGATTATAAAGCTTTAGTTTCAATCATATTCATATTCCTATACTAATAATACTACGAATATCCCCCACCCGATTGATGGCCCAGATTTACGCCCTCCTCGGCCAAAACGGTGAGGCGCTATACTGCCCTCTTCAAAGACTAAATCGTCCTCGTTTCCATATTAAAGCAAACAAGGGCAATTATTATAAAGGGAAATGGACACGTGTCAAAATGATGTGGACACTTATCAGAGGGGGAAAGAGGCTCCCATCAGAGATCAAAATGAGCGCTTATTATAGATGAAAAGGGGCTCTTATTGCACAAACAAAAAGGGCCACTTGTTGAAGGAAAATAGATACCTATCACATTTTAATAGGGGCATTAATTTTTATCAGAGGTTGACAGGAGCATTTATTAGGAAGGGAAAGTGTTCTAATGAAGAAAAAAAGGGGAGGGGGCAGTTATTAGAAAGGAAAAGAGGAATTTTAAAAGGGTGAAGCGTTATAATACTTTTGAATTCACATCAAATATGATGAGTTAAAGAAATGATAATTATACTACATGTGCCGGGATTCTATTATGTGCATACAAGAGCTAGAGAGGGGCAACGGGGCCTTTCGTCCGACATGTTGGAATCTGTTACTCAAGAGTAAGTCCGCTTCCTGGAACAAAATGTTCAAATAGATTGCCTCTCGATATTTGAGAGAAGTCAAAGTTGTGTAAATTATAAACGCTACCTATCCTCATAACTGAAAAAAGCAGAGAGATAAGAAGCTCTGAAGTGTGTCAAATGTTATCGAAAATGCAGTTCAATTACAAAACGTAACATTTCTAGCTACATAAATTCGAGAAGAAAACAATGCATTATTGATTTTTGGAGAGTTTATAATACGGTAAATTGCACAATCATGATACTCGTTTAGGCATTAGGAATGGAGGGGGACTTAAACGCATCGATATAATATTGCAAGTGGTGCTTAAATAATTCTGGCTCAGCAAACTCAAAAATATGTGAAAGTCATGGAATCCGTCATACATCGGTTATTAAGGGAAGTTTGATAGTCTTGGCAATTGCAAATCAATATGTGGACAATACAATATAATAACGTATTAATCAAAGTCCAAATGGTTTAATACAGTACCCTAACAGCAAACATCATAAACCAATATAATATGTAATTGACTCACGCGATGCCACATATTTGTTATCTTTAAAAGTCTACTTGCCTAGAGCATGCCTAGAGGGGGCAACATTTCTTATCGCCTGTGAATAGCGCTATGAAGTACCGTTTTGCTCCACGTTTCGTATTATTCTGCTACAATTCAAAAAAGCTGATACAATTAATGAACTCAAGCAAACAATTTTTAATTTCAAACGCTTGTGCTTTTTATTAAATCAGTAAATTCAATATGGCGTATTGAATCTACAAAACAATATAACAAATATAATTCAAAGTCTAAAAGGTATTATAATTAGTTTACCCAAAAAGAAAACATTATTAAAGATATAAACTGTAATTGACTAAGCGATGCCACCGTTTTGGCAGGTCGATATTATTTGGGCAAAGTTCAATATGTGATCTTATATTATCAGTAAATCAAATATGGCGTATTGAATTAAAAACAAACACAATATGATAAAGTATATCCATCAAAGTCCAATCGGTATCATAAAGTACCCCAGAATCAAACATTATTAACGAATTATATTGTAATTGACTCACGCGATGCCACCTAATTGCTATCTTTAAAAGTCTGCTTGCGCAGAGGGAGCAATCAATTGCATTGCTTATGAATGCTGCTATAAACTTTTGTTTTGCTTCACGATTTGTATTAATCTGCTTCATTTTAGGATATAGCTGATAAATTTGCTGAACTCACGCCAACATTTGTTTTAATTTTCAAACGCTTGTGCTTGTTATTAAATCAGTAAACCCAATATGGTGTATTAAATCTACAAAACAATATAGAAAATATAATTCAAAGTCTAAATGGTATTATAATTCTTTTTCCCAACAAGAATACATGATCACAAAAATAAACTTTAATTGACACGGAGATGCCACCTTTTTGGTAAATTAATTGTATTTGGACCAGGTTAAATATTTTATCTCATATTATTAGTAGATCAAATATGGTGTATTGCATTGATACAAAACAATATAATAAAGTATCACCCAAAGTCCAAATGGCATCATAAAGTACCCCAACAGCAAACATTGTTAACGAAATAAATGGTAATTGACTTACGTGCTGACAAAAATTGCTGTAATTAGGCATTGGTTCATTGTAGTGTACAGTATATTCTGTCAAGCCATATCTTGTTTCCTTTTTTGTTGTTGTAGCAACTCTATGCTTGCAAAACAGATCGGATTCAAGGCTCATTTGTGAAACATGTGGTATATTTAAAGTAGTAAATTATGTGCCCTCAAAAAATAAGCCTAGAAACAATATGATTTTATGATTACAGGTTAAGATCTTTTAAAGTATGAAGTGCCTTATTTTCTTCTCATTTTCTTAACAGTTAACGTTTCTTCCAAAAGCCACCTAGCTTCATGTACAGTTGGCTTTTGTAATGGCATTACACATCCTTCAACACTGATAGAAGACAAGTCATGTAAAATATAATAAAGTGCGCTATTTATTAAACGATAGAAAGTCTTCTCAAACGGCCTTGATGCCCCCTCGTCTTATGTATTTTTACCTTTAAAAAAAAAGATAAATGGACGATAAATACTACATAGGATTCCATTTGTGTTCATTCCAGAGCTAAAGCAAGGTAGTAGACCGACATTAAAGGATCTGTTACTCAGAATTCTGCTTCCTGGAAAAAGAATGTTTTAAAGAGGTTGTATTTTAATAAATGGGAGAAGTCAAAGTTATCTAAATAATGAACGCTACCTATGCACACAAGAGAAACAAGAAAACACGTGAATCAGAAGTTCGAGAATGCAGTTTAATTACCCAAAACATAAAAATCTGTAGCTTGGCCGCTACCCGAAATTTATTTACCAAAAAACGTAAACATGAAGATGAACGATTGCCTTGTGGAAATCTCATAATGCGATAATACAACAAATTGCAAAATGTTGATATACGTTTATGCAATAAGGATGGAGGGACGATTAAACGCAATGATGGTATATTGCTTCTGTCGTTTAGAAATTGAAATCGTGGTTCAGCCACCTCAAAAACATGTGAAAGTCATGGAATCGGTCATAAATCGGTTACTGGGGGAAGGTCCCGGGGGAAGGTTAATAGTCTTGTCACTTGAAAATAAAACTTGACGAGGTTAAATTTTTAATCTGTAAAATCATTAAGCAACATATGGCGTTTTGAATTCACAAAACAATATAATTGACAAATATCATTCAAAGTCCAAATGGTATCATATTTAGTTTACACCAAAAGCAAACATTATTAACTAGATAAAATATTATTGACTCACGCGATGCCACGTATTTCCTACCTTTAAAGTATACTTGCGTAAAGAGAGCAATGATTGTTATTGCCTGTGAATACCGCTATGAACTATTGTTTTGTTCTATGATTTGTATTAATCTACTACATTCTAGGAGTGCTGATATATATTTATTGTCTTCACGAAGACAATCTAAATTTTTCAAACGCTATATGCCATTTTTTAAAGCTATGTACAACAGTTAATGAAATTGTATTATAGACATATCAAATGTGGCATTGTTAAACAGTGTCTTTAAAGGAGTAAATGATATGCCCTCTCGAAAAATTGCCTAGAAAACATATAATTTTATTATTACGGACTGAGGTATTTAAAAAAGTGATTTGCCTAAATTTCTTCTCATTTTCGTAGAAGTTGAAGTTCCTCTCAAAAGCCCCCTATAAATTTGAATCCATGACACATGCTCCGTCGACGATTGCTCCGCCGAAAAATGCTCCGCAAAATGCGACAATTGCTCCGCCGACATTTGCTGCGACGTCAAAATTAATGCTCCGCCAACAATTGCTCCGCCGACAATTGCTCCGCCGAAATTAGCTCCGCCGACAATTGCTCCGCCGACAATATTACTCCTCCGACAGCTCCTTCCAAAAAGGCCCTGTAAAATTCAAATGCTCCAACATGGGTAGTGAGCAATTTTTGTGTGTTTGCCCTCGAAAATGTGAAAAATCGCACCCCCCCTTGAATCCGCTATTATCAGTGACTAAAAAGCGATGCTAGGCACGCAGATGCTTTTCAATAGGATATGGCAAGCCGAAAAATTTCGACCATTCGCTATAAACTCGCTCGCCAACAAGGAATAAACAATAATCCTGAAATAATACTTGCCCGTTTCATTCAAAAGGGGCGTAATGTAGAAAAATTATATTTAAGATTATAACTTATGATTTTTACCTTCCTTGTTCGCCAATTACAAAAATGTCCCCTTAAATGTATTTTTGCGGTTGTGCCCTCCCTTTCACGGAACAAGAAGACACAGTTACTTTATGGAGAAAATGAAGTATGGAGAAAATATGCCTATAATTGTATCAAAAGAGAAGTGCACATAAATCGCTTACTGTCTTGCTACGCTAACTCGCGATTATAATTTTAAACATATTCATTTGACGAATGTGCAGCTCCTAAACGTCAGACGAAGAAGGGTGGAAGGCGGTTAGATGCTATTCAATATAAAATAAGCTTAAAGGTGAAATTCAAAGAAAATCACAAATATGTCAACTAATGTATTACTAGAAACTGGTAAGCTAACAGATGGCCATCGTACAAGTTTTAGGTCAACTACATATCGGGTGATTTATGAAAAATATAAATACAACCACCTCCATAGCAGCTGGGATATACGAGAGATTCCCCGGGAAAATACCGATTTATTAATGACGTCACTATTTGGACCAATGCTGCCCAAGCAGACGACATCCCATAAAGAATGAACATAATTGCAAATTGGGTTATTATAATGAGTTAAGTGTATATAAATGTAATGGCATGTCAAACCTTTCAAAAGGGGATAATACCCGATTCTGATAACTAAAATCTTTTGCTTGTAAATAAATAGGATAGGGATTAATTCACAATTAAAAAAAAACAGACTTTCAAATTGAAAAAACCACCGGAATGATATTAAGGACGGCATCCGTTCCCTCTTGAAGCGCCAAACATGGCGCGGTGTATGCAGCTGAAAATACAATGGCGTCTTATTTTGTTTACAAGCCACAGATTTCTTTATTTTTGTATCGCTGCATTTGTCATAAAAATAAAACCATGCGTGGGGTTTAGAGTGAGGCAATAGATTATACATTTAGCCTGACGGTAGTGCAGTAAGAGAAAGAACTCAAGAGAAGATGAAAACACAGGCACTGAAAATGTGTGAGATGTCATGGGACATCGTCTGCTTGTGCAAATCATGTCCATACTGTGATCTCACACATCTCAGCAGCGTTCGGAGAGCTCTTCAGGTACTATGCCGGGACTGTATTCAAGCGTTTTGTGATTTACAATAATCATTACTTCGAATGTTTCCAGGCATTAAATGTTGATAACCTTGTCGAATCAAAGTTTCAACTTTGCAATAATGAAATAAAAGTTAGTTTTTAAAATCAATGAATATCTACTTTAAAACCGTCCGCTGGCTAAAAATGAAATTGACATCGCCTTCACTATTAATGTACCGGACTCGTCCTGCAGCAAGAAAACTCTGCTTTGGTACTCATTATTGTTGACAATAATTCTTTGGTTTAAAACGCTCGCTCGCCAAGTCTACATTTTTATCTCTCTCTCTTCCCCCCCCCCTCTCTCTCTCTCTCTCCCTCCCTCTCTCTCTCTCTCTCTCTCTCTCTCTCTCACACACACTATATACCATCGCTTACCGAAAGGGAATAAATATTACCTTAAACTATATTGTGCCACTTATTGTTGAACGAAGGTCGCCTCAAGGTTGAATAAAGTCGATCTATTACTTAAAACCTTCTGCACCTGCTCCCCCCCCCCAAAAAAAAAATGCGTCTTTCGCAAAGGTTTATCACTTTTGTTCTCAATCAGTGTCTTCTGATGGGGGAATTAAAACGCATTCCCCTTCTTAAAATGCTGGCTACGGCCCTGAATATCAACAACAAAACAAATCACACACACACAAACAAAAATAATAACCCATGAAAGAAATATTATCGGCGGAGCAAATGTCGGCGGAGCAATTGTCCCCGAAGCAATGTTGTCGGAGCAAATATCGGTGGAGCAATTGTCGGCGGAGCAATTGTCGGCGGAGCAAATGTCGCGGAGCAAATGTCGCGGAGCAATTGTCGCTTTTTGCGGAGCATTTGTCACCGGAGTAATCGTCGCCGGAGCACGTGTCGGGTTACCATAAATTTGGCTTATGCAATAGCATGAAATATCCTTCAACAATGACAGAAGACATGTACAATATATTACTGCCAGCAGGAGCGAATTACTCCGGGATTCTAACAAACAAACAGAAATGTACACGAAATCATATTTTTAGACTAGAGCAATATTGATTTCGGCCCTGAAATACTCTTAATTATCTATTAACAGTTATGAACTCTTCTCGATAGGACTTCATGCCCTTTTGCGTTCTCTACTTTTATTTTCAACTCAAAGATGAGGTGTTAAATGGATGATATATATAACATGGGCCAAGATTCGTTTGTGTGCATACAAGATCTTGAAAGATGCAATATGGCCATAATTCCGTACTTTGCTTCCTGGAACAAACTGATGTTCAAAGAGATTGTCTCTCGATGTAGGGGAGAGGACAATGTTGTGTAAATGACTAACGCTCCCTAACTCCACACAATACACCTACCAGCTCATACCTAAAGAACACATTTCAAGTTTTTTAATTCTTACCTGAAGCTTTGCATTTTAGGCAGCCATCCTAGTCAAGCGTCGCTTATGATTGCGGTCTTCTGCACTTATTCCAAAGATAGTTCGGATCATACATTGAATTAATGATAATATGTTATAGAAATGTAAACTTCTTTCTTCTATCTATTATTGTAAACAACGTTTTGACATGAAGTCATTATTATTTGTATATTGTGTATTATACCTTACGTTAAAGGGTATTATGTCCCTTTTGCACCGAACATCGAATTCTGTAGAACTTTGCAGGAATTATATGTCGCGTATGTCCTATATCTGTGAAATTTAAAATAGCAGTGTCCTAGCATTCAAACTATGCAAGGAAAACCGTTAACTTTCTAGACTTCACTGTCTGACGCTATTGAGTGACTGACTAACTTCTTTTTTTTTCTTTGGTAATAACCTATGTAAAATGAGCTGTGGAGGGTACATGAGCAATTGTCTACATCAATAACCCACTTCCTGTAATGGCCAAAATTAAACTGATTGAATCTTTGCGCAGCAAAAAACGTACGACCATGCAGTAGAAGGGTCTGAAATCAGACTATTTGCTAAAAAGATTGCAATCCTTAAAGTCGATTTGACAACTAAAAGATAGTTTCAAGCCCTTTCGTTTTGAAGAATGTTCTGAGTTAGTATTATCTTTTAAGATGCCTGTGGACTTTAACCTGTTTAGGCCTGCAAATGAGACATATTACCTTTAAAGAGAAGGTTGAGTTCTGGGAAGAGGTGAAAAATAATTTGTGAGCGTTACTCATTCTTATTATGCAAGTGTGGAAGAACATCAGTTAAGACATGTTCCCTGAAAAGCATGGCTCTTCAAATGCCTTCATATTCTAAATATGCATGTAACATCGTAAAAATCGGGGGGGGGGGGCGGCTTTTTACGCCACGTGTTCGTGTAGTCCAATATACATCTTTCTGTGTAACTTTACCAAGACTTGGCCACATTTCTTATCATTTTGATGATTCCAATACATTGCAATACACACAAATTCTTATATGCTAGATGATCAACCTTTTCTGGTCGGTTCCACACCGTTTCTTTCACAATGCAATCCCATGACCAGAACTCAACTTCATCTTTAACAGCTTCTTTGTTATTCAGTAATTGTATTTTTAAAAATGGAGAATTCAAATCGAATAAATGAGGACGAAGATGCAATTTAATTACAGAACGTGTAATTTCTAGCTTGACCGCTATTACAAATCGACAAAGATGAATAATTGACTTTTGGAGAGTTTATTACGAAATAATGCTGTAACAATCAACGTCTTTATATTTGTTTAAGCAGTCAGGGGGAATGGCAATTAAACGCACTGATAGTATACTGCTTCTGGCGATCAAAACAATTCTTGCTCAGCCTCCTCAAAAACATTTGATTTGGTCATACATAAGTTAATAAGGGAAGGTTGATAGTCTTATCGTGTGCAAATACAAATTTGGACATGTATGAGATATTTGAACTTATATTATCAGTAAATTAAATTTAACGTATTGAACTCGCCAGACAATACAAAATATAATCATTTTAATTCCAAGCGGTATCATAAATAGCTTACGCCAAAGGCAAACATTAAGCAACAAAATAAACTGCAATAGAGTCACGCGGTACCACGAAATACGCGGATTAATAATAGTTTAACAAAATCTAATCTTTTAGCCCATATTATCAGTGAATTCAATTTTGTATACTGAATTCACAAAACGATAAAACAATTTATCGTTCAGAGTCCGAATGGTTCCGTACAGTACCAAAGCAGCAAATAATTTAACCAAAATAATTTGTAATTAACTCACGCGATACCACCTTCATATTTGCCGTCTTCTTAATAATAGTGGGGCAAAGTGTGATTGAACAATAGTTAGTCCGTTAGTCATTTTAACATGTATGCGACACCCCCCTATGCAAAAGTTCAAACAAATTGTTTGTATAATTATTACATTTTACACATACACACAGTCAACCGCTACATAGTTCAAAAGAGGTAGTTACCACATAATTACTTCAATGTGGCATTTACTTGTATTCAATATGTTATTGTTATGCAAGTTAGATGACAATTTCAGATTTGTACTCAAATTGATTGCCTATTCACAAATTCTAGGCAAAACACCCCATCCCTCTCAAAAGGGATATCAATAAATACATGAATAAATTCATATAAAGATTACAAAACTAAAAATTGTCTGCCACGCCCAAGAATAAAAACGAAGAAAACAAAAACAACGGAAAAATAGAGGTAACTGAAAGGAGACAAAATGAGGGTAAAGGGAGAGAGAAAGAAGTGAAGAAAGAAAAAAAAGTATGAAATCAAACCAAAAAGAGAATCACAAAATTAACCTTCACCTTTGAAATGCGCTTTAACCTTTACTGCTTCAAAACACACCATATTCATACACACAAGCATACAAAGCACACCCCCAAAACACATTGTATCACACACCACATCAAAAGTTGCCACGCTGTGAACATTTGCGCAATCTTATATTCCATAGAGCTCCCCCCCCCCCCCCCAGTTCCGAAGGAAACCTAAAAATGTACATATATGCCCGTAGTAACATGTATGTCCCTGGTTACAAGCAACCAAATCACATAAACCTTCCCTTCGACCCTCTCAGTCCCTAAGTACAAAAGTTTGATGCTTATGGATGCTTAGAGAAATCTTGAAATAATATTGAATATTAATTCAGCACATGGAAAAAACAAACAATGTACTGAGACAAAAATGCGTTGACACTATGAAAAACTAAAGAGTGCAGTGTAATAGAATATTAAAACAGAGTACATCTCATTTAAAAATCCGGGTGATAAATCTGTCCATGGGGATTACATGATAAATGATCGAAATGCCTAAGAATTACTGAGTCAACCGCGTTAATCATCTAAATCTGGAGTAATGACAATAAAATTGTACGGCCCTCAGGGAGCAGAGTATAACTAGTGATGATGCTACCCTTGGTTGACGAGACGTATTATAAGTATTATTATTAATGTTATTATTGATATCATTATCAGTTTTATTATAATTATTGTTATTAAAAAAAGGAAAATGTAATGCAGCATGTCATTATTCAGTATCAATTGTTTATCAGCCCCGGATCGATAAAATACATATATAATGTGACGCTGGGCAGTTTGAATACAAACTAATCTTTTGGAATCAGAACATGTTGGTTTGCCGCGTATAGAACAATCAAAGTAAATGCATGTTATTTATCATTAGTATTTACCTAAAATTATTTATTTATTCATGTCTTCTTTAAAAGGCAGGGTAGGTCATGCTGCAAAAGATAAAATACATGAAGACAAAACAAAACAAAACTTTAAAATGAAATAATAAGTGACATGTATTAACAATAACATTGCGAGAGTTACAAAGTTAAGGAAACAATAAGCAGTTAACATAGGATTAAAAAACCATGTGATTACAACATATTTATAACAACTTGACATTTCTTTTTAAAGGTTGAAAGATAGGAGCTTATCAAAATGATGTTAAGTAAATAGGCCTTTATACTTTATACATACGGTATGTAAGACACAGAAGAAAAAAAAACATGAAGGTATCGTACATATAAAAATCACAAAGAAAAATTTAGAGATATATAGAGAAAACAACAACAACAACGACATAGAGAAAGTATTTACCCATACCTGAAAGTAACACCGTCAAATTGAAATGTATTCACAAGAAAGGGAATTAGCTAGCGATTAAACACATTTTTGTCTTAAGATAAAAGGTTTGCAAATGGAACGACTGGCTGGATGGTAGAGTATCGGCTCAGAGTATCGTATATGATACTGAAATATTTGGGTTATATCTTTAGTGAGATGTATTTGGAAAACACTTCTGATATTATCCGTATGGCTTTTCGACTTTCTCGACTTTCGAAAGCCAACTTTCTAGAAATATGATTTTCTCCTTGAAATTCAGATACCGCTCGCCAAATGACTTTTCAGTTTCCTCTCTTCAAATTGATTTTACTCACTCATGCGTGAAATGTGCATCATATGAGTTGCATCAAATTAAATAGGAGGATCTAAGCTTTCCAAATGTGTGTCATTTATTAATTATAAATGTAATTAAGTTATGATAAAACATCGATAATTTTCGGTTTCGTTTTGTTCTGGGACGCACTGTATTAGTTCCCTTTTATGAGGCATTAATAATATGATAATAATATAATATATAATAATAACGTTTTATTTACCCAGGGTAGCCACTTCAGTTATGAAACTGCTCTCCCAGCGGGCCCTGCATAACATAACATGTTACTATTACCCTTCTCCAATCTAATATGCTGAGCGCCTATCTAGAAGGCAGAAGGTCCCATTGTTATAAGTATTTGGTATGACTCGGCCGGAGATCGAACCCACGACCTCCCATTCATGAGGCGGACGCTCTAACCTCATTACTGTCATATATGACGTAGGTTCCCTAGTTGATTAGCATAGAATCATACACATGCTTAAGCAGTCACGCAAAACAAATAATCACAAATTATTATTCAATACAATCTGAGAATGTATACAATTATCTAGTTGTTCTAGGAATAAATCATTGTCAAAATCATTCCATACATTGGGGTAAAAATAATTATTGCACCATTATGACCAACAGTGTATATAGTTACGACATTAACTAAGTTGACGAAATAAATCGTATATTTATGTCGTCGAGGAAAATGACCATGTGCGCATACGCAAGTTTTAAATATATATATATATATATATCTTATAGTAAAAATCATTTTGCCTTCGGCCCCGGGCTTATAGGATTAAATGTTTAGACATTGGGACATTAGTTTTGTCTGTATTTGGTGTCTAGTTTTGTCGGTAATCGGTGGCCACTACACCCCTCCCACACACACTGAAAAAGGTCTAGCGACGCCCCCTAGTAGAATTACAAGAATATACAACACGCAAGGTATCCTGACAAAATAATCCTGTCTCTCCTTCTCTTTATGGCTCATTAGTAAAGCAGTGATGGTCTCGTAACCCGTCTCGTATCCGGAAGGTCCCAGGTTTGAAACAAAGTCGATGCGCTAGTGCCTCTGGTATCATCATTTCCAAGTCCCTCGGAGAAGACTTGAAGCCCTCGGTCACCTGGTTGTTTATACTTATAATACAATCACGTGCTTTTTTAGCAATCGGGTAAAACAAACCAACCAACCAATCATCTCTGGCTGAACTCTCTCTCTCTCTCTCGCTCGCTCTATATTCCTCTCTATCTCTGTGGTATGTATTGTCAGAAATACATTTTGTGCCCCGCCCCCTCCTTTCTATTTACTCTTACCTCACAAATAATAGACACTTAACGCTAGAAAGGAAAACAAAACTAACTAGACTTTAAATCGTCACTTAGACGAATTAGGTGATACGTATGATAATGGTTTAAATAACGAATAATGTATTACACGATATATTATTTTATAAAATGCTTCTCCCATTATGATCTATCATATGTCAAGTTAAAATTGTGTCCCCTTGATCATCATGGATCTCGGGAAGATAGATTGAAACAATATATGACCGTTGACTCTGTACAGTAAACAGTTACACCTTTGACTCTAATTTACATCATGAAGAACACAATTTGACGATTTTATCTTATTCAAAGAAATGAAAATGTAATTGATAAATGATTATCATCATTATGATAATGATGATCATGATGATAATGATCATGATCATGAGCGTGATCCTGATATCTAATTTTAAAAAAGAGGAATGATTTAGATATCATATAGTCTCAGCTACAACATACTCAAAAATCTACTAAATCCATGCAGAAATAATGGCGATATTGCTCACAAAAGACAGAAATGTAGAATCCAGATTTTTAAAAAAGTCATC
This sequence comes from Strongylocentrotus purpuratus, assembly GCF_000002235.5. NCBI lineage: Eukaryota > Metazoa > Echinodermata > Echinoidea > Camarodonta > Strongylocentrotidae > Strongylocentrotus > Strongylocentrotus purpuratus. Next base: position 10,285,614 of record NW_022145603.1, read on the forward strand.
TCCCATAGCGATTACACGCAAAAAGTAATGGATTAAGTGGGGAAAAAAGGGTAATAATAAGGTTAAAAAAAACGGTTGTTTATTACATTATTTTCGAATCAACGTGTTTTAATAATCACAGGAGATGGTACAGTGAAAGGTCAAAAAGAAAAAAAAATGAAGAAAAAAAAAATCGTTGGAGACACCCGGACACGAACCAGGAATTTCGAGCTTGGAAGTCAAGTGAGTTACCGATATACCAAAACATTTTCCATGGCGATTACACGTAATTGGGAAATGGAATTCTCAAATCCTACTTTGCAAGTGAAATATGAGCATGATTCCGGCATCTGATTGAAAAATAAAAGACACATTAGTGATAGCTGATTGTCTCAGCTACAGCATACCCGTTAAACAACGAAGATATTGCTCACGAAAGACAAGAATGTAGAATTATAGTCTCAGCTACAACATACTAAAAAATCAACTAAATCCAAGCAGAAATAACGGCGATATTGCTCGCAAAAGACAGGAATGTAGAATCCAGATTTGAGAAAAAGTCATCTCCCATAGGGATTAAACGCAAAAAGCAGTGGATTAAGTGAAAATAGGGTAATAATAAGGTAAATACGGTTGTTTATTACATTATTTGCGAATCTACGTGTTTTGATAATCAAAGGAGATGGTACAGTGAAAGGTCAAAAAGAAAAAAAATGAAGAAAAAAATTGTTGGAGACACCCAGACTCAAACCAGGGATCTCGAGCTTGGAAGTCAAGTGGGTTACCGATATACAAAAACATTTCCCATAGCGATTACACGTAAACGGGAAATGGAATTTTCAAATCCTACTTTGCAAGTGAAATATGAGCATGATCTCGGCATCTGATCGAAAAATAAAAGGCAAATATGTAAAGCTGATTGTCCCAGCTACAACATACTCGAAGCTTAGCGAAAAAGAATTTAAAACAATGGAGATATTGCTCACGAAAGACAGGAATGTAGAATCCAGTTTTGTGAAAAAGTCATGTCCCATAGAGAATACACGCAAAATGTGAAAAAATGACATGCCTCCGTTAATCGCAAAAATACGTCATGATACTTTTGTCTAAATGAACAATGATTGCAGCCGCGTTTGTAGGAAATTGTCTCAGCTAGAACATATCAAAATTTGGAAGATGAAAGATCAATATCTACAGAGATACAATCAATTTTCCAAAAATAAGCTGACGTCATAATATGCAAATTTAAATTTGAGTTTGGAGGCCATTATGATGACGTCATGAGTTAATCGAGGGTCAAATGAGACATGAAATCATATATCTCCAACTCATAATCTATCTAAGTATGAAAAAATATTGGGAGTTCCTATCTATTCTGAAGAGTTACAAAGAATTTTGTATAGGCATGTTTTTGCTCATGTATTGTGGATAAAGATAACGCAGGTCCGCGCGCGCTGTCAACCTTGACGGACGCTCATTGCGTTATTAAAAGGTGAACAAGTTATCAAAATGCCGAAAAATGTGCCAAAAATGAAAACAGAGAAAATTCGGCGATTCTATGTTGCAAAATTCTAGTACGCGCAAAAAACGCGCGCGCATGCGCGTATGCATGATTTTTTGTCAAATGCTCTAAATGGCCTGAAAGGTATGCAAACAAAATTTAAGACAATTTTGAGCAATTAAAAATTTTACGTGCGCGTTAACGCGCGCACAAACGCGTACGCGCGCATTTGCGCGCATTTATTGACCTGAAATTGACCGGACGGATATTGATCTTAATCATGATGAATATAAATGAGAAATACCTTTCCGTTATGAAGATATGTTCATAAGTTTTTTTTCACAAAATGGCGCCTGGATGACGTCACGATAATTTTGACCCTCTAAAAAGTCACGCAGTTCTAAGTTAGACTAAGATCTATCATCATGGCAAGTTTCATGATAATGGTTTCATTCAGTCTTGAGATATCCTGCGAACAAATTCGAGGAAGAATAATAAATAATAAGTAAATAAATAATAAAAATCTTGACGAAATCAAAAGGTGATACGTCTACGTACGTATCACCTAATAATTGTACACGGGGAGATCGAGAGATTGAAATATTAATCAAAATATATTGACACGTATATTATGCAGTTATTTTGTCAGGATACCTTGCGTGTTGTATATTCTTGTAATTCTACCATGATTTTGTTTCCTGCTCTTCTTCTTCTATGAACAGTGATAATAAAGAAGAATGGATGACGACTGGAGGGCTCCGCTCAGTTCGCATTTATATGTGATTGACCGCTCTCGACTGCCATGGACTGCTCAGGTTTTTTTTTTTTTTTTGGGGGGGGGGGTGTTTTTGTTTAATAATTATTGGTTTTATTATTATATATATTATTTTTTAATGCTTAGTCATTGTTTTATGTTTAAATTTGGGAAGGTTTTTTTTAAAGAAAATATTGTTTTCATCAAAAATAACTGAGTTGTGTATATTGTGTACTCTATATGTTATGTAATGTAATTTGAAATAATTTGTATTTGATTTGATTCTGATTCAATTTTATTATGTAATTATACAGTTTTTCGATAACAATAATATAAAGTACAATAAGTATTTTTCTGACAGTGAATCATAAATTAGGAAATACATATATATATATATATATATATATATATATATATTAAAAAACGAAATGATAAACTGTCACAAATACTAAATTTCCTCAAACATTATAAAACATTATACAATTACTTGCGGAAGAAGGACTGTCATTGTTAGCAGATTGTTTGATAATACGACAGCCCCAGACAAAACTCATGAAATATATTAACACATTTATTAAGTAGAAACGGATAGGTAATTGAAAATATAAATTTCGATGATGGTGATATTGACAATGCAGATGAGGATGATGATGATGATGAAGATGATGATGATGATGATGACAAGGATGATGGTGTTGATGATGATGACAAGGATGATGGTGATGACGATGGTGATAATGATTCGAATGAAAGAAGAAATGACAGAATAAAGAATGAAGAGATGACACAGAGATTCTACCTTGAGTATTCTGATAATAACATCGTTTTAACTTTTTACAGGGAGCAACATGATTTAATAGATTCTGGGAGAGAGTTCCACAGGTCAGGACCGTGGTGTCTAATGGATCTATGGGCAATAAGTAATTTCGGGTTTACTAGATGGAAATTTGAGGAATTACGGGTAGGATAAGAGTGAATAGCTTTTTTCATAATATAACAGTTTTTTGAATGATGTACATGTAATTGTATTGAATGAAGACATAAAAAAAAAATACACAATAAAAGCAACTTAGTAATTGCTATATATCGCACTTCAAAATGCTCACGGGGTTACATGTGTTTACGAAACTTGTTTAGGAGTACACTTTTGTGATATACCTGTTTAGTGTGTGAATTCGGGGAAAAACACGCGAAATCCTCATTTGGGGTGTATTTAAGAAATCCTCGTTTTGGGGATGTCTGGAAAAACCTGTAGTCACGCTTATGTTCACAGTATTTCTACATGACTGAGACCCCTAGGAGTAGTAGCAAAGCCATGTTTTCTGACTTGGCTTCGCTTCAGTGGCGTACCTGGGGTACTCCGTCAGGTTGGGGCAAGCGACCGAGAAAAAAAAAAACTCGATGCTAATTTTCACTTCTGGCGAGCGAGCGAGCAAAAAAAAAATCTTTAAGTAACGTTTGGTATATAAAATGGTATTGTTGCAAGTTGGGGGTGGGAACATTCACTTGTTAGCGACGTTAATTTCATTTTTTTGCAAACGAGTGTAGCGAGCAAGAACAAAAATTAACTTATTGTGTTTAGGGTGATTTTATACCCATTTTAGCTAGCGAGCGAAAATACATCTTTCTCTCAATGAATTGCTATATAAAATTTGCAGGTAGGGGGCGGGCACAATCGTGTTTAAGGCAATGTCAATCCCATTTTGGCGGGCAGGCAACCCCCTACGTTTCTCTTTTTAATGATATTGTAGCAGGTTAGTGGTGGGCACATAATTCCATGAGCTAGCGAAAAAAAAATCACTTTTCTTTTATAGGGAAAATATGGTACATAAAACTTTGGTTCATTGTTCCATGTCAGGGATGTGATTATTAAAAGCGGTGTTATTTCTATTTTGGCGAGCGAGCGTAGCGAGCGAGCAAAAAAAAATCACTTCTCTTTTATAGGGAAAATATGGTACATAAAACTTGGGTTCATTGTTCCATGTCAGGGATGTGATTATTAAAAGCGGTGTTATTTCTATTTTGGCGAGCGAGCGTAGCAAGCGAGCAAAATTTTTGTAATGATAATTGGTTCATAAATTTCAGATTTTTTTGTTGCAGGGCAGGGCTTACACAATCATGTCTAAGGTGATGTTAATTCCGTTTTGGCGAGCACGAGCACACCAAAACTTCTTTGAATAACGTTTGGTACATTATTATCAACTGGTTGTTGCAGGTTTGGGCGGGCACGTTAGCGGTGTCAATTCCATTTTGGCGAGCGAGCATAGCGAGCAAGCAAAAAAAATAAATTCTCTTTTAATAGAAATTAATAAATAAACTTGTTTTTATTGGTGCAAGTCAGGATGGACGCAATTGCGTTTAACGCGATTCAATTTCTTTTTGGCGAGAGGGCGAAAAAACTCTTCCATTTTTAATGATATTGTCGCAGGTCAAAGGTGGGCACAATTGTTTCCAAACAATGTCTATTCATTTTATTCGCGAGCGAGAAAAATGAATTAGTCTCTTTTAGTAACATTTGTTGTGTGTCATTGTTGCCATGGTTGCAGGTCGGGGCCCGTCGGGGCAGGCACAATTGTATTCTAGGCAATAATAATCCTTTTCTTTTTTCAGGGGGACGAGCAAGTGAAAACATTTAATACAAAATAGGCTAGCAAGCAGTTCGCGCCAGCGAAGAGTTTCAAATTTGTTATATCACTTATATTTTCCTATTTTCATTTGTTTTAATTTATCAGGGCCGTATGCGGAATATTTTTCTGGTGGGGGAGGGGGAAAGATGCGTTAAAAGTTTCTGAAGAATCTCAAAAGAAAAAGGAGTGAAGGGAGTTCGAGCGACCGAACTGGTCATGAGGGTACTTTTGCATTTTCAAAATTAGAATTCAAGGATTTGGTATAGGCCTACACTACATTTTCAGGAAAAAAACTGTACGTTTTCAAAATATCTGGGGTGAACTGCCCCCCCCCCCCCTGGTGCGTACGGCCATGGTCTCTTTTTTTTTAATTTCTCCATTTTTATTCCTGTTCTCTTCTTCTTCCTTTTTTCTTTCCTTTTTTTCCTTTTTTCTCTTTCTTTCCTTTTTTCTTCCCTTTTCCTCTTTTCTTTTTCTTTCCTTTTCCTTTCTTTTCTTTTCTTTCCCCCTTTTCTTTTTTCCCCTGGAGCCCGTCAGGGGGGGGGGGGGCACTCTGCCCCCCTGCCCCCCCCCCCCCCCCATAGGTACGCCAGTGCTTCGCTTATAGTTAGGTGATACGTAACGAAGTCTACGTATCACCTATTGATTTCGTCAAGATTTTCTTTCTTTTTTTTCTTTTTATTCTTCCTCGAATTTTTTTGCAGGATATCTCAAGACTGAATGAAACCATTGTTATGAATCTTTCAATGATGATAGATCTTAGTCTAACTTAGAATTGCGTGACTTTTCAAAGACTCAAAGTCATCGTGACGTCATACAGGCGCCATTTTGTGAAAATCAACTAATGATCATATCTTCATAACAGATAGTAATTTTTCATTCATATTTATCATGATTAAGATCAATATCCGTCCGGTCAATTTTAGGTCAATAAACATGCGCAAATGTGCGCGTGCGCGTTCGTCCGCGCGTTTACGCGCGCGAACAAATTTAAAATGCTCTAAATCATCCCAATTTTTTTTGCATACGTTTCAGGTCATATGGAGCATTTGACAAAAAATCACGCTCACGCGCATGCGCGCGTGTTTTTTGCGCGTACCAGCATTTTGCAACATAGAATCGCCGAATTTTCTCTATCATCTTATTTGGCACATTTTTCCAAGCATTTTGATAACTTGTTCATCTTTTAATAACGCAATGAGAGTCCGTCAAAGTTGACAGTGCGCGCGGACCTGCGTTATCTTTATCCACAATAAATGAGCAAAAACATGCCTATACAAAATTCTTTGTAACCCTTTAGAATAGATAAGAACTCCCAATATTTTTTCATATTTAGATAGATTATGAGTCGTAAATATGATTTCATGTCTCATTTGACCCTCAATTGACTCATGACGTCACCATATGTCCTCCAAACTCAAAAATTTAATTTGCATGTTATGACGTCAGCATATTTTTTGAAAGTTGATTGTATCTCTGTAAATATTGATTGATTTTCTTTCAAATTTTGATATGTTCTAGCTGAAACAATTTTCTACAAATATAGTTGCCACAATTTTTCATTTTGACAAAGGCATCATGGCGTATTTTTGCGATTAAAGGAGGCATGTCAATTTTTCACATTTTGCGTGTATTCTCTATGGGATATGACTTTTTCTCAAAACTGGATTCTACACTCCTGTCTTTCGCGAGCAAAATCTCCGTTGTCTTAGCTTAGTTTTTGCTGAGCTTCGAATATGTTGTAGATGAGACAATAATCTATCACACGTGTGCCTTTCATTTTTCGATCAGATGCCGAGATTATGCTCATATTTCACTTGCAAAGTAGGATTTGAGAATTCCATTTCCCGTTTACATGTAATCGCTATGGGAAATGTTTTGGTATATCGGTAACGCACTTGACTTCCATCCTCGAGATCCATGGTTCGAGTCTGGGTGTCTCCCACAATATTTGTCTTTACTTTATTTTTTGACCTTTCACTGTACCATCTCCTTTGAGTATTAAAACACGTAGAATCTCAAATAATGTAATAAACAACCCTATTTTCACTTAATCCATTACTTTTTGCGTTTAATCCCTATGGGAGATGACTTTTTCCTCAAATCTGGATTCTACATTCCTGTGTTTTGAGCAATATCGCCGATATTTCTGCTTGGATTTTGTTGATTTTTGAGTATGTTGTAGTTGAGACAAGTTTCTACGAGATTTATGTAGACTATCTAACATTATCATGACGTTATCATAGTCAAAAATTCAATCATAGGTGACATGTCAATTATCATATATAACAATCCTCAATCGGATACCTGAAGGGGGCGTTATACCACTTTCAATCATGGTCATCTGGAAGGCATTGTTATCAATTGCATCTCTCTCTCTCCTCTCTCTTGCTCTTTACTTCTCCTCTCATGTTCTGCCCCTCTCCTTTTTTGGTCTGTCTCTGCATCTATCTATCTCTCTTCTCTTTCACCCTCTCCCTCTCTCTCTCTCTCTCTCTTGCCTTGCGTCCCTCTTATTCTCTTGGTCTGTCTCCCTCTTGCCCTACAGTTGAAACTTGACTCATGGATAGACCATAATGGGAGTAGTAAACGAAATATGAAATCGTGAAAATGCGTTCTTCATTATGTTACACATGAGCATACGTATCACCTAATTCGTCAAAGTGACGAATTAAAGTCTAGTTAAGTTTGCATCTGTAATTGGCAGATCTGTGCGTATGGACAAGCCTGACTAACATAATAACGTGATTACATCAGGAGCCTTGCCTCCTTCCGACTGCCATAATCCCTTTCCGTGACCTCTGACAATACACCAGTTTACAGTTATGGGCGTCATTTTATTAGACGGGTAAACAAACCATTGACCTCAAGAGGTCAGTGGTTTACGTCAATAGCGCCGATGCAAATATGATGTGAGCGAACAGCGCAGGCAGTGTCATCAGGTGCGCATGTATGGTTGTGTCACTGCCTGCGCTAATTTACGCGTAAGCCACTGACCTCTACAGGTCATTAGTTTGTTTACCCGTCTAATAAAATGGCGCCCATGTCTGCGCATGCGCACTGTTGTAACTGTAAACTGGTGTATTGACTTCTCGACCACTGGTTGTCGGAAGTCGGCGACCGGTCTTAGCTATAATGTGACTTAGGATTTAGGAAAGCTGATATATTTTTGCAAACAATGCGTAATTATACGTCAGCACTTTATTAACCATTTACGAAATTCGGAGGAAATTTTCTCCCTCGCGAAATATACTGAAGCACTCCAACACTCGATGCAGCTCTAGCATATACCCACTCATAAACACTCACTCTACGCATTGCCATGGTAATCATGACTCTCTGATATATTACGATTAATGATTCTATTTCACTCAAAGTTTGTCCGTTTTACAAAATCTTTATTAATCTTCAAAAAGATTGTTCGGAAAACATGTATTATGAGGCGAATTCTATTTAACGATTATAAAGCTTTAGTTTCAATCATATTCATATTCCTATACTAATAATACTACAAATACCCCCCGCCCGATTGATGGCCCAGATTTACGCCCTCCTCGGCCAAAACGGTGAGGCGCTATACTGCCCTCTTCTAAGACTAAATCGTCCTCGTTTCCATATTAAAGCAAACAAGGGCAATTATTATAAAGGGAAATGGACACGTGTCAAAATCATGTGGACACTTATCAGAGGGGGAAAGAGGCTCCCATTAGAGATCAAAATGAGCGCTTATTATAGATGAAAAGGGGCTCTTATTGCACAAACAAAAAGGGCCACTTGTTGAAGGAAAATAGATACCTATCACATTTTAATAGGGGCATTAATTTTTATCAGAGGTTGACAGGAGCATTTATTAGGAAGGGAAAGTGTTCTAATGAAGAAAAAAAGGGGAGGGGGCAGTTATTAGAAAGGAAAAGAGGAACATCAAATATGATGAGTTAAAGAAATGATAATTATACTACATGTGCCGGGATTCTATTATGTGCATACAAGAGCTAAAGAGGGGCAACGGGGCCTTTAGTCCGACATGTTGGAATCTGTTACTCAAGAGTGAGTCCGCTTCCTGGAACAAAATGTTCAAATAGATTGCCTCTCGATATTTGAGGGAAGTCAAAGTTGTGTAAATTATAAACGCTACCTATCCTCATAACTGAAAAAAAGCAGAGAGATAAGAAACTCCGAAGTGTGTCAAATGTTATCGAAAATGCAGTTCAATTACAAAACGTAACATTTCTAGCTACATAAATTCGAGAAGAAAACAATGCATAATTGATTATTGGAGAGTTTATAATACGGTAAATTGCACAATCATGATATTCGTTTAGGCATTAGGAATGGAGGGGGACTTAAACGCATCGATATAATATTGCAAGTGGTGCTTAAATAATTCTGGCTCAGCAAACTCAAAAATATGTGAAAGTCATGGAATCCGTCATACATCGGTTATTAAGGGAAGGTTGATAGTCTTGGCAATTGCAAATCAATATGTGGACAATACAATATAATAACGTATTAATCAAAGTCCAAATGGTTTAATACAGTACCCTAACATCAAACATCATAAACCAATATAATATGTAATTGACTCACGCGATGCCACATATTTGTTATCTTTAAAAGTCTACTTGCCTAGAGCATGCCTAGAGGGGGCAACATTTCTTATCGCCTGTGAATAGCGCTATGAAGTACCGTTTTGCTCTACGTTTCGTATTATTCTGCTACAATTCAAAAAAGCTGATACATTTACTGAACTCAAGCAAACAACTTTTAATTTCAAACGCTTGTGCTTTTTATTAAATCAGTAAATTCAATATGGCGTATTGAATCTACAAAACAATATAACAAATATAATTCAAAGTCTAAAAGGTATTATAATTAGTTTACCCAAAAAGAAAACATTATTAAAGATATAAACTGTAATTGACTAAGCGATGCCACCTTTTTGGCGGGTCGATATTATTTGGGCAAAGTTCAATATGTGATCTTATATTATCAGTAAATCAAATATGGCGTATTGAATTAAAAAAAAACAATATGATAAAGTATATCCATCAAAGTCCAATCGGTATCATAAAGTACCCTAGAATCAAACATTATTAACGAATTATATTGTAAGTGACTCACGCGATGCCACCTAATTGCTATCTTTAAAAGTCTGCTTGCGCAGAGGGAGCAATCAATTGCATTGCTTATGAATGCTGCTATAAACTTTTGTTTTGCTTCACGATTGTGCTTGTTATTAAATCAGTAAACCCAATATGGTGTATTAAATCTACAAAACAATATAGAAAATATAATTCAAAGTCTAAATGGTATTATAATTCTTTTTCCCAACAAGAATACATGATCACAAAAATAAACTTTAATTGACACGGAGATGCCACCTTTTTGGTAAATTAATTGTATTTGGACCAGGTTAAATATTTTATCTCATATTATTAGTAGATCAAATATGGTGTATTGCATTGATACAAAACAATATAATAAAGTTTCACCCAAAGTCCAAATAGCATCATAAAGTACCCCAACAGCAAACATTGTTAACGAAATAAATGGTAATTGACTTACGTGCTGCCAAAAATTGCTGTAATTAGGCATCGGTTCATTGTAGTGTACAGTATATTCTGTCAAGCCATATCTTGTTTCCTTTTTTGTTGTTGTAGCAACTCTATGCTTGCAAAACAGATCGGATTCAAGGCTCATTTGTGAAACATGTGGTATATTTAAAGTAGTAAATTATGTGCCCTCAAAAAATAAGCCTAGAAACAATATGATTTTATGATTACAGGTTAAGATCTTTTAAAGTATGAAGTGCCTTATTTTCTTCTCATTTTCTTAACAGTTAACGTTTCTTCCAAAATCCACCTAGCTTCATGTACAGTTAGCTTTTATAATGGCATTACACATCCTTCAACACTGATGGAAGACAAGTCATGTAAAATATAATAAAGTGCGCTATTTATTAAACGATAGAAAGTCTTCTCAAACGGCCTTGATGCCCCCTCGTCTTATATATTTTTACCTTAAAAAGATAAATGGATGATAAATACTACATAGGATTCCATTTGTGTTCATTCCAGAGCTAAATCAAGGTAGTAGACCGACATTAAATGATCTGTTACTCAGAATTCTGCTTCCTGGAAAAAGAATGTTTTAAAGAGGTTGTATTTTAATAGATGGGAGAAGTCAAAGTTATCTAAATAATGAACGCTACCTATGCACACAAGAGAAACGAGAAAACACGTGAATCAGACGTTCAAGAATGCAGTTTAATTACCCAAAACATAAAAATCTGTAGCTTGGCCGTTACCCGAAATTTATTTACCAAAAAACGTAAACATGAAGATGAACGATTGCCTTGTGGAAATCTCATATTGCGATAATACAACAAATTGCAAAATGTTGATATACGTTTATGCAATAAGGATGGAGGGACGATTAAACGCAATGATGGTATATTGCTTCTGTTGTTTAGAAATTGAAATCGTGGTTCAGCCACCTCAAAAACATGTGAAAGTCATGGAATCGGTCATAAATCGGTTACTGGGGGAAGGTCCCGGGGAAAGGTTAATAGTCTTGTCACTTGAAAATAAAACTTGACGAGGTTAAATTTTTAATCTGTAAAATCATTAAGCAACATATGGCGTTTTGAATTCACAAAACAATATAATTGACAAATATCATTCAAAGTCCAAATGGTATCATATTTAGTTTACACCAAAAGCAAACATTATTAACTAGATAAAATATTATTGACTCACGCGATGCCACGTATTTCCTACCTTTAAAGTATACTTGCGTAAAGGGAGCAATGATTGTTATTGCCTGTGAATACCGCTATGAACTATTGTTTTGTTCTATGATTTGTATTAATCTACTACATTCTAGGAGTGCTGATATATATTTACTGTCTTCACGAAAACAATCTAAATTTTTCAAACGCTATATGCCATTTTTTTAAAGCTATGTACAACAGTTAATGAAATTGTATTATAGACATATCAAATTTGGCATTGTTAAACAGTGTCTTTAAAGGAGTAAATGATATGCCCTCTCGAAAAATTGCCTAGAAAACATATCATTTTATTATTACGGACTGAGGTATTTAACAAAATGATTTGCTTAAATTTCTTCTCATTTTCGTAGAAGTTGAAGTTCCTCTCAAAAGCCCCCTATAAATTTGTATCCATGACACATGCTCCGTCGACGATTGCTCCGCCGACATTTGCTCCGCGACATTTGCTCCGACGTCAAATGCTCCGCCAACAATTGCTCCGCCGACAATTGCTCCGCCGAAATTTGCTCCGCCGACAATTGCTCCGCCGACAATATTACTCCTTCGACAGCTCCTTCCAAAAAGGCCCTGTAAAATTCAAATGCTCCAACATGGGTAGTGAGCAATTTTTGTGTGTTTGCCCTCGAAAATGTGAAAAATCGCACCCCCCCCCCCCCCTTGAATCCGCTATTATCAGTGACTAAAAGCGATGCTAGGCACGCAGATGCTTTTCAATAGGAAATGGCAAGCCGAAGAATTTCGAAAATTCGCTATAAACTCACTCGCCAACAAGGAATAAACAATAATCTTGAAATAATACTTGCCCGTTTCATTCGAAAGGGGCGTAATGTAGAAAAATTATATTCAAGATTATAACTTATGATTTTTACCTTCCTTGTTCGCCAATTACAAAAATGAAAAAAAAAAACAAAAAAAAACAAAAACGTCCCCTTAAATGTATTTTTGCGGTTGTGCCCTCCCTTTCACGAAACAAGAAGACACAGTTACTTTATGGAGAAAATGAAGAATGGAGAAAATATGCCTATAATTGTATCAAAAGAGAAGTGCACACAAATCGCTTACTGTCTTGCTACGCTAACTCGCGATTATAATTTTAAACATATTCATTTGACGAATGTGCAGCTCCTAAACGTCAGACGAAGAAGGGTGGAAGGCGGTTAGATGCTATTCAATATAAAAAAAGCTTAAAGGTGAAATTCAAAGAAAATCACAAATATGTCGACTAATGTATTACTAGAAACTGGTAAGCTAACAGATGGCCATCGTACAAGTTTTAGGTCAACTACATATCGGGTGATTTATAAAAATATAAATACAACCACCTCCATAGCAGCTGGGATATACGAGAGATTCCCCGGGAAAATACCGATGTATTAATGACGTCACTTTTTGGACCAATACTGCCCAAGCAGACGACATCCCATAAAGAATGAACATAATTGCAAATTGGGTTATTATAATGAGTTAAGTGTATATAAATGTAATGGCATGTCAAACCTTTCAAAAGGGGATATGACCCGATTCTGATAACTAAAATCTTTTGCTTGTAAATAAATAGGATAGGGATTAATTCACAATAAAAAAAAAACAGACTTTCAAATTGAAAAACCACCGGAATGATATTAAGGACGGCATCCGTTCCCTCTTGAAGCGCCGAACATGGCGCGGTGTATGCAGCTGAAAATACAATGGCGTCTTATTTTGTTTACAAGCCACAGATTTCTTTATTTTTGTATCGCTGCATTTGTCATAAAAATAAAACCATGCGTGGGGTTTAGAGTGAGGCAATAGATTATACATTTAGCCTGACGGTAGTGCAGTAAGAGAAAGAACTCAAGAGAAGATGAAAACACAGGCACTGAAAATGTGTGAGATGTTATTGGACATCGTATGCTTGTGCAAATCATGTCCATACTGTGATCTCACACATCTCAGCAGCGTTCGGAGAGCTCTTCAGGTGCTATGCCGGGACTGTATTCAAGCGTTTTGTAATTTACAATAATCATTACTTCGAATGTTTCCAGGAATTAAATGTTGATAACCTTGTCGAATCAAAGTTTCAACTTTGCAATAATGAAATAAAAGTTAGTTTTTAAAATCAATGAATATCTACTTTAAAACCGCCCGCTGGCTAAAAATGAAATTGACATCGCCTTCACTATTAATGTGCCCGACTCGTCCTGCAGCAAGAAAACTCTGTTTTGATACTCATTACTGTTGACAATAATTCTTTGGTTTAAAACGCTCGCTCGCCAGTTAAACATGCTCATTTAATTCAGGAGGGAAATTAAGCAGGAAGATGCTATATTCATTATTAATGATAAGTCTACATTTTTATCACTCTCTCTCTCCCTCCCTCTCTCTCTCTCTCCCTCTCTCTCTCTCTCTCTCTCTCACACTATATACCATCGCTTACCGAAAGGGAATAAATATTACCTTAAACTATATTGTGCCACTTATTGTTGAAAGAAGGTCGCCTCAGGTATGAATAAAGTCGATCTATTCCTTAAAAGCTTCTGCACCTGCCCCCCCCAAAAAAAAAAAAATAAATAAATAAATTAAAAAAAAATTGCGTCTTTCACAAAGGTTTATCACTTTTGTTTTCAATCAGTGTCTTCTGATCGGGGAATTAAAACGCATTCCCCTTCTTAAAATGCTGGCTTCGGCCCTGAATATCAACAACAAAACAAATCACACACACACAAACAAAAATAATAACCCATGAAAGAAATATTATCGGCGGAGCAAATGTCGGCGGAGCAATTGTCCCCGGAGCAAATGTTGTCGGAGCAAATATCGGTGGAGCAATTGACGGCGGAGCAATTGTCGGCGGAGCAAATGTCGCGGAGCAAATGTCGCGGAGCAATTGTCGCTTTTTGCGGAGCATTTGTCGCCGGAGTAATCGTCGCCGGAGCACGTGTCGGGTTACTGTAAATTTGGCTTATGCAATAGCATGAAATATCCTTCAACAATGAGAGAAGACATGTACAATATATTACTGCCAGCAGGAGCGAATTACTCCGGGATTCTGACAAACAAACAGAAATGTACACGAAATCATATTTTTAGACTAGAGCAATATTTATTTCGGCCCTGAAATACTCTTAATTATCTATTAACAGTTATGAACTCTTCTCGATAGGACTTCATGCCCTTTTGCGTTCTCTACTTTTATTTTCAACTCAAAGATGAGGTGTTAAATGGATGATATATATTACATGGGCCAAGATTAGTTTGTGTGCATACAAGATCTTGAAAGATGCAATATGGCCATAATTCCGTACTTTTGGGATCTAATACTCAAGAATAAGTTTGCTTCCTGGAACAAACTGATGTTCAAAGAGATTGTCTCTCGATGTAGGGGAGAGAACAATGTTGTGTAAATGACTAACGCTCCCTAACTCCACACAATACACCTACCAGCTCATACCTAAAGAACACATTTCAAGTTTTTTAATTCTTACCTGAAGCTTTGCTTTTTAGGCAGCCATCCTAATCAAGCGTCGCTTATGATTGCGGTCTTCTGCACTTATTCCAAAGATAGTTCGGATAATACATTGAATTAATGATAATATGTTAAAGAAATGTAAAGTTCTTTCTTCTATCTATTATTGTAATCAACGTTTTGACATGAAGTCATTATTATTTGTATATTATGTATTATACCTTACGTTAAAGGGTATTATGTCCCTTTTGCACTGAACATCGAATTCTGTAAAACTTTGCAGGAATTATATGTCGCGTATGTCCTATCTGTGAAATTTAAAATAGCAGTGTCCTAGCATTCAAACTATGCAAGGAAAACCGTTAACTTTCTAGACTTCACTGTCTGACGCTATTGAGTGACTGACTAACTTCTTTTTTTCTTTGGTAATAACCTATGTAAAATGAGCTGTGAAGGGTACATGAGCAATTGTCTACATCAATAACCCACTTCCTGTAATGGCCAAAATTAAACTGATTGAATCTTTGCGCAGCAAAAAAACGTACGACCATGCAGTATAAGGGTCTGAAATCAGACTATTTGCTAAAAAGATTGCAATCCTTAAAGTCGATTTGACAACTAAAAGATGTTTTCAAGGCCTTTCGTTTTGAAGAATGTTCTGAGTTAGTATTATCTTTTAAGATGCCTGTGGACTTTAACCTGTTTAGGCCTGCAAATGAGACATATTACCTTTAAAGAGAAGGTTGAGTTCTGGGAAGAGGTGAAAAATAATTTTTGAGCATTACTCATTCTTATTATGCAAGTGTGGAAGAACATCAGTTAAGACATAGAGTGCAGTGTAATAGAATATTAAAACAGAGTACATCTCATTTAAAAATCCGGATGATAAATCTGTCCATGGGAATTACATGATAAATGATCGAAATGCCTAAGAATTACGAGAAGAACGAGTCAACCTCGTTAATCATCTAAATTTGAAGTAAAGACAATAAAACTGTAGGGCCCTCAGGGAGCAGAGTATTAAGGCCCGGTCTCACCGCCATAACTTTGCTGGAGCGTTCCTGGAGCGGTGAAAAAAATTCATCACCGCTCGTAACCGTTCACCACCGTTTAAGATAAGTTGGCCCCGTTAAGGCAACGCCGTATACGTCGGCCACCGCTGATGGTCCCTCCTACCGCTCCGAAAGTTTTGAGCTGCACAAAATATTGCGAGCGGTGAGGAGCGGGCAATTTTCCGCTCCGGCAAAGTTCACCACCGCTCCAACAACGCCCAGTCAAAGTTTGGCACCGCTAGACGCAAGTTCGTGGACGCTTTGGTCCGCTAGGCCAACGCAGAAATCTTGAACACTGGACCAACGCTGCTTCGCCAGCTTTGCCCGGGCGGTGATAAACGTTTCACAAACTTTGGTGGAGCGGTTGTAAGCGTTTTACGAGCGGACACGGGATTGCTGGAACGGTGTCGGGCGTTGAAGCAGCGATCCATTGCGGTGATGAACTTTGGTTTGGCGTTGGTATGGAGGTGTCTGAGCGGGACCAACGCTCGCTCCCGCTCGCTACCGTTAAACCAACACTAAAGCAACGCCGGCTTCAGCGGTGCACCGCTAAGGCAACGCCCGTGTTTTCAATTTGTTTCCCATTTTGTGCGCGGTGACGAGCGTTGTCGACATTCGGCCCCCTCTCCCTACCGTTTAAGGAACGCTCCAGCAAAGTTCAGGCGGTGAGACCGGGCCTTAACTAGTGATGATGCTACCCTGGGTTGACGAGACATATTATAAGTATTATTATTATTGTCATTATTTATATCATTATCATTATTATTATAATTATTGTTATTGAAAAAAGGAAAAGGTAATGCAGCATGTGCAGCATGTCATTATTCAGTATCAATTGTTTATTAGCCCCGGACCTATAAAATACATAAATAATGTGACGCTCTGCAGTTTGAATAAAAAATAATCTTTCGGAATCAGAACATGTTCGTTTGCCGCGTATAGAACAATCAAAGTAAATGCATGTTATTTATCATTAGTATTTACGTACAATTATTTATTCATTCATGTCTTCTTTAAAAGGAAGGCTAGGTCATGCCGCAACAGACAAAATACATGAAGAAGAAAAAAAAACACTTTAAAATGAAAATATCAATGTAAAAATAATAAGTGACATGTATTAACAATAACATTGCGAGAGTTACAAAGTTAAGGAAACAATAAACTGTTTATATAGGATTACAAAATCATGTGAATACAACATATTTATAACAACTTGACATTTCTTTTTAAAGGTTGAAAAATAGGAGCTTATCAAAATGATGTTAAGTAAATAGGCCTTTATACTTTATAAATACGGTATATAAGACACAGAAAAAAAAAACATGAAGGTATCGTACATACAAAAATCACAAAGAAATATATAGAGATATATAGAGAAAACAACAACAACAACAACGATATAGAGAAATTGTTTACCCATACCTGAAAGTAACACCGTCAAATTGAAATGTATTCTCAAGAAAGGGAATTAGTTAGCGATTAAACACATTTTTGTCTTAAGATAAAACGTTTGAAAATGGAACGACTGGCTGGATGGTAGACTATCGGTTTAGAGTATCGTATATGACAGTGAAATATTTGGGTTATATCTTTAGTTATATGTATTTGGAAAACAATTATAATATTATCCGTATGGCTTTTCGACTTATCTATATATTAATAAATACCTTGATGATGCAAATTTATATCACTAAATTTCAGTAAATCAATTTCGTTGAAAACAGTATCCGTGGAAAGTTGTAATACAGGGATTTTACAAATAATCCTGTTTTACAGTAATTGAAGCTTTTGAGTGGTCGATTTGCTTAAATTAGCCCAAAATAAGATTACATACACAAACATATGGAAGTGTCAAAGCACATTGTAATATTCAAAGAGTGGCTGAGAAAAATCTTTGTTCAATTTGGCTTACAACACTTTACTTCTAACCTCTTCAATATTGCATAAACTAGGCTATATCAACTCTTTGTCAGATAACATTGCCAATTAAAATGATTCAAATCGTTACTTCCGATGTGAAAAATTATGTAGTTCCATTTCATGATATCGACTAGCTTTAACCATTCGTATACGTGTAAGATAATTGCATATTAGAATCTCTAAAATAATGATTGTATTATGTGCATACAGTATACAAATCAGATATTTCATAAGTAGATACCACACACACACACTCAAGTCATTTATACATAATTGGAAACATAAGATTGGTACCTGTTACATTGTAAACGATTATTATTAAAGGTAGCTATAGTCAACCAATTATGTATGACCTGCGTCACATATTCCGTAATGGTATAATTTAGATACTAGCAAAATGTTATGATTAATTTATGCTTTTGCCAATTTTATGCTAAAAAAAAAAACCTATTTCAAAAGACATATCTTGATTTATTGGAGAGACTGGTGAGAGCCATGCATGTAGAATAAACTCTGTGGAACATTGGCTTTCATATAGTATATAATATTTGTCGTCAAAGTCATTTGTTCTTCCTTACACAGTACGCTTGAATATTTTTATTTAAACAAAAATCAAACATAATTCAATGACTGATAAACATCGTACCAACTGGCAATAGTTTGGTTAACAGACTGCTCCGGTAGGGAAATGGTGCTCACTTTTCTTAAAGACGGTTCCCAATTTAGGATTGTGTACTGAAAACAATGACACCAACTGGATATTGATAAAATGTGTCCATTTTGCCCAGATTTTAGGTTTTAGGAGCCTTTTGATGCTAATATGTGGTTCAAAATGACCCTATTGACTCATTATGGTGTAGAACAATAATTAACATAAAGACTTCTCTGGTAGATTCATCAATATAAATATATAATATATAAACTTTGTGGACCCCTTTAAATATCAGCTGTGTTGAAAGGGCCATTCACCCTATGAGAGGAAATAAATAAATAAAATAAAACTTGTACACAACGCATCAGAGACTTCATGGGGACCAGTTGATCCCCAATAACCCAATGAATCTCTTTAGACCTACATTCAAGAGGTGTGTTTTCTGAGGTAAAATGAGAACCGTAACTTTCTATTTCGGTATTAGAATTTGAGATATACGGTGCGTCCCAGAAAAAACGAAACCGATAATTATCGATTTTTACCATAACTTATTCCTAATTATAATTAAGAAAATGACACATATTTGAAGAGCTTGATTACAAAAAGAGCTAAATCAATATTTTATCAAAATTTCGTTTTTTGTCTTAAAATAATGATTTCCTACATGGGAACAAAATGCACCATATCACATTTTAACATTTCACGAGGAAGTATGAGCAATTTTAGATACAATATCATGTTTCATTCCAAAAGGAACTACATCCAAATCGGTTTCATTAAAAAACGAGCTAAATCCACTTTGGGTACTTCTGAGTAATTCAACTTTTTTTAATTTCTCCATTCATGTTGTTATATATGTTAAAGATGAAGTTGAGTTCTGGTCATGCGATTGCATTGTGAAAGAAACGGTGTGAAATCGATCAGAAAAGGTTTATCATCTAGTAAATAAGTATTCGTGTGTATTGAAAGGTTCTGGAATCATCAAAATGATAAGAAATTTGGCCATGTCTTGGTAAAGTTACAAGCACAGTACATAGTAAGATGTATATGGGACTACACGAACACGTGGCGCCATTCCTTTCAGGGAACATGCTTTATCTGAAGTTTTTCAACATTTGCATAATAGCAATGATAACGCTCACAAATTATTTGTCACCTCTTCCCAGAACTCAACCTTCTCTTTATATGTGTCGCCCTGGACCAATGCAAATTGATATACCATTTATATCTGATTTTTACTACATTTTTAGATTTTGTGGATTAGCTACTTTTGGAACGAAACATGGATTTAGCTCCTTTTGGAATGAAACTGTGACATTTGTTTACTTTCTTTTTAAAAGGTTATTTAAGTTGGGATTTCACTATTAATATTTAAAAGGAAAGGCTTACTACTAAATTTGAATACATTTCAGTGAATTTATTGAGAAAATATTCTAAAGTTTGACCAGGAAGTATAAACAATTTTATGTACAATATCATGTTTCATTCCAAAGGAGCTAAACCCACGAAAAATGATATTCTAAAAATGTATTAAAATTCAGAAATAACTTGTATATGTTTTTTATCATATATTATCGGTCTAGGGTGATATCTTTAACATACACAGCAACATAAAGGTACATGGCTAAAGGGAAAGTGGAGAATTACAAAAAAGGGGATTTACTCCAAAGTACCCAAAGTGGATTTAGCTCCTTTTGGAATGAAACTCTTCATTTGTAAAGCTTAGATTCTCCTCTTTCATGTAATGCAACTCATATGATGCATATTTTACACATGTGTAATTACAAACAATTAGAAGAGAGGAGACTAAAAAGACATTTATATGGCCGTGGTATCTGAATTTCAAAGAGAAAAATCACATTTCTAGAATGTTTATTCTCTGCCCTTTTATATGACACCTCAATGAGGAGAAATGAGCCAGGAATAGCAAAGTTCTGTTGGTTTAAAGTAATGCTTGCATTTTCAAACTTTGATTAAACTAATTCGTTTGCCTATATAGTTGACAAAAGACGTTGATGATTTTGTGATATCTTTAACATACACAGCAACATAAAGGTACATGGCTAAAGGGAAAGTGGAGAATTACAAAAAAGGGGGATTTACTCAAAAGTACCCAAAGTGGATTTAGCTCCTTTTGGAATGAAACTCTTTATTTGTAAAGCTTAGATTCTCCTCTTTCATGTAATGCAACTCATATGATGCATATTTTACACATGTGTAATTACAAACAATTTGAAGAGAGGAGACTAAAAAGACATTTATATGGCCGTTGTATCTGAATTTCAAAGAGAAAAATCACATTTCTAGAATGTTTATTCTCTGCCCTTTTATATGACACCTCAATGAGGAGAAATGAGCCAGGAATAACAAAGTTCTGTTGGTTTAAAGTAATGCTTGCATTTTCAAACTTTGATTAAACTAATTCGTTTGCCTATATAGTTGACAAAATACTTAACTCCGTTTCGCTGACAATCAGCCATGCATCAAGTCTTTCGTCTTCTTTGTGCATGGTTGATATACGCTCATTAGATTCCATCAAAAATATATTAGAGTTAACTTTTCTGTCATAAGTTGCCTCCTTCTAAGCACCGGGGTTGGATAAATCTAAGTGATGTAATTCATTTTGAGATTGTCACTGAAGATGATGGATACTAACATTTTTTTAAATCTTGATAAGTTTTATTGGTCAGAAAACACAATGATTTACAAAATATGCGTTACATCGTTTTGCACAAATACTTGATACTGCATGATACTTCTGTATACCCCGGCCGCACAGACGATACGACCACCAGACCGACACTAAATGGAAAGAGAGAGGCCAAGAGGTAATACTAACATGGCAAATTATAATGGTGATTATATAATAATAAATAGTTTTTTAACGAAAGCTCATTTGAATATTTTAAGACACCGGCCTGTGGATCTTATGATTCGCAAAGTTAAATGTATTTATAAACAGCAGTTATTACCGATACTGTGCATAAATCCATAGTGGTAAACAATAAACTACACATTTCCTTGCGAAAGCAAAATTTTAGTGTGAATTCATCCAAAAGAATGAAGATGGCAATTGCTCTACTTTTAACGCCATATACAGCAAAAGAATATCAGGCAGCACAAACAGTGTAGTTTACAGAGAGTTTATAAGTATTCATTTATAAGTAATCGTTGGGGTCACTTGTCCCTTGGTCCGTTGTGCTTCTTACACACGTGGCTCATTGCATCACCACCACTACCACGAAATGTTAACACTTGTTCCAACAGCTTGCATTTTCTTGCAAACGACAGTCATTGGTAAACCACTCTTTCATGTCATTCAGTATACTTTTCTCAAAGATATACTCCTCCTGTTCTCGGTTGTATATGAAGAGTTGAATACGAGGCAACTTATTAAAGTCTCTGATGGAAACTAAAGGAATGAAACACAAAACACAGAATAAATATCAAGTTTATGCAAATTAAATTTGAATTCAAATATAGGCATTCCTATTGCAAACCTTATTGCACCGTGCACACCGACCGTATCCGACATGGCATCAATTTAAAATATCGTTTTTATCCCTTAAAAAACAAATCTTAACGACGAAGCGATATTTTGACTAACAACCAATCAGCGCGGAGGATTACTGATGAAGTCTTATTTTTGTGTCCATTTTGGTAATTTATTGTAAGATACTTTTCTTCTGGCACGCTCAAATCTATATGGGATTTCACGTGTAATTTTTGTTTTTGCAACGCACAAAAACTTCGAGCCAGTCACGTCAGTGCACGGGAGTTGAGTCCAGATCCAGCAGCAGAAGACATCGATATGGTCAATCTAAATTTAGATCAAGGTATATCTATAGTTTAACGTTTAAAATTGCCTTCAACTCAGTGGAAACCTTGGATGTTTAAATGGGCCTAGTGTAAATGCGGCTATTGAGATATTGTTCTTCTCGAACAATTCTATCTTTTCTTTTATCCTATCCATGTATTTAAAACAAAACTGACAACTGCTAGAGGCTTTTGTATATCTCGAGAAGATGGCAACTTGTCTAGCTCATCATCAGATGGGACCTTCTTTGACTTAAGAGGGGACATTTAAAAGGGAGTAAACAGGTAAGTTCTATGCTATTTCAAATTGCCAATTGCCACACACTTGGTACCCGATCCCAGCTACTCCATATCTCTCACCATTTTGATACCATATCAAATCTGTCTACAGATGATAATTTGTTGTTAACGCCAATGTAATTTAATGGTGAAAATTAGCACAGACTTACAAAGAAAAGCAATCTCTCTTCGCCAATATGCACACCTTAATATCTTTTCCAAGCACTTTGCGGAAAGGATTGGTATTCATTGGCAAAACGAAAATCAAAATCTCATCACTTAAATGAAATACAGATTATGCAAAATGAGCGATTCTAAGGATGAAAATCAAAGATCGGATCAACCAGTTGCATTGTTCATTATGGATGCACGCACCATTTTTTAAATGAATAATTATGATTAAATAGACAATATAGAGCAGGCGCAGCGGAATGAAGGTACATTATATAACAAAATATGTTAACCGACCAATCAGAATATCCCGAGCGATGACTTCACCTAGGCCGCAAATTGCCTTGTTTTATATAAACAAATTGCTTAGTGTTATTATGAAAACTTCGCAGCCACTTTTATAAATTCATACTTACCAGATTCGTCCGTCGTTTTCATTATCAGCAAGCCCAAATGTCCTTTCGGTTCTACACGATAAATTATAAATAATATAATTATGTTGTCAGATTGATAAATGTTCAGTGAAAATGTACTAAAAGAATCATCACTGTGAAAATAATGCTCTCTATATATATGTGTGTGTGTGTGTGTGTGTGTCTCTCTCTCTCTTTCTCTCTCTCATGTTAAGGTTCAAAACATTTACGTTTAGTATCATACACAACTTTATATTGATTGGTAGGGATTGATAAGGGCGGCCTTATTTTACGACAACGAAAGGCAACTTCGGATTGTATTGTGCGTGCACAGTTGTAATGTTTATTCTGTAATTGGGTAAAATAGAGCGAAAACATGGTTGCCAGTATCATAGAAATCTCATCAACCATGTTTATTTATTTATTTATTTATTTATAATCTTTTGACAGGGTAGCCCATTCACCAATAAGTAGTGGTCTTCCATGGGGCCCTGAATAATCATGAACATATTTACATAAAAAAGCATAACGTTTATACTGAACAGTTGAAAAATAATACTCGTTTGCAAAATAAACAAAATACCTAGTTGAAACGGTAATGTCAATAAGTCGCAATTATGTGAATAAGTCATGTTAATGTGTATGTGTTTATGTAGGAACCCGCAAGTTTTTATTTGATTTTGTGTATGCATGTTTTCCAAATATCTGACCATGTAAATGTAAGATACAATACACCCTTTTCGCAATACAATAAATTAACATATAAACGTTACAAAGAAACAAACAATAATAACTGTGATTTGCATGAAAAGTTATATGCATACATATTACAACGAACTTAAAGGGATAGTTGATTTCTGTTGCAGAGGGCGTCGAACAATTTTGTTTTGTATAGATAATGCAAAACTGAGAGTCACATTTGAAAGAGCATACAATTTAAATGACAGAACTTCTTTGATCAAAATCGGTTCAGAGACGGCTGAAATATCCATAAATATATAACCAATTCTAATATTTGTGTGCCACCACAAATATTAGATAATTTGGACCAGCCGTTGAAAAAAACAACGAGATAGCGCCTTATTCGTTTTATTCCAACCAATGCCGATGTTGGCTTCTTTTTGTAAGTTATAATATTCACAATCAGCCGGCCCGTGTATTGTTATTATTATTATATAATGTTTACATGTACAAACGAATTACTCTGTGCTATACCAACTAGATTGCTCGGGTGACTACGCATTTTGACTATACGCTTTGTAACCGGGTGACGCTTGGTATTGGTGCAAATGCATTATGTTATATACACATTTCCTTATTTCATTGTGTTTTAAATTCTCCCCTCTAAATTACGTGTTTCTCTACTGCTATTGTTTTTCATCTACATTACTTTTTTTTTTAATTCCAGGAACCTTTATTATACAAGCCCCGCTTTTTAATAGGTTCCTCACATTCTATCTCATGTATTATATGAATTTAGAATCATTAACATGTGCTCAATTGTAACGTATAATTGTTTTATTCATATGTATGTTTATATTTTCTGTAAAATGTGGAACCTTAAACTTGAAAACTTGAAAATTGGATTAATTTACGGTCACCATGCTTTTTAAAAAGTGTAGCTAAATTTGAATGAACTAGATATGTCATTAATAATAATAAAAGCAATATAACCATGCACTTTTAAGGCATTTGCGGTCTTAAACAAGAACTCAACTTTCCCTTTAATATTTTTATAATATAGTATTATGAATTCTAAGAATTATTCCATCATGAACGATCTCTTTGAACATCTATATACGGCAGAAATATCGAGAATCGTAGGGCCCTCATTTTTATATCTTAGATGATATTTTTTAAATCATTATTACATTTCATTATCCTTTGCTCAATATTACGATTTATTGAAAATATATGTCGTTTGTTACATTTACAGGCTACTGAACATCAATTTTAAAAAGGGTTTAATCATGAGGGCCTCCTGCAATTCTTTTTTCTGAGGGATGACGATAATTTCATTGTACCATCTTTCTTTCCTAATTATAAAGTCATCCCATGGTTTGTACATCAAACTATATATCGTCGGCCTTATGCCAAAAGGGCCTTAACCCGATTTTGGGGGTTATTGAGTTATTAACATCACCTTGTAGATTTCATCATTCTCTTTTAAATGATGTGCTTCACTTGTTGAAATTCGATTTATTTATGAAGATAATTATGAATTTCAAAAGGGCCTTAACGCGTATCCCATCTTCTTCCTTACGCCAAACGGGCCTTAACCTACACGGAAAATCTTTTATCAATGACAGATTATTTCGTAATTTCCATTTAATTCAATAAATATCAGTAGAAACACCATTAAAAACATGATTAGTCTACAATAGACACAATGTACTTAAAATAATCACTGAAAGTATATATCATGAATTTAGATCATGACATCTGAGTGAGATTTAAATGAGGTGTGGATGCATAAAAAATGCGACCGACTCGTTGAAATACGCAGATATCAACGTATGGGACTGTAATGAAAATAAACAACGAAAAAGGTGTCCTAAATGTACGATCTCTAAAAAATAACTTTACCGAAAGCTGCATTATATTAATAAAAATATTCAGATATCAAAAATATTTTTTTTCTAACATTTTAATTGATCAGTTTTATCAGTTTTCGTGATCCAATAGCCGTAAGAGGGGCTTTCTGGCAAACCAAAGTTGTTGCGAAACAAGAACATTTCTTTATGCCAGAAGGGCGCTAACTATGCGCGCGTACGCGCGCATAGATACGTGTACGATAACGGCAGGTTAAGGCCCTTTTGGCATAACGCCGCGTAGGTAACGCCCCTTTTGGCATAATGCCGAGTAGGTTACGGCCCTTCTGGCATAAATACGCTACATTCAAGCCTTATGCCAAAAAGGCCCTAACATGTTTTTTGCACATAGCATGTACAATTCTGAATATTTTATAACACATTTAACACATATCATGTAAAACTTAATAATTTAACACATTTATCGAAATTGGCTTCAAAAACAAAAAAACGACCACAAACTTTTGATTGTCAGAGAGGCCAAAACCTTTAAACGCGATTACCTCAGAATGGCCAAAAGCAGTTAAGGCCCTTTTGGCATAAGGCCGACGATAATATATGGACTCAGACAGATTTGTTCAGCTAAGATTTCTTACTAAAATATACTTAAAAGTATTGCATGGAAAATGAAAGTGATCGATCCAGGATACCCAGGAATTGCTAATGACCAATACAAAGAAAGGGTGGTTGTCAAATGCTTTGTGAATATTATCTTCCGAGAACTTTCAATCATGCGTTTATTTTTTATATTGGCACACTTTTTTGTTTTCCCTTTTCAATTATTCGGGGGCATTAAACTATTCATGGTGTTTAAAGTTATGTTGTTGTATGTGTAGTAAAAGATTAAATATCTGTATACTGATATTGCAGTCGTCCATTCATATACATTTGTTTAGGTTTTAGGCTTTATGGCACATTCCGTAAAGAGGAACAACTTGACAAATTATGAAACGTTATTTAAATGGTTTATATAAGTCAAAAACAGAATGTATCCCATTGTGAAACTCCACCCTCTAATGGAGATTTTAAAATTGTTTAAATAAACAGTATAATGGAAACGATCAAATAAATAATCTTGCAACCAATTAAGTACAATGCAGCGAATATCAAACCTAGTCAACTTAGCAAGTAAGATATAATGGTAAATTACATTGAGAGCTTGATTCAAATTATAAAAAAGGATACCAGCTGAGTATAAATAAGCATTTATATTATACATGTTTTAATGTTGCTTAGCCCCTTGTTCTTAAATAAATCGTAAAAGCTATCACAACTTTAATGATCATAATATAGTCATTAATTGATATTGATCAATAAGGCTCAAATAAGATATAACCCTTTTCTATTAACAATACATTTTATGCATGATAGTGGAAGGGCTGAGGAGATAATGATTATCATAAAGGGTGTTGAGTGAGATAAGAGGAAGGACAGGAGAGGTTAGAGAGGGGAAGCAGGGGGAGAAGAGCAAGGGGAAGGAGGAATACAAGTGAGATACAAGGGGCCAAATAATAGTTCTAAGAAGATATAGCCATTGTCTATCAAGAATACATCTAATGCAGGATGGAACTCGGGCCGAAGAGATAATGAGTATCATAAAAATGTTGATGGATCAGATAATGGAGGATAGAGATAGAAAGATAAAGAATGGGTTAAATGAGACAAAAGGGAATATGGGAGGAAAGTCGTCTGTCGTCTTCTGTTTTATGTTTTACCCCCTCCCTATCCTGTTTTCTCTTTAATTGTTCTTACTTTTTCCTTCTGATTTGGAATGTTGACCTATAACCACGCCCTTTTCATTGAAACAAACTGGTTTAATTGACACCCTCCCCGACAGAACCCCGCTGACACCGGATGAAATAAATTACCTCATGTACTTCTACCTCAACTCAACTTCCTTCAAATGGCGAGATAATTACTACCAGCAACTTCAAGGCGCAGCCATGGGATCGCCTCTTTCACCAGTTATAGCCAACATCTTCATGGAGCACTTCGAAACAACGGCACTCCAGACTCTCTCACAACGCCCTTCTCTCTGGCTCCGATATGTCGACGATACATTCGTCATCTGGCCACATAGCAGACGTGACTTAGACCACTTCCTCGCCCACATCAACCAGCATCACCCGATCATCAAATTCACCATGGAGACCGAGCAAAACAACAGCATCCCCTTCCCAGACGTTCTCTTTACCAAATCGCAATCCGGCAAGCCCACTCACCAAGTCTACAAAACCCACACACACACCGATATATATCTTCACTACAGATCCTTCCACCATATATTCGTACTACAATCAGTCCCCAACGCCTTCATCCACCGAGCCCATCAACTCAGCGATGCAGACCATCTAGTCCAGGAAATCCAGCATGTCACCACAGCCCTAACTAGCATCAAGAAATACCCAAGACATAAGATCAAATCCAAGGCTCCCGCCAGCAAGCCCGCATACAACCCCGCCACTGAAGAGAAACAATCTGCAGCTATAATAATATATAATAATAATAATAATATAATAATTATAATAACGTTTTATTTACCCAGGGTAGCCACTTCAGTTATAAAACTGCTCTCCCAGCGGGCCCTGCATAACATAACATGTTACTATTACCCTTCTCCAATCTAATATGCTGAGCGCCTAGCTAGAAGGCAGAAGGTCCCAGTGTTATAAGTCTTTGGTATGACTCGGCCGGGGATCGAACCCACGACCTCCCGTTCATGAGGCGGACGCTCTAACCATTGAGCCACCATACCCGGTTATTGAGCCACCATACCCGGCTACACCACCGAAGCAAACTGTTGTTCTTCTCTATATATTTGTCAAGCCTTTCACAAGATTCAACGTATCCTTCAAGCATCAGACATCCAAGTTCGACACAGTTCCTCCAACAAACTCCATTCGATACTCCACTCCCACATAGACAAGCATCCAAACCACAAGAAAGCTGGAGTCTACAAAATACCATGCGAATGTGGAAAAGTCCACATTGGAGAACTCTGGAAACAAGACTCAAAGAGCACAGAACCAGCTTTAGATTCAGTGATTGGGATAAGTCCGCCATCGTCAAACACGCCCAGCAACACGAACACGCCATCGAATGGGATAACAATCATCTCATCTCCATAATGAAGCACTGGCATACACGCCGAATCCAAGAAGCCATAGAAATTCACCGCCACAACACCGAGCCCAGGATGTATACATCAACGACATCTGGAAACCTCTCATCAACAAGTACTTGGTCACCGCCACCCGCAGAACCCTCAAAACAGCCGCCAGCCTCACAACTACTATGCACAGCAGACGACAGCAGACTACAGCGCCGCCTACGTCGGGGGACACACACACAGCCTCTCGCCGACAGCACACCCCACTTTTGGTTTCGGAACTCTACTTAGTCCGTAACCCGGAGACTCCAGCCCAGACGGACAGTCAGACGGACCAGCAAACCATCCATGTCCACTCACCGATGACTCAAACGCACACGATCATGTATTTTTCCCCGACGTCCGCACCCCGGTGACTTAAGCTCACGCACGCCAGCTATTAGGGACTTTTAGAATGAGTGGACGAGAACACGACGAACGCCGACTGATCATGCGTGTCAACGTACTTAACTGCCCATGTTAACTACAATTAGAAATCTTTTATACCCCATTCACAGTGGCCTCAAATACCGCGACAGCAGCGGGACTGTCCCGCTGCTGTCGCGGTGTTGTCTTCAGTGTGAAGGCTCGGACCCGTTATAAACTATCGCGGGATAACACCGCCTCGCGATAACGCCGCGACAAACTATCGCTAGGTTCGCCTAGCTACAGCAGCGGGACAGTCCCGCTGCTGTCGCGGTGTTTACTCAGTGTGAAGGCTCTCCGCCATAACACCGCGACAAACACGTGTGATTTGTTTACTTACCTATCACTGACCTCTTTTCTCCAGCAATGGGGAACATAAAGTGAAATAGAAATAAAGTAACCAGTGGATTCAAATTGATTTTATTATTATGTAGATATTATAATTATCCAAATAAAAATATTTCACACTTCAAAAAATTAAAATATTCTGACTGGAAGCAATAAAAATGCTAGTTTTTTAAAAAGTAATATGATCGAGGATACAAAAAGCAACTCATATCGGGGTCACTCGCGGGTCATGAGCCATGCATACACGTGTTTGTTACGGAGGTAATAAAAATCACCCGCTGCAGCGTTAATGGGTACATGATATTTATCCCGCTGCTGCAGCGGGATAACTTTTCTACTGTGAATGCATTTGTAGCGGTGTTATGGCGGTGTCGCCGCTCCGCTACAACGCCGCTACAAATTTCAAAACCACTGTGAATGGGGTATTAGATTGCACTCGACGATATACATGCATGCAGGAAGTAACATTATGAATATCACGGACAAAGAAAGAGGACAAAATATACAGTTCCTCATTCTTCCCTCAACAAAAGAACATCCCTTCACTGCTATATGTAAAAAAAATATGTAGAACAGGTGAATATGCATGTGACACCTGTTCTACACATTTTTACATAATAGCAGGGAAGGGATGTTCCTTTGTCTACCTGAGGAACTGTATATTTTATGCGCACGCGGCATACTAGTACCTTGAGCATGTAAAGGCGCTATATAAATATCAATTTGTATGTATGTATGTACTAGATTTAGGAAAATCAAGGTTGACGCATTCTCGATCGCCGACTCAGACTTCGTAACGCATGCGCAGTGCCTTAAAATGACGTCACACGTTGCAGTCAAAGCTGTCAACGTGCAAATCTAAAAGTCCCCATTCTCCACTCCTGACGACGGATAGTCAAACTGTTCGAACCGTCGAGCCACTCCCGCCACTCATTCTCTCCAAGCGCTATGGTTCTCCTTAGAACTATAAGCTAAGAAAGATAACCAACAGTCTTTTTCAAGACTACGCAAACAGTCCTTTTCAGGACTACAAACCCCAAAGAAAGATTACCGAGATTCCTTTTCAGGACTCCTTAATTCTCTCTCTCTCTCTCTCTCACATTGTGCACCCGCAATCCTACTGTATGAGAAAATTTATAATTTGAACTTACCCGACACTTCGTTGTTAAACTGATAATCCGACCCAAACGTGACGAGCCAAAGGGAATGACATTTTTTTTTAATACAGGGTGGCTGATATTTGGCCATGAAGCTTTGATACACCCCCCCCCCTCCCCCACCTGTGATCATATGCCGGAATCCCAATGGATACAATCGCAATATTTTCTATTTAATATAATTACATCTTTATTTGTTTCTCTTTTTGTGGGGGAAAATTTTTACTATTATCATCAATAACATTATCATTTTCATTATCATCGGCAATATAAGTATGAAATTAATAGCATTGAAACATACCTATTTTTGCACTGTAAGCTGTAGTTAGGTCAGCAAACTTAAATTCATTTTCGAAATCCGTTTTGTCAACAAGTACAAGAACAGCCTTGTAGTGATGGATGCTTTTCACGCTCTGCTCATTCAGTGATCTAAAGGCAGTATAAGGGAATGGTGTTTTCAGATCCCCTGACAACTTTAAAGTATTATAATTGTAAGGTCCAGAATGATTGAGCAATGCTACAGCATTATCATAGTACTCTTCGTCTTTAATTCTTCCACCTTTTTCGATGAGGAACGAAATGAGCTGATGTCGGTAGTCTGTGTCCATTGTAAGTAGGTTGTTGCATTGAACTACACATTTGGAACAATCAAATGTGGTTGGCTGATTTCTTATAAAGGTCAACCTCATTGCATCTTTGCTGTCCGACTGTTGAAGACTAGTCATGGAGTAAACGACGACAGCAACACGATTGGCTCCTATGGACAAACAAGTACAGAAATAAAAATTAACAATATTACTGTATACAAATATTGAATGTTCCGTTGATCAATTTTGATCATCAATCGAGTTAAGGTTGTGTGAATCTCTCGTCAGCAACGTCAGGCTAAGTACAATAGATACATGTCCAGTCTGATTTAAAATCATTATGCACTCAAATATCCAACATTTTAAAAACTTATATAAACCTACAGTATTACAAGAAATAAAAGAAAAAACGAAACTGAGAAATATCGATGTTTTATTATAACTTAGTCACATTTATAATCAATAAATGACACATATTTGGAAAGCTTAGATCCTCCTCTTTCATTTGATGTAACTCGTATAATCACGCATAAGTGATTAAAATGAATTTGAAGAGAGGAAAACAAAAAGTCATTTGGCGGACAGTATTTGTTTTCACTGGCTGTCTGCTGTAGCAACAAACGGAATTAACTAAAGCCTTAACACCGTTTCGTTGACAATCAGCCGTAGACGAAAATCTTGATGCATGGCTGATTGTCAACGAAACGGATTTAAGTCTTTTGTTAATTCCGGTTGTTACTATAGCAGACAGCCAGTGAAAGCGAATTCGTTTGATAACATTATGGAAATGCAAGCACTACTTTAATCAAACAAAACTTTGTCATTCCTTGCTCATTTTTCATGATTGAGGTGTCATATGAAAGGGCAGTAACCCATCTTTTTAGAAATGTCATTTTCTCTTCGAAATTCAGATACCGTCCACCAAATGACTTTTTGTTTTCCTCTTTTCAAATTCACTTTAAAGGTATTTAGTAACATTGTGATGGTTGATTTCACAAATCTGTTGAATCAGGATGCAAAACACGTAAAATTATGTTTGTATGTATGGATTATCCAACTACGATGCTCCAAATCCGAAATTAATTCACGCAATATGAAGATTTTTAACAAAGTTCAACGGGTTTTCGAACGGGCGTCGATGTGCGGCGCTTCTGAATCTAAATTCTCCAAACCATTTTTGAATTTTCCCAACCTTTTTTCCATAAAAAAGACATAAAAACAGGCTATAAAAAATCTGTCAACACTTAAATGTCTGGAATGGAATGTAGAGCCATTGTATTGCTTTGTGAGATTTCCATTCACCTAAAATGTAATAAAATTATAATAATATAGTTGGGAGAATTAACCCTAATAAGGCCGGGGGGGGGGGCATTATGCCCCCCCCCCCTCCACGATTTTTCTAATTGTTCGAGAACGCATGTGGATGGCGCCTCGCCGCTCGCTGACTTTTTTCTTAAGAGTCTTGCGCATCAAAAAAAAAAAATCTGACCTATAGTTACAAGGTCACGTGACCTTTTGTCTTTGCATGTCAGCCCGAAAATCGCTCATTTTTGTGATTTGTGTACAAAACATATGGGAATGTCATTTTTCCTAAAAATAGATCAAACATTGGTTATTGGGTCTTGTTTAAAGTTTAGGTGGTTGTTTTGGGAGTCAAAATAGTTGAATTGTAGGAAGAAGAAAAAAAAACAAAAAACAATAACATAAATAAGTTAAAAAAACAATGAAATACATAAGAAATTATCAAAACAAGAGATAACATAAGAAATAAGCTGGCTCTTCCAAATTTTTTTGTCGTATTATTGTTCCAAATGGTCTTATGAATATATGTAGTGAAAAAGAATGCTTAAATTCGAATAAGATATGATTTATGGGTAAAAATGTGATTTTATGACGTTATTTGCATAAATTACCATAAATATGCAAATGAGTGATTTTTTTCAAAAAATTGAAATTATCATATTGTTCTGTACACTTCACCTGACATGCGTGCAAATTTTCGCGGAGATCGGCCCTTTCACGGCCGAGATCTTAGGGGGGGGGGGGCATAATGCCCCCCCCCCCCCCCCCGGCCGTAGTAAGACTTCAAATAGCCCGGCCTTATTAGGGTTAAGGAATCGATCGGATCAGTTTTTTCCAATTTGTACCATGTATAATGGTCCGTTTTCGCTCAAATTTTCAGATTATCTTTAATTGTACATCTAGCATTGAAGTCACTACCTTTGCACCACTATCTCTCATCTGAACAATGTTACAAAGTCCCTTTAATCACTCATGCGTGACATATGGATTATACGAGTTACATCAAATGAAAGAGGAGTATATTATAAGCTCTCCAAATATGTGTCATTTATTAATTATAAATGTGACTAAATTATGATAAAACATCGATAGTTCTCGGTTTCTTTTTTTCTGGGACGCACTGTACAAGTAAGTAATACTGATAAGTTACTACCAAACAGAATAAGTTTAAAGAGTACATTTAAGTTTGAAAATAAGAGAAATGTATTTATAATGCTTGATTTGACTGACAGGGAACCAAAGGGAATCTCAGAAAAGCTAGGCTAGTTAAGCAGGATTCCCGGTATAAATCGAGTACTAGACCATCGTCAGCGTGCATCAAATCTTACGCATGCCTGCTCCGAGAGAGACCTCAAACGCACGAATGCACCCACCCGCGTCACATCCCCGGGTCTTCCCCGCCAAGGCTCTTTCCGCATACATCAGTCCCTATTGCCAGGTCGAGCTCTAGGCTTGTCCGACCTAGCAACCAAACAACAAACTCGTACCCCGTCGTTTGACTGCAGCCAATTCGCATCGCTAGAGGATGGGAACGGCGTCGTCGTTCACACAATCGAAAAGGCCCTATCATAAACTACTGTAAACCGAATAAACCCCGACAAAAGAGACACATAGACCCGGCATAGGCAAATCAACATGCGCGTCCGAAGACTGTCCGGGAACAAACACGCACAAATTAGAAAACACGTCGCAAATGGTCCGTTGTAACTATGCACAAGCGAATATCGTTATGAGCGATAAAATAACAAAGGAGATGATGGGAAGAAAAAAATGCATGTGATGACCCCCCCCCCCCCCCCGCCCCCCCACACACACACACAAATGCAGGAGAAGGACCAAATAACAGGTCTATTTATAATTCCTTAGAGAGGAAACAACGAAATTCGCTGGGAGTAATCGGAAGGCATGAGCAAGAAGACCACATAGAATAAAAAAGCAAATCCGTGCTTCGTGATGCATTTGCATATTAAAGTGCCTTTGTGCATGAATAATTTGTTTTTATAACTAGTATTATTATTTTATTTGGCAAATCAAGTCACATAAATACGACAATATAACATACTTGAATTGAGACAAAATCAATAGAAAACATATATCAATATTACAATAGCAGGTGCATCCGGTCAAGCTGCCCTGGTATGGAAAAAGTTAACCTAATATTATGATCCGCAGACCTTCCTCCCCACACCAGATCAGATGGACCTGATATTGATTGAAACAAAGTTTAAACAAGAAAAGGAAGATGAGAAGGATAAGAAAACTAGAAGTTAAAAAATACAAAAAATTAACATTGCATTAAAAATGTATAAAGTATATATATAAATATATATATATATATATATATATATATAAGATTTCATGACATGTATAGTTACCATAAATATATTGTTACTGTAAATCATTATCACTATCGTCACATTATAAAAAATAACAATATAACTATCATTATTACTGTTATTATCATTATGATTATTATCATTATCATTATCGTTATCATCATTAGTATCATTATTATCATTATTGTCAGTATTTTTATCATTATCATTATTAATATTATTATCATTATAATCATTTATATCATTGACATAAATATTTATGTTAATACATCTACGAAAATTCATTTTCATTGAGAACACAATTTCAAGAACAACCAGTCTCAAAGCTACTGCACGATTACAATATATACAGATGAGGATAAGACCTATAGCATGCATATGAAAATATAAACAGTTCAGATCATACACTGTCGCTCATAAAGGTGGAATATTTTTTTATCCCAATTTATGGAATTATTAAAAAAATATTTAAAAATAATAGATTTAGATAATAGTATACATTCTCAGATTGTATTGAATAATAATTTGCCAATGTGTGTTTTGCAGGACTGCTAAAGCATGTGTGAGCTACGAGGCTTATCAACTAGGGGACCTACGCCCTCAAGTAAAAAATGACAGTAATGAGAATTAATGCCCCACAAAAGGGCACTAATATAGCACATCGACACGGTTTTGATCCTGGGGCCTCGCGGTTACGAGGCCATTGCTTTGTCACTGAACCATGACTGTACGCAGCGGGGGCTAGGGTAGGGGGCAGTTTCCATAAATTAAAAAAACATAACAAAATCTTCTGTGTGCCCATGCCTTGAGCGATAATGCATGGCCGTCCAGAGGATTTTTTTTATGTTGGGGACCGGGGTAAAATGCAATAAATTATTGAAAATTTATTGCATTTTCTGTTTGTTTTTTTAAGTTATGGAAACTGCCCCCTACCCTAGCCCCCGCTGCGTACAGTCATGGTTCAGTGACAAAGCAGTGGCCTCGTAACCGCGAGGCCCCAGGATCAAGACCGTGTCGATGTGCTATATTAGTGCCCTGTTGTGGGGCATTAATCCTCATTACTGTCATTTATGACTTGAGGGCGTAGGTCCCCTTGTTGATAAGCCTCGTAGCTCACACATGCTTTAGCAGTTCCGCAAAACACACATTGGCAAATTATTATTCAATACAATCTGAGAATGTATACTATTATCTAGATCTATTATTTGTAAATAATTTTTTTTAATATTTCCATAAATTGGGGTAAAACTAAAATATTCCACCTTTATGAGCGACAGTGTACAATAAATACAATTTTATAATTTTGTAATGGTTTGGAATAGTCAAAATATGGACTGTGTATGATTTATAGTACACGTAATTATTATTTCATATTATATTAAGAGAATTTGAACATAAATTACTGACGGTATTCATCGTAGGCGATTCCCAGATAGAGACTAGGAAAAGATATACAAATATTGCAATGAACTGATGCTTTATGAAGTCGCACATAATGCTATGCGGTTAATTACAATACAATAAATGACTGTCAACTTCATCAAATCAGGACCATATCTGAATATACAATAAGAATTATTATCCAGTACGATACGTCACCAGTAAAATTATACAGTGCGTCCCAGAAAAAAAGAAACTGAGTAGTATCGATGTTCTATCATAACTTAATCACAACTATAATTAATGAATGATACATATTTGGAAAGCTTAGAGTATCCTCTTTCAGTTGATGCTACTCACGTGTAGACGAGAGTCTACATGCATGGTTGATTGTCAACGAAACAGAGTTATGAAAATGTAAGGGCTACTTTAAACAAACAGAACTTTGTTATTCCTGGCTCATTTTTCTTGATTGAGGTATCATATGAAAGAGCAGAAAATGAACTTTCTAGAAATATGAATTTGGTTTCGAAATTCAGATACCGCCCGCCAAATTACTTTTTGGTTTCCTTCCTTCAAATTGCTTTTAATCACTCATGCGTGAAATATGCATCACATGAGGAGCATCAACTGAAAAAAGGAGACTCTAAGCTTTCCAAATATGTATCATTCATTAATTATGGTTGTGACTAAGTTATGATAAAACATCGATACTTCTCGGTTTCGTTTTTTCTGGGACGCACTGTATAATGAAAACAATTTAAGCAATAGAACGTCGTGAGGCATGCGGTCGAAGGTTTTTGAAAAGTCGAAAAAGACTGCGCCAATACAGGGCGGGCGACGTTGATCTAGGATAGTCATTCACTCGTTAATAATGGTCTGAAGTTGAGTCACACATGATTTTTAGATACGAAACTACGCTGGACTTTTGTGATAGAGGGCAATTTGATTCAATGTGATATCAGATTGCGCTAGAAATGAACGATCCCATCAATTGACTAACGTTAGACGTGCTACTGGACGATAATTTGATACAAGCGATCGATCACCAGCTTTGAAAACAGGTGAAATATTAGCCTGTTTTCAATGAGATGATAGGGATAATGTCGAAGAAACAAGGTAAAAAGGCGCTGAAGAATTGGTGAGATAACTTTTACATATTTCTTAAGCATCGTCGGCGTAATAGAATCAGGTCCTTAGGTTTTCATATCTTGTAGAATCATTACAGCCTTTGCTATATCACCAGTGGATATCTCGACGGAATAAAGTGGGGGATCGGATGAGCACAAGCGTCAGGAATATTTGGTAAGTTACTAGGAGGAGGGTAAATAGACTGGAAGTAAGTTGCAAACCTTTCTGCAATGTCTTTCGGGACTTTTAGGTTTGCACGAAGACAATGTGGATTGCTACGGTCGGCGTCCTTCTAATGCACTGCCTTGAATGGACGTCACATGTATCAATCCACGCAAATCTAAAAGTTCCTAATTGGTTTATCCAGAGGGGATAAGCTAGTCTTTCTTGGTTATGAGGATTAATGCCTTACTAAAGGGCACTAGCGCATCGCCTTGGTTTCAAACCCGGATCACTGAATTACGCGAGACCACTGCTCTACTGATTGAGCTATCGCGCCTCCCGTATGAACTGTTAATCATGTTCTTCTTTTTATTACGGACCTCTTTGAAATTCATCCAGTCATCTGACCTATTAGAACTTTTAGCAATTGTGAAGAGCCTATGTTTATTCCTGATGAGTCCCTTTATTAATATAGGAAACAAAATACCCCCACCCAAACATTGCAACAAAAAATTTTGGAATGGTCTCCTGTTATTATTTGTTTCTTTTTTGTCTAATCAGAAACTATCAAACAAACAGCTACGAAAGTCGGTTTCCCGGAGAGTGTTTATTATCAAAAGGCGTCCGCCAACACGTAGAAAAAGCCATAAATCATTAAATTTCCATCTTAGCGATTGCATTATGGAGTTTTTACCTAGGTTTCGGGGGATGAAGAATCAATTGATACCACTAACAATGAGTAATGACCACCAGAAATCCTGGAAATCCGAGATGATTTCCAAAATGACCGCTAGTCTCCGAAAACTGACAGGAAGTGTGCTAGTTTTTACAGTAATACTATACTTGGTAATATAAAATATACTTATGTTTTAGATTTAATGATATCCACTGGCATGCTTTAGATTATTATAAAGGTTTATACAGTGTGTGTTGACGCTTGGATGAACAGGAGGATTGTTTGCGAGAGTTAAAAAAAATCGATTTGCGCCAAAGTTGCTTATGTGATGTTTGAATAAAACAATTTGGATTTGGGTTTTAATTTGGTCTTTGTAGATCCAAATAACATCCTTAACAAAATTAATCATGCCGGACATATCAAATATCAATGAACATTTGTGCGCGCGTGTGTGTGTGTGTGTGGGTGTGTGTGTGACTTTGCTTCTGCAAAAAACAAATGCAATGCATTTCATTTGATACATTCAATTCATTCTCTCACTCCGCTAATCTCAACATAAAATATGCTGTAGGCATCACTTTGGCGCAAGTCGATTTTTGCACTCTCGCAAACAATGTCTCCTGTTCATCCAAGCGTGAACACATACCACACAAAAATGATACCAAACGATTTGCGATAAAATACTCTTTCATAAGATGTATAATAATTTACTGTTCATAGATGATTTTTAAAATAATTAGCAATGTTCTAGGTGTAAACTTTTTTTTTTGACTTACTGGATGTCACACTCACGGTAGTAGCCTCACACTGATATCAAAACCAAATATGTCCGCCAAAGTAACTTAAGGGCCCTTTATGGGCGTCTGTTGGAACCAAAGCATCGGACATTTTGTCTGGCATTGGCCATTCAGTGCTTTGTGGTATTCATGGATGTAATTGATTTTTTTTTTCAAGTGGTACCTCGTTCGTTTCATCAAGGGCATTTTCGGCCTTTTTAATCGACCGCAGGTTTCAGATACATCACAGGGCCCTGGCAGACGTCTAAATTTGGATAAACTACGTTCCTACCCGAATGTCCAATACTCCGATATCCTTTTAATAAAAATATCAAAATATCGTTTAATCAAAGTGCCCTTGGCTACCGGGATATAGCTCCAATATTACACAAGCCCCCCTTAAAAAAAGCATCAAATCAAGAATGTATGGTTACAAAGTACATTCAATTTAGAGTGACTTGAATTCGACCTCAAAAGCAACTCAGGGTGAACAGTAAATTATACATGATGTAATTAATAATTTTCCCAAAGGCCTATGCCTTTGTTCACAAATGAAATTGATTCATTTTGAAAGTTCCATGATATTATCAATCTTACTTCTCAAAACACACATTTTAAATGATGTGGCTGCATTTATATTTTTTTTAATTTATTGATTGATTGATTTGTTTATTTATTTGTATTTGTATTTCGTTTTTTTTTAGGGAGGAATATTAGCAAATTTAGAATTGTAGAAATGCAGTACAAAAAGCTATAATTTATTTGCCTTACCTCACCACGAGGGGTTCCTTGTGGGGAGCGTCGGGGGAACAGAATGTTCCTTCTCCACAAACAGTGATATACTCGCCGCTTGCGCTTGTGTTTGCTATGTAGAATTGCACATTTCTATATAGTTCGCCATTTGTTTTAATTCCTCATATAGGTTTGAAATCTAAAATCTTCACTATAGCATTCTGATGGTGAACACAAATGAAATGTAGTTTGAAATTGACTAGCTGATCCAACAAACAACCCGAGGTAAGCATAGTCAAATGATATTTGCGATTAATAAATAGATGATTGACCCATTATAGTAAACGTAAAGCCCTTCGTAGGAGCTCCAATCAAAGTATGGAATTTTCGGGCAAGAAATTCCCGACAGCCATGCAAATCGAGGTAAACGGCGGTGAAGCATTTGGCGGAAGCTCACATCTCTCTGTTTCGAGCTAGTCACAAATGATAGCCCGGGTGACCTATATTTCCCACCCAATTTTCCGAGGAGAATTGGTAAAGCATATTTTATTAGCTGTTTATGCATAGGCATTGTCTTTGCCGATATTACCCTCAAGTTCGATACTTGTACCTTGTTTTCAAGTGGAAATACATTAAAACGTATCAATTCTGGGTTACATTTATCAACCTCGGGGATTCTCTCATGTAACTAAATTGTACAAAATTGAAACATAAGAATGCAAACAAATATAGTAGAAATGTTGCAAAAAGTGCATTTTTATCTACACTACACTCATAATTTTTGGACCTGAATAATTATTCTCGCAGGCTCCATATTTTGATTAAGGTTATTTTGTAGCCCTTGATCTAGATAATTGGACAACTTTTACCGCTATACAATCATTTTAAGAGCTTGGGGTTAATTTTGAAAAAAATTGAATAGTGGGGCAATCATCTTTCTCCCGTCGTTAGTGCCACCACTTCTGCTTATTAGATAGGGGGTACCCATGGCTGATTATGCTCCCCTCAAAATTTTAGGGGGGATTTTCCTGCCAGGGTGCCAGGTACATATGTCTCAGGTAGAACACCAGAGGTATTGTGAAAGGTAATATGTTTAGAGCCAAACTGAAAGATTTACGGTGCCGGCGAAATCCCCAAACCAAAATATACTTGTGGCGGTTCTGATTTTTACCTTTTTTATATTCCCAAAAAATTATCTCCCTGTGCCACATTATTATTATCCTGGATATATATACTAAAGGCTATGTTTGTTACTGTATCCAATGCAAGGTTAATCTACATCTATCTATACTGGTGTTAAAAATGGTGGTTATGGAGCCAGTAGCGTACGCAGGATTTGTTTTAAGGGGGGGTGGTTAAAATTTAAGGTTTTTTTTTTTTAATTTGAGGGTTAAAATTCGCAACGACTCAGCCGGCCGCTGAATAAGCGGAGGGGGGGGGGGGGGGGGGGGGGGGGGGGGGGGGGTAAGGTAATTTTTTTTCCTTTTAACTTAAACAAAAAGTGAGGAGGGGGTTATTCTACGAAACCCACACATACACAACAAATTCATACCCCCCCCCCCCCCCCCCTCTGTGTACGCGCATGCATGGAGCTAATCCAGAAATTTGGAAGCCATTGTTTTTGTACCACACACAAACATTCCTTGCGTAAATTGATGCTTCTTTTGTGCAAAATTGTACGTGTGACAAAAGAGAGACCGTGCAATGAGGCCGCAATTAAAAAGATATTAAATTACTCATATTGTGCTTCTGAATAAATGACGTCATCGCTGAACAAATTGCTTTATTTGTTTATATAGATTCTATATCAGCTTAGAAATACATTTCTGGTACTGCTGTACTTTTGGAAAAGACCTATTTCAGTTGCCTTTACAATAAAGATTTTATGCAACAAATTAATTTTATAAAAACACTCACCAAATTTTTCTTTGAGCTCAGGTAAAAGTTCGTTGTACTTTGCATCAGGAACGTCGGTAACAGCATTTCGACCTTCTTGAACTGAATGTAACAATACTGCAGCGTTGTATCTTTCTGAACATTGCATACGAAAAGACTGTACAACATCATATGCCAGTCGCACGCACTTGAAATCGTGCTCAGGTAATTTTTCACCAATACCATTAACAAAGTCATCCACTGTAGAATCTGAGGACAAGGTGAGAAATGCGACCACATTTTTTTCTGGATTCGCCATGATATTCCGCAGCTGCGTTTGTATATACCAGAGTCTGAAGTTTCAAATAATTTTGAGTCACAGTTTGAAATCAAATGATGATCAAAATGACAAAGTAGGAAAGTGCATAATTTGGAAAACAGTAGTTGACGTTTGCGAAGCTCCCGCTCACCGTTACAATTAGTACTGTCCTTATCATGCTACTTTATATTTTGATCAACCAATCGTTTAGCATACAGTCATGTGACTTGTGCGTGTTAAAGTGAAACTCCTCCCCATTTTGTTGAAATGCTACTTCCAACTGTCAAATTACGTCGTTCGTCGTTTTAGGGTTGAGGGAAAGGTAAGGCGCAATGATCACGTATAATATATAACTGAGCAGTGGGTTGGTCAAATAAATTGCAGAAATAAAATCGTTAATGTATTCTGAATGGAACATTAAACAAATATCTTATCATGGACGATTATTGTAGCACGAAATCCCCCTACGAATCTTCTTACCATACATTCTTTCTTTTTCCCCCAAAGATTTCATATCCAGTCTTTGACCTTTGGATGGTGCAATGAAACCCCTCCCCCTTTTTGCTGAGGTACATGTTCCTACGCTACCAATATACAACATGAAATTTGGTCCTTGACACTACATCTAACAGAGTTCTTTCAGAGCTACCGTCTCCTTTTCATGATACTCATACATTTCAGCAACGAATCAAACATGGCTTTTTATCGGAACGACCAAATCTGTAAACTGCGAGCACATTTGGAGACATATAGACCCGGCGAAGGATATGACCTACGGGAAGTTATATTTCCAAGACACCTTTATATTGGTATGTACATTTGTCATTTAAGATTTGGTTCATTTTCCACAAATGAATTACGATATCGTCATGGCGGCTTCAAACGATTAAAATACTTAATTTGCCCAGCATAAACTTGGTTTTGTTAATGGACTTTGTATTTGTATACACTAAGTATTAATGGCTATGAACCAAAAAGCTTATTGGGGGTGTTGATTGAAAAATATTCTTTCCTGCCGCCTGCAACTGTTGCCCCCCCCCCCCACTCTTTACACTCTGGGCATGTCAATGTGGGCCTTTTTGCTCTCTCACCAGTGAATCAGGGAACTAATGCCCACTCCCTTCGCCCCCTTCCGTCTCAATAGAAGATAAATGGGGGGGGGGCATGTTAAACATTAATATTTTCCTCTGGCGTTTTCTCCTCTGGCATTGATCAGACTTGTTTATTTATTTATTTTTATTTGTATTTATATCATTTCTTTATTCAGCTGTGGATAGTCTGTTCATTATACACAAAATAAAAAACCTGGTCTTCACAGAGCCCTGATTATAAAAACAGCACATGAAAAACACATAAATTACAATTAGAAGTGTACAATATCAAATTATTAAACATTTAACACAATGAATGCATGGTTTTGATAATGATAAAAATCAACTATAAAAATAGGTTAAACAAAAACATGGGATTACAATAAGCAGGGGCGGTGATTTCTTTTCATGACCGGGGGGGGGGGGGGACAAAATGCGAGGGACGAGGTAGCAGTCTGGGGGGGGGGGGGGGGCTAAATTATTTACGATCAGGTAGAGCAAAGCAAAGCAAAGTGGAGCGTAAATTGGCGTAGGGTCCAGGGGAAAAGCCCCGGCGGAGCCACATGAACCTCAGTGGTTTTTAGGCATTTATTTACGGTCAGATGAGGATATTTTGATACCTTATTTGTAAGACTGGCATGCAGGTCACTAATTGGGAGTGGGATCAAGGGGTCGTTTTTGGCACGTAATTACGGTCAGATTAAGAACCAGGGGCTCCCCTTATGGCCCTTGGTGGGGTCCAGGGGGCAGAGCCCCCGAAATTAAGCTCAGGGAAAAATCATGCCATTTCAGCAACATTTTTAAATCACTGGTATCGAATTAGAAATAAACCACGTTTGAATATCACTTGGGGGGAACTGCCCTTAAACCCCCCTCCCCCATCAGTACGCAGGTGCGAGGGAGCAGTAGTGAATGAGAGGGTTGGAGGTGACGGAGGTGACAGCCCCCTCACAAGTTTTGTTGTATTAAAAAAATACAGTCCTTAGCAAAACTAAAGTATAAAAACAAGCAATATACTTTTTAACACTTCAATTTTCCGGTATTTACTTGTACATTCTGAAGGATATTATACGAGGGAGCGTACTAGCTCCCGAGTGAGAAGATTTTTGCATTTGTATTTTCTCTAAACGCTGCACTCTTAGGCCCTCCAGAGCCAAAAAGTGTGTTGCAGTCTTTCGTCAGTATTTGCTATACATTTTTTGTGTGCACTTTTTCGAATTTTGAGGGGGGGACGACCCCTCCCTAAAAAAAATGAGGGGGGGGGACGTTTCCCCCCCCCCCCCGGGATCGCCGCCCCTGACACTTAGTGAGTATAAGATTACACAAAAGATAAACAGTTAATGAATGATATTTGTACGCATTGTATG
Organism: Strongylocentrotus purpuratus; assembly: GCF_000002235.5. Taxonomy (NCBI): domain Eukaryota; kingdom Metazoa; phylum Echinodermata; class Echinoidea; order Camarodonta; family Strongylocentrotidae; genus Strongylocentrotus; species Strongylocentrotus purpuratus. The sequence goes on from NW_022145603.1 coordinate 10,330,420, forward strand.
GTAATGGAGTCAAGTAACATGACAACAACTGAATAATAATAGATAATGATAAAATCAACTATGAAAATAAGTTAAACAGAAACATGGGAATACATTAACTGAATATAATATTACACAAAAGAACAGCAGTGAGTATAAGATTACACAAAAGATGCTTTATTAATCTTTAATTTTACCATATCTGAATTATGGGATACTTGCTTGGGGCAACACGCAGCAAACTCTACTAAGTAGACTGTTAGTATTACAAAAGAAGTCTCTCCGTATTATTTACCATTCTGTCACACACAGACCCGTTATTTGTTAATGGCAGATTATTAAAAACAAATGACCTGTATCTACTTCACTTAGGACAATATATGTATAAGTATTAAGAAAAGACCCTTCCACATATATTTGATGCCATGTTCCCCCTAAATCGGTCATCTCATGATTACCCAACTAAACGGTCAAACGAGTTTCACCTACCACTCTTTAAAACTTTATCAGCGAAGAAGTCTTTTATGTATGATGGTCCTAGATTTTGGAATTCTCTAAGTGAAGGTATTTAAAATAGTCCATCCCTAAATTCTTTCAAGAAAAATCTAAAAACATTTTTGCTCAAATCTTATAGTAATATACAAGAATAATCTGATAACAGTTGGTAATCATCTTAATTTTTTATTTAGGTCTTCATCATCTGCTCGATTAATTTAATATATATTTGGTCTTCTGATCTTACCTTCCCCAAATTAACATTATAGTAACCTTTTTTTCGGTCATGATTTGTCCTGCTTCTTCTTCCTTTTCCATTTTCCTTCTTATCTGTTTTATGAGAGTGTTCTTATCTTGTTCGTTTCGTGGTTGTACATTGTATGTTGTTTTGTAAGTCTTTGTAGGCAAAATTTGAAATATTTGTATTTTTTCTTTCTGAGGGATCCACAAACTACAAACATTGCTTTTTAGTGGATCCCCCCAATTTCCTCAGAAATTTAGAATTTCTTGTAATACTTTTATTATATGCAAAGTTTATTTGTATAGTTTCCTGAAAAAATGAATTATGTATGAAAAAAATGTAATATCTTTGTTTACCTTTCTTTTGGAAATAAAATAAATATGAATATGAATATGAAAGGCATAAGTTTGGAACAAAAATTATGAATGGCCACTACTTGGTGTAGATTAGACAAGTACACCGAAAAACAATGGTGTTAAACTCAACACTTTCCCGGTATCTATATCTGATAACACCAGCTGGTGTTATACACCAGGGTTTGGTATCAAACAATTCAATTCCACTCTTAGTGTTTATATTTGACAACTCCTACCTGTGTAGATTAACACCAATATCTGGAATCATAACAAATTAAATTCCACTTTTGGTGTTTATATTCTTGTTGATCTATTAACGATTTTTCTATGGGTTTCTAAGGGTCCCACATTTCATATTCCCTATTATCGACCAGGGTAGAAGAACCAGTGGTAAACTGATAGTTCATAATCGATGTTGGCAACTGTCCACCACCCACAAATAGGTATATTCTACTCTCCATTGCATTAACTCCATCACACATATAATTTGATGTAAATTCAAGATTAACATTTAAGTGATACAGGCTGCTACACGAATATATAATAAACATGCATGTTGTTTCTTGATTAGTAATCATTTAATCAATACATCTATTGCTAAAACGTTAATGTAACTGTAACAAGGTCGGTCAGATAATATATTGGTCAATAATTGCCAAAGGAAAATAAAAATCAAAAAAATGATGTGCATTGTCATAATTTGCCTAACAAATCATGATAAATGTATTTTTCGGTGAACAAGTGTAAACTAATAATTTAGCGCGCGTACACTTTGTGAAAACGTATTCGACCAATCAACCGCCTTAAACGAAATCACGTGATGATACTTTCAACACCGAGCATAAAACTACACCATGTTACTTAACACCCAGTAATTATTAATGCATGCTTAAATCTGACCGATGTTAAATATAACATCACTGGTGTCAAAATAGCACCAATCAATGTGGGTCAAATAAATTCAACACTATACTGGTACAAGAGTTTCTACACCCTGGTTTTTACAGTGTAGGATCTGAACCACTCTTATGGGGTGGTCACACATAGGAGACGTACGGGGGACGCTAGGCCCGCGCATTGAAAATCTGCAATTTTGGCCAGTGCGTTGTCGTTCGCTAGGTGTGCGTCATCATTCGTAAAGCGCAATGGACCAACGCTATGCATTCGACGTCATTCGCTGTGTGCGTCAGGATTTTGCTACAAAATGTGCGAGGAGCTCGACGCATGAATGTACACGCCAAAAGCCAGACATACACGGAGCGAGCTAGACCAACGCCAAACCTGCGCGGAGCACATGCTGTGTATTCGTTGTGAGTCTTGCGAATGCCTGTGTAGAGGCCACCGATTACCGACCAAACTAGCCACCAATTACCGACAAATCTCCCATTATTTACAAATTTAACCCTATTAACCCGGGCCGAAGGCTAACATATTTTTCCTGTTAACTATCTTAAGTACTTGCGTATGCGCACATTGTCATTTTCCTCGACGACATAAATACTGTATACGATTTACTTCGTCAACTTAATCAGCATCGTAGATATAAACTTTTAATTTTTATTTTAGGGGGGGGGGCGGTAGTGAGCACGCGATCCGTGCGAATTACTTAAAGAGCGCTTGAAGTGCGCTCCTTAGGGGTGAAGGGAGGGGGAGCTTTAATTTAATTCAATTCATATTTATTTCATTTCCAAATGAAAGGTAAAAAAAGATATTACATTTTTTTCTTACATATTCATTTTTTTTTTGGTAACTATACAAATACATTTTGCACATAATAACACTATTACAAGAAATTCTTAATTTCTGAAGAAATGGGGGGGGGGGAGGGGGGTCCACTACAAAGCAGTGGTTATAGTTTGTGGATCCCCCGGAAAAAAATATAATTGTTTCAAATTGTGCCTACGAAGACTTAGAAAACACAAGACATTATTACAAAACAACAAACAAACACGAAATGACATGAGAAGTAGAACAGATAAGAAGAAGGAAAAGGGAAAAAGGGGGAGCAAGGAAGAAGGAAGAAACAGATCAAATCATGACCGAAGGAGAGGTAGTTACAATGGTGATTCTAGGAAGCTAAGGTCATAAGACCAAATAAATATTAAATTAATCTTCGATAAATGCCCCTATTAAAATGTGATCGGTGCCCCTTTTGTTTCAACAAATGCACATTTTCCTTTGTCATTAGTGCCCCTTTTCATTCTCATAAGTGCCTCTTTTCAGGGATGGTCAGTGCCACTTCTTCAGATGCGATATGTGCCCCTTTTCACCTCTGATAATTACCCTTTTAACAATGATAAATTATGTGCCACTTTTTCCTTTCTAATAAGGAACCTATCCCCTTTTCATAAATGCCCCCTTTTCACTTGTTATAAATGCAACTATAGAAATATAATTGGTGCCTCTTCTCCGTCGATAAAATCAATGCCCATTTCCCATTCTCATAAAAAATATTTCATCCCTGGTGCGTGCCTTTTTGTTTAGGTGTAAGAAGTGCCCCCTTTTCACCTCTGATAATCAGCCTTTGTACTTTGACACATGCTCCTTCTGTTTAAGTGTCCCCTTTTCCTTTCATCAACGTGCCCATAATTTCAAACGACTTACAGCAATTTACCCCCAAAGCTCGCTCGCTAGATCGCTCGTAGTTATAGATGTTATAATTATGTAACTTATGAAAGGCCTTTTCACTCTTTCGTTATGAGAATGTATTTATAACCTCATCAGGGTTTGGTTTTTCCTCTTTAAAGCTTATTTGTACAAGTTTAAAGGAGAGATTGTACTGCCCTGCAAGGTCACTGGACAGGTGGTTATCTCATCAACTCAGCTTTCAATTAACATAAGAAAAAGAGGATCATGGGGGGACCAATGGACACCGATTAGGCATTGTTTTTTCTATATAGAGGGAGCAAGTAGCTACAAGTAGGACAATGTGGCTTTAAAAGATGTATTTTTTCGCACCGCGATCTCACAAATCTTAGAGTTTTCCTCGATCGCTTCGCTCGTTCGCAAATGAATTTTCAGACCATCACAACCAGCTACCAAGTCTGATGCTTAAGCAATATATTGTATGATGTATCAAAGGAAACAAATATTGAAATCACCCCTCATCATTCAATCACAATATAGGGGTATATACCAATGTCTAAAAAATGTATATTTTCGCTTTGAGATTTCCCTTTGAAGGTGCCCTTTTTGTGGTGCCCCTCCCCCAACTTTGGAAGTCGCTCCTCCGACTCTGCCTCTAGGTCAGTCAGGAACCCCATGACTTTTACAAACCTATCGCCTGTCTGATTATCAAGATATTTATGATTGGACATCGGAATCACATGTTGCGTTTTCCTAATGGTTTTCATAACACTAGTAACAGTCTCTTTGGGAAAACGAGTATGTTCAACCGGTCATTCAAATAATTTAACTATTTGAGGCACTTTATGACCATTTTGAAGCGCGATATTTGAGGGCTTCAATATTAAACCATTTCAGAGACATTGATAACACGTAGGGCCATGCATCTCAGATTCAACATTGTTAAACGATACCTTTAACAATAACAAGTAAATACATCAACATGTGAGGATTGGACGTCCATTCTGTAACACTGGAGTTACCCATACTTCGCCATGTAATGTAGGGGCATGTACCCATGCGCCCCCTCCAGCGTGCTGATATTGTGGTGGTTGGTATTTTACCTGACTGCTTAGAAAGCACAAATGCTTGTTAATAAGCAACCAGAGGACCGACGGATTAAGGTCCTCTCCGAGGGACATGGTAATGAGGAGTAATGCCTTAACAAAGGGCACTATAGCGCATCGACTTGGTTTTGAAACCGGGTCACTAGATTCCGAGACCATTGCTCTACCAACTTAGCTATCGCGTCTCCTCAAAGGAGGAAATAGAATGTTAGATGGAGCAGATAAGACACATATAAACATTAACAGAGTATGTGGTCCCTTGACAAAATAATACATACACAAGTAAATTAATCATAGAGGGTATAATAACAAATACATTTTATCAATTAAAAAAATATAACAACAATAAATAATGTCATAACAATGTTACAGTAATATTTTAATATTCATCGGGTTTCAGATCATAACATTTCAGCACGATAGGATATGGTCTATCAATTTACAGTAGTTTGTTATAGAGTCATCACAAAACTCTCTTTAATGGAAGGTTTGCAAGACAAACTCATTTTTATGGCGATGGTTCTACTGTTTAATGTGCATTTGTTGAAGTATTCCCAAAGTGGCTTTTCAATTGATATCCGAATGATGTTAATTAACGTCAAACAGTATAACCATCGCTATGCAAATATCATGACTTTGAATGCTCTTTGCACGGAATGTACGCTATCAGATAATATTTGAATGACCCAATGTAACAATTGATTGCAAGGATAATGAATTTGAATGAACGGATTTTGAATTTGAACTCAAAACCATTAAATTATAATCTTGATATTTAATACCAGCAGGTATCGAGGCCAAACCTACATTGCGTTCTTCTTCAAACTCTGGGGGACCGCTGAGAGGTTTCTTTAGAAATCCAGCATTAGGCCTACACAATGCCTGACAATTGTTGGAATGACTAGTACTTTGTTCTGTTAAATGTAATGCTCATGCTTTATTACCCTTGTACAGATAGAAATAGACTTTAGAATATTAGTGAGCACAATAAACCGCGAATTTGATTTAGGGAAAGTACAAAAAGTTGTTACAAACCTGGGTTATATTCTCCCCAAACACCGGGGTACAAATCAGAGGTTCCTGTATGAATGCCGCAAATTTGCCTACACTAGGCCTAAAACAGTTTATTTGTTAGTTAAATTTAATGTTTATGCTGTATATACATTGTACATATAAAAAATATACTGTACAATATTAGTGAGATCAAACAAAAGAGAATTCGACTTCGGAAAAGTACAGACATCAATATAAAACTTGGGCTGTGTTCTCTCCCAAACTCCGGAAGGACAACTTAGAGGTTCAGCTTGAGCTATACAAGGCCTAGCCATTTTATACTGACTGTTATATTTTTCAATTTATTTAAACGTAATGTTTTAAATACATTCTGCATTTAAATAGACTGTTTATGCCATGAAAGTAATTTTTTCCAGGCGAGAAAGGAATAGTTTTGTTTAAGAACTGCAGGGAATATACTGCTCAAAGGGATAGTTGAGCTCTTGTTTCAGATCGCAAATGCCTGAAAAGTGCATGGTTATTGCTCTTATTCTTATTAATGACATTTCTAGTGCTCTTTTAGGACCAAAAATTGCTATGAAGATAATTGTAGACCCCACAATGTGTGAAGTTTAGCCAATACGATCATACAAACTCAGCTTTACTTTCAAAGAAATATTGTGACTGTTAACTAAATAATTCATTAATATTGTCAATACACGGGCTGGCTGGTTGTGCGGATTATGGCCTACACGAAAAAGCCAACAAAAGGCCAAAACCGGCATTGGCTATAATAGAACGTATAAGGCGATATTTCGTTTTTTAACGGCTGGTTCAAATTTTCTAGTATATGTGGTGTTACACAAATATTATAAATGGTTATATGTATGGATATTTCAGCCGTCTCTGAACCGATTTTGATCAAACAAAGATGATTTTGACATTTAAAGTGTATGTTGTTTCAAATTTGATACTCAGTTTTGCTCATTATCTCACAAAAAAAATATTATGTGTAGCGCCCTCTGCCACAGAACTCAATTATCCCTTTAAAGGTAGGTAGAGGTAGTCAAGCTTTTGATGCATTATTGCATAACTTTGTGTTTGTTATTGAATGCTTCTGGCTGCCTATTGAATGTATCCTTTTGTTGATTGTTATCCGGCAACTTGTTGGGATATAATTAGATATATCTAGCTATTGAAAGGGATTTTGTTTTGCATACCTTGGTATGTTTTGATGTTAATTACCCGGGCAAGGAAAGTGAATAAAGGGAGGTGGTTTAGGAAGAATGAGGAGAACCCTTCAAGTTAGTGTTAGGGTGCAGACGTTATGCACGTACTAGATTTCAGTTAGTAAAGCACCTTTCACACCGGATCTGCGTAGAGTTGCGTAGTGTGGCGTACCGACTACATCGAAATTAGACTGGGTATTCATGAAAAAATGATGCTTCTGCGTAGACCCTGCGTAGGGCATGCGTAGATTTGGGTACTATGACATATGGTTACGTACCCTGTGCACAGACACCGCGTACCTACAGCGCATGCAATTGGCGTATTTACACGTACGATTGCGTATAACAAGCGTAGGGTTGCGTACGTTTACGTAGGCCTGGCTTACAGGTTGCTTACGGTTTCTTACGGATGCTTAGTTTTTTGTGCAGAGTTTTTTGTATTTCGTCGGGAGTGGGCGCTTTTCCAAGTTGAACTCAATGGCCCGAATTCACAAAGCAAGGTTTGAGCTCAGACCAAGGTTTATGTGCGTCATTATGACGCGTTTTAGGTTTGAGTTCAGACCTTGGTCTGAAATGCATTTCACAAAGCCGGTTTCTCCTCAGACCAAGGTTTATGTACGTCATATGACGCGTTTCAGGTTTGAGTTCAGACCTTGGTCTGAAATTACATTTCACAAAGCAAGGTTTGTCCTCAGACCAGGTTTATGTACGTCATCAGACCCGAAATTTACAGACTGCTCAGATAGGAGGTTTGTAATTTCTCAAACCTGGTTTGAGAGCTATCAACCAATCAGGATGCAGCACTGGGTGGAGATAATTTATGCTCGATTGATTTTATCCAAATAATTCACCGCCAAAACAATCTGCGATAGTATCTGGTCAGCCCGATTTTAGTGCAATTGAAATCTCTCAATCTCTCGATCCTTTCCTTAAAATCGTAAGTATAAAACCTGTTCATGTAGTCGAATTCATACTCTTCACGTTACTGACATTTCACTATTTGATATGCTTTATAACTTTCCACTTTCCATTAAATGTTCGGTGTTTTCATATCCGACGGCCTCTCAATTCCAGAGTTCAGGGACTGAGTCGGAGGGAGCTCGAGTCCAACGCCCAAGGCGGCGGCGGAGCTCGCACCCTCTGACCCTGGGCTGGAGTTGGGCCTAGCCGGGCCGGGCCTACAGTAGATATCTGAGTATGACTGTCATGTTCAATTTTGTCTTGTTGTCAGCAATGCCATGACACATGCCAATTAGACTAGGCCTAGACCTACACTAGTTATTACAAAGTCATGATAGTGATAATAATACCAGGCTCTAGCTTAGGCCTGGCAATGATGTCCATCACTTGACTTGGACACACTGGTACCTAAATTAGAAATTGAAGTGGCATCAGCAATGCCAATGTTCCCCAAAATGAATCGCGCTGACAAGCACAGACCAAAAGCTTCAGTCTCTCTATATTGCCAGTTGTTCACTGAGACTACGTCTGGCTCCATACTAGACCTCCGATTATAGAATGTCAACAAATGTCAGTTTTATTATTTTTATTAAAGAAATGACCCATATCAGACGGTTATTTCTGTTTATGAGTCATGACAAGCAAAGCTTTTATTAAATTTAGATCTGGTTCTAATTGTCTGAATTAACTGGCTTAGATCTAGTCTCCAGAGCCAGGATTACCCACAAAGTCACAAGCACAAGTAACATTTCTTTATTTTAAAAACATTGTTTAAACATTTGTTTCATTTTATCTTCACTCTAGTAAAGATGGTAAAAATGCAGCTGATTCAGCATAAGGAGCTGGTGTACCTGGAGGAGGAGCTGGAGCAATAAATAGCAGCACAACTGGGCAGAGGCCTCTGAGATTGGGAAAACCCGCTGGATGATGAGCCTTTTGTTTTAGATTGAGGTACTTTGAATTCAATCAAATTCTGTATTGGGAAAGTGGGCGAAAACATGGCCAAACTACTTGATGAATATTGTTAACATAGCTATAAAAAAAGGGCTTCTGTTGTAAAATCCAACCCTAGTGTCGTTATTAAAATCCAGAAATATTTCAATTCATGTTGACCGCCTAAATTCACTGTTCGTTTGCCCCGCTCCGCTGGTCTGCCTACGACCGTGCAAGCCCCTAATGCCATGCACATGTGCGTTTACATTAATTTATTCAATTTCTAAGCATTTTCTGTCATATTCCATACATTGAAAGATTAGTTATGATATTTATTCTTTTACATGGTAGGTGATGAAAGCATTAATTTTCATAATTTGTGTGTGGGGCATTTCCCAATACTGTTATTTGGCTTTAATACAAGAGGAAATTATTCAGATTATGTGTTGGAAACAAGTTTGTGATTTGTTGCTTAAATTTCACAAAAGGTGAAGCCGTGAAGGAGATAAGAAAAGGCATAGACAATTTTGTCTTTTACGTTAAATTGATTCACACCACATCTAGAAATCAGGATTTTTTTTTTTTAAGTGACAGTGACAGTTGGGGATGTAAAAATATAATAGCATAAACCAGCAAAAAAATGATTTATTTGAATGCTTGTTTTTTAATTTTTTTTAAAAAGGTAATTCGATCTAAAGGATGCACCGTGAGGAGGCGGCATGCCGTGTCATATTCATCTGTTTGCCGAATGGAGAGTAGTGAGAGATGTTTCCGAAGCTGTTGTCAGAAGAAAGGGACAAGTCATGAAGTTTCCTACAAGTTACAACAAGGCAAAAAGTGACTACTATTCAGAAGCAGTTTTTCCAGTACTGCAGATTTCCAGGAGTTGCTGTTGATGGGACACATGTTTACTTCAGGAGTCCTGGTGGGGCAAGAGCCAGGTACTACTTCAATAGGAAGAACAGGTACTCCATCGATGTTCAGGTGAGAATAAATGAATACATCATGACTGGATCCAGCACGGCTTTCCCTTTAGACCTTTTTTTTGTACCTTGCAAAATTTTCACATTAGATATATAGGGTAATTAGCATTTTCTTCCAATTTTAGTTGTATAAATAGATATTGAAAAGCAATTATCACACATTCAACTGCATTTGCATTAATTACCATAAATAACAAGTGAAATTTATACATTTCACGGCCTATCTGAAGTGTGAAATGAGTGAGTTTTCATAACTAATGAATGCCAACATGTTATTTCATATTGACAGGTTGTCTGTGATTATGCTGGGAAAATAACTAGTATCGTTGCAAGGTGGCCTGGACTGGTAGCAGCCACGATGCCAGGATCTTTTCTGAGTGTGCACTGAATTGACAGCTTCATGCTAGGGCATATGAATAACAGTTGATTCTTGGAGATAGACTATAGGGTAGGTAGATTATTTCTTTATATGAAAACATGTGTTTATTCTTTTTCTTAATCAATCTTGTTTCCTTTTTTGTATTTGGCCAACAAGTGACATGTTAGGAATGTTCATTTGGTAATATAGTAACAACTCGCATTAAGTAATTAATTCAAACGAGCTCATGTGCTTTTAAATTTCAGTTCACACATCACAATTAATGTTTTTGATATCTGGATGCAACTTCATTAGTTTGTTGTCAAGTGGAACCTCATAGTTTTTGTATTAGTGACACAGGATTGAATAATTCCTGATTATGTGTACAATACATTGTATCCTTTCTATAGTATTACCCCCCCCCCCCACCCCCCTCCAAGAAAAAAAATGAACAAGTTGAAATTAAGAATATTGTTTATGATATTGTTTATTTTGTCCATTCAATTTTGCAGGTATCCATGCCTTCTCTGCCTCATCAGAAGCCATTTCTTCATTCAGAGGGTCGACCACAGATGTGCTTTAAAGGCCATCTGTACTAGTTCAGCCAAAGAGGATTAGACAACCCAGCGAGGTCACTGACGGGAGGCTATCTCATCAATTCAGTTCTCAATTAACATAAGAAAAAGAGGATCATGGGGGATTAACAGGCACAGATTGGGGAAGTTTTCTATATAGAGGGAGCAAGTAGCTACAAGTAGTACAGTGGGGCTTTAACACTTCACACACAAAAAAGGGAGATGTGTGATTGAGCGCATATTTATTAAATGCAAGGATGAGGACGTTCCATGCCTCATCAATCTAAGAGAGAAGGTCGACACTTCTTAATTATTTTTATGCTTTCCTGTTGCCCATATTGGGGAAATTCACGTTGTGCAAATATAGCATTGGTTTGGCCAAGTATAGCCTAAAACAGCTAACACTGGAGCTTACTAACAAGCATTTATTGCTTTCTTAGCTGTCAAGTAAAATAACCACCACTATCTATCTATTTAGTGAGCTATACATTATTTAATTAAGGATTCCACAAAAAAATTCAATGTATACGGTAATAAGTTATAAAATACAGATTTAACTCGATTGCAACTGGAATTACCTCAAAATGTATTTCAAAATATGGCCCCTCCCTGGTGTTCCCACAATACTTCGTAGTTATGCAGCATTACATCAAGAACCTGGGTGTTGAACTGTTGATTATTTATGAATATTTTTGATGTTATGTTTAGTTGATAAGTATTTGTTGTCACTCTGACGGTATTTGTAATTTAGTGTTCTCTATAGATTAAATGCACCCGATTTAACTATAATTAGCATTGTATACACTGCTGAGTTGAGGGGTGGGTCAATATAAATTATTTGATTGTCAGCTAGGGGAGAGTATTCAAACAAATATTATTACTATACTAAGCGAAGTCAGAATTAAAGAACTTTTACGTGCAAATTTGAATTTTCGTCACCCATTTTGTTGTATTTCTGATTTTCTTTCTGCTAATAGCGCTACAGTGAGACTTTTAATTGGCCTTCCAGAGCCTCTCTTAACCTCTAGTGGGCTATATTTCATATAAGCATGCTACAAAATTTACAAATGTGAACTGCATTGTTTGAACAAACGGTAGATTACTATTGTGTTGTATGCTCAATTATTTATGTAAAACATGAAAATACAAATACAATATTCTTGCTGTCATATATTTACAAAGATAACGGAAATAGATATGTGTCAGATTATCTCTCTCTCTTTCTCCCTTTTTTGTTTGGGGGGGGGGTGCAGATGTGTGTTTGCAGTTTGCATGGTTTTGCATTATGTGTTTCATTGCAAAAAAAGAAGAAGAAGAGAGAGAGAGAGAAAGTTGAATAGAGAGAGAGAGGGGGGACAAAGAAAAATATTAATAGAGAGAGAAAGGGAGGGAGAAAGAGAAAGATGAATAGAGAGAGAGAGGGGAGAAAGAAAAAGAATTAATAGAGGGAGAACAGGAGAGAGAGAACAAAAATGGGTATAGAAAGAGAGAGGAGGGACGGGGACAGAGAAAGAGACAGGGAGGGAGAGAGAGAAAGATGAATAAAGAGAGAGAGGGGAGAAAGAAAAAGAATTAATAGAGAGAGAAAAGGAGAGAGAGAACAAAAATGGGTATAGAAAGAGAGAGGAGGGACGGGGACAGAGAAAGAGACAGGGAGGGAGAGAGAGAAAGATGAATAGAGAGAGAGGGGAGAAAGAAAAAGAATTAATAGAGAGAGAAAAGGAGAGGGAGAGAGAACAAAAATGGGTAGAAAGAGAGAGGAGGGACGGGGACAGAGAAAGAGACAGGGAGGGAGAGAGAAAGAAAAGATGGCCATAGAGGATTTTTTTTTAAAATTAATATTATATGGAAACAAATCATTTACCAATTACAATTTTGATGTGAAAAAAATAGCCAGTTGGGGAAACAAACGGGGAACTTGTTAAAATAATAATTGATTGACCATTCTAACAAAATAACTATATAGATCTATAGTAATTAACAATTGCAATCAAATGAATTAATATATTAATCACAATAAAAACTTAATTCATATTAAATCATTATTATTATTATTATTATAAGGTGATTTTATTGATAAGAATTTGTAACCCCCAAAACAATAAGACTCTTACAGTTAATTTAAAAGAGCCCTTGACAACCTTAGATGTATTTATCTAACGAAGTTTTTCAGGTGCCGATGTCAATTTGTTCTGGGTCAGATTGAGTGCTTCACCAGCACCACACAAAGGTGAGTACGTGAGGCACTTTCTGCATCGGCGCGCCAGTTTGGTTCGATTAATTCATGAAAATGCGATTCAAAAGTTTATTTCAGAGATGTTCTAACCATCATCTTTTCAAGATTGCTCATTAAGATGTCCGGATCGTACTAAGAATGCTTAGTTTAACAGTTTTTTCAATTCTTAACATTTAAACCCTACACACTAAAAAATAATGGTACAAATTTGCACCCTATAGGGTGCAGACCGCTGCTACAATAGCGGCCACCTATAGGGTTCAATTTCGCACCCCCAATTAGGGTGCAAAATTGCACCCTTATTTGGGGTGCAGACTTGCACCCTTAGAGGTGCAAAAAGAGTGGCCTTAGAGGTGCAACCAAGCACCCTTAGGGGTGCTTACTGCTGCTACAATAGCAGGTGGCTGCTATTGTAGCAGCAGTCTGCACCCCTAAGGGTGCTCGTTTGCACCCAAGTTTGGGCTGCAGACTTGTCTCATATAGGGTGCAGGGGTTTGGGGTCCACAATTGTTCCCTGAAGGGTGCATACATACACCCCTTGGGATGCAAGCAAGCACCTTTAGGGGTGCAGATTTGCAACATTTATATGGTGTAGAATTGCACATTGCAGGGTGCACATGCACTCTTTACATGACATTATAACCAATAAAATCATAAGATCAAACCATTTGTTTTCATATCAAAATCACATTTTATTGGCAACATGAATGACCGGTTTCAGTTTCCACTGTGCATAGTGGGTAAGAGAAAATAACCACATATGACACTGTTGCCATATATATGCGGTTTACCTTCTGCAATATATATACAAAAGTAACATGTAATACAATGTGCGTGTAATATACCATGTTGGGCTGTTGGCAAACATCAACATTCTAATTTGAGGTACAAAAATGATGAAATCTACAATTACACCTTTGAATACAGTATGCTTTTCTTGCATGAAGTAAAGGCAAGAAAACAAACTTTAACAGCTTTAGTCAGGGAATCAACAGCAATTTATTCTTATAAATGAAGATGACTACTGAAAATGTTATCTTCATTTATTCCATCAATTCCACCAAATAATTTGGGGACAGCAAATATATTGTACAAAAACAAAATCAATACTACTCTACAGGACATACAAGAATATTAGAATGCACATCGATTGGAACTTATAGTAGTAAAAGAACAGTAATCACTTCTGGGCCCCGTTGCAGAAAGAGATACAATCGATTGTAAGTCCGATCACGTGTTCTACATGCGGAAATCTGATTTCGGCTTGGAGAAGAAAACCTCTCTCTGTCACTATTTACAACAGAAATATAAGATGAGAAATGTAACTATTCTCATGATCAAGATATCTCTTTGAGCTGCATATCATATGTAGTTAGCTGCTTTATTATTGTATAAGGATACACAAATCCTATTTTCTGTCTTGATAAAAATATAAGCACACACAAAACATACAATACTTTGGTAAATAGCACACTTCAATTATTCCACACAAAAAAATGTATTCCTATAGCCCCCCACCCCCCAAACACCTGTAAATGTGTATAGAAAAACAGTAAATTTGTAATACTTTGGAACCCGACATACATACATGTAGTTAGTCAATTTCACATGTCCATGTTTTATTTATTTCATAAATGTTCAGCCCTGATACAAGATATAAAGAGGTACATTCAAAATATGATATTCTAATAAATGTACCAAGTTAAGCTAGCCTCAAGACAGAAATAAACACTAACCAGTTCATACCCGTGCATTTGACTAGCACAATTAATGTATTCCTGCACAGCCTATGTTTACTTCTCTTAATTATTATAGACATAGGGCTCCTTGGCTCCAATCAAATAGTTCAACAAATCACCACAAACATATGTCCCTTTCATCAGACGAATAAAAGGAAAGGACATATTACTCGTGACTTTTTGGATTTAAATCCAGTGTACAATCTGACAGTTTTATCAGTTCTCGTGACAACAGTAGTCATATCAAAATCACCTTTCTCACCATGCTGTTTCTTTGTAGCTTTCAGCTTTGCCTGTAAATGACTATTCCTCTGTTGTAGATCTTCAATTTGTTTTTGCTTTGCAACACATCCAAGGCAGGTACATAATCTTTTATCACAATGTAGCCCATAATTGTGATCAGTGAGATGTGCACTGGATATGATCAGATCTTTTCTCCTTATTACTTGAAGCTGTCTCATCAATTTCTTGGTGCTCATCAAGAGTAGAGGATCCATGAAAGTCAGGATCACCTGTCAAGTCGACATCCTTTCTCTTCCGTTTATATGTTGATTTCCTCTTTTCTTTACTTGAAGCTGTCTCACTAACTTCTAGGTGCTCCTCAGCCGTAGAGGTTTTATGTGTGTCAGGATCTCCTGTCAAGTCGACTTTCTTTCTCTTCCGTTTACTTGTTGATTTCTTCTTTTCTGGGCACTGAGGTCTTTCTCTTGGAGGCAGACGAGGAGATTTATGTGAAGACTGGTGTGCTGAGCTGTATCCCAAATTCATTGTTGGGTCTGGCCACGCTGCACTAGGTTGTCCATCTCGAAAGTGATATGAGCAAACCCTATCTCCATACGTTGGTTCCCAGTTTTTGCCATTTTTTTTATCGCCTTTGTCCATCGTCGACGGCCGTCTGCATCTTTATTTTGCAAAGGAAAAGGGAATGGTACAAAAGGTGGTGCGCATACGCAGGCCCGATATTTCAGGCCATGTCTGTCACACAATTGTGAATACCATTTATCAAGCTTGAATGAACTGTTCAAGCACCCAATAACAGCACAGATTCTCCCCGTGATGATAGTCTGATTGCAAAAAGAGAGAAAAATATTTCATGTTAACACAAATTATAATGGTTTCTATTTGGGCAGGAAAATATTTCTTCTTTCTTGGGAGAAAAAAAAAATCACAGCTGAAAGTCTCAACCCCCCCCCCCCCAAGAAAGGAAGAACATTAAATTATTGCCTTGATTAAGGTTAAAATCCCAATGATCATACGAATTTACCAAATAAATCTGCCTTGTTCCCTATAACACATGCTAGCTGTAATGGAATAAACAGCCCATTTGCATTGCCAAGAGGACATCAGCTCTGCTTATGATGTAACTTGGCAAGCAGGACAGTTAAGGTGAATTTACAGCTGGCACAGTGGCAGCATTCATTGTCATTGATTGAAAGAATTTTAACAGGAAGTGAAGTGAAACTACTTATTTTAGTCAATGGATAGGCACAAACTAGAAGTCTAGTCCTTGTTATGCGGTTTGTATACATTTTTTAAAATTCAAATCGTTCTCAGTGTCTTTTGTTTCGATTACATAGACTAGAGATCTAGATCTAGTCTGAATTTAGTCACTCTTTTTCTTCACTTCAGTTCAATCAACATGATCAGGCAAAATAACAAACAAAATATGCGTAAGCAGGTAATTTTAGATCATGTAGGCCATAATTATTTTAAGTGATATACAGGCTGAACTAGCAGGGAAGAGCCTTCATATGAGTTATTCTTAACACCGGTTATTAAATTTTAAAGTCTGAATCACGACCTTTTTTAACGATTGCCATGCGAAGCAGACGGCTTACACAAAATATACTGTATGGGGCAACAGTCGGGACACGGCATACTTTAGCCTCTGTGGAGGCAACTGCCGATTGCAAAGAAGAAAAATACTAAATCATTTGCAGACCACGTACAAAACAAAAGGAAAAGAAGGAAAACATATCCAGTTACCTGCTCAAGATGATTTGTGGAAAAGGAATGATGTCATGATGTAAAAAAATCGTATCTAGAACGTGATAAATGCTAACATTCCCCATTCACTGTTGTGCGTAAACACAGCATCGACCAATATTTATCCCAATTGATCCAGCGGAAAGGTCACGGAGGATTTTGCGCGCATGCGCAGAATCTAACTACGAACTCGCTTATTAAACTCGGCAGTTGAACGGAATTAAAAGTCTCTGCAAAAGATCGACTGACTTAAATTTGTTTCATAAAACTTATAGTCAATGATTTTTCATGGAATAATAATAACGATGCATAAAAAAGGGTAAACTTAACATTCCCAAATCTAGACTCTCAGTAGCTGAAAAACGCTTTGCAGTAGCTGCATCAAAGACATGGAACAGCATCCCTCTTTCCATAAGGAAAATTACCTGTCTTGCCACCTTCAAAAGATCCCTCAAAACTCACCTTTTCCCCCAATGATCTATGTGATATACTTCTTGTACTGTACTTTCTTGTCCTCTTTACATATATTTGTATTTGTAAGCGCTATGGTACTTATTGTTTTTAGCGCTCCTAAATATTCGATATTATTATTATTATTATAATTGTTTATTGTTGTGTTATGTTGTTCTTGAAATATATACACAGACTTGAGAACAGATCAATCTTCAAACTACAATATAATTTCATAATGCTTTGATAAAGACTAGTGGGGTGCACATTCTGCATCCTCCAAATTCTTGCACCCCTCAGGGTGCACATTTTACCTTGAATGCACTAAGTGCGCCCTATATGGAGCAGATTAGTACCCTCGGCCAACTACGCGTAATCTGCACCCCAAATGTACCCCTATTTCTTAGTGTGTAGCCCATAAAAATTATGTTAGAAACCCTATGGCTGAGACTAGTTTTACAAACCTCGGTCTGAGGTTTGGGAATTACAGACCAAGGTTTATACAAACCTTCCTTTGTGGAATGGGTTTTAGGACAAACCAAGTTTGAGCTCAGACCAAGGTTTGTACAAACCTTGGTCTGATCAAACCGGGTTTATCCTCAGACTTCCGTTGTGAATTCGGGCCAAAGACTTTATATCATAAAAATATTGTGTTTCCTCCAGAGGAGGACTAGAGGGGCAGCTAAATTGTGACCTTTGACATTCTATAGGTTTGCATGGGATGCATTATTATTTGAACGATTTTGGAGGGTCAATGTTTATTCATGAGCAATGCCTTACAAAAGACGCCAATTACTGTTTGTTGATTCGCCATCAACAAAATTTTCTACAGTACTAAAAACGACACATTACGGATAAATAAAATGATAATAGCTGATGAACAGCAATAATAATGGTAAAAAGCAATAGTAGTAATAACAACAATATAGTGATGTAAAAAGTACTCGTAATACTCCGTAAATACCTGTGCTTAATCATTATGGATTTCATTTTAAAATATTCAAATTTATAAATGTATAAAAGAGAAACAGCAATCCCCACCCATTCATGTGTTATTTTCCTTGTTTCGATTTAATATAATGTTATTTTGCATTTAAAAAGATGTTTATAGAAAAAACATGTTGATAAATGAGTTCATCAAAGTTGATAAAAAGACTTAGTACTGCTGCTTAATTCGTTTCCTTCCATTTTCTTATTTTGTGAAAGATATGTGATGATGGTGGTGATTATAATGGCACTCTGTAATCATATTGCTGTATGACTGAGGTGTGATGGTGCTGGAGCAGTCTTATGTATGACTGAGTAATTGGTGTCCGACCTTGTAAATTGTGTAGATCTGGTAGAGCAGCGAGATAGATTTTATCATCTTTCCTAATGAGGGAGAAGGAGGAAATATATTAAGAGAGTAAGAAGGATAACAGTTTATGCAAAAATGTTCTACAATAGAGAGGAGGGGGTGGGGGTGGGGGGGGGGGGGCAAAGATAAATGAAAAATAATTTTGTGCCAAAATGACAAGGTAACATCGCTTTTCAAAATTTGAGAAAAGGGTTATTATTCATAGGCCCATGGGTCGTTTTTAACATGACTTTATTGTTGTTAGTAGTATTATTATCATTACTAGTGTTGTTATCGGCTATCATCATTATAATTATCGTTATCATTATTGTACAAAAATGCTGTTGATGGCCAATCAACAAAGAGTAATTAGCGTATTTTGTGAGTCATTACTCATGAATAAACACTGACCCTCCAATACCGTTCAAATGGCACAAATAATAATGCATCCCATGCAAAGACTATGGAATGTCAAAGTTAACAATTTAGCTGCCCCTCTAGTCCTCATTCGGAGGACATGCTATGTATGATCGAATCTTTTTGAATGCAACTTGGAAAAGCGCCCACTCCCGGCGAAATATGAATAACTCTGCTTTTCGATAAACAGTGTTTATTGCTCGATAAATAGTGTTTTTCGGCGATAAACAGGGTTTTTCTGAGTTATTGGTCAAACGGCGCGCCATATACTACAGCATACGATATTCACGAGAAAGGACATGTTTAGCGCCGTGTTATTCTGTCTTTTTTAGAGTGATGCTATGAGGTCGATAATCAGTGTAATTCAGTTTTAGTTCCGTATTACACATTTTTTATACGTTTTGGAGAAGTTTGAAGGTTAATTCAAACATTGCAAAAATTAGAATCTACGCCACGAAATCATGTTGAAAGCCGTTTGTACGATCAATCCAAACAAAAACCAATATTTGTGGGACTGTACTTTTCAGCATGACGTCGTCACCCGCGATTAAATGTGTGTAAGTCTCGGTGACTCAGTAACATTGTTGAAGGTTGATAAAAAATGTGCCTAATTTTTGTATAAAATGTTACTTTTTATATTCCTGCTACTGTACTTATCCTCTAACAAGCAAAAAATCATAAGAAAAATCTCAAACCACGAAGATATATATGGTTTTCTTTGAAGGTGTCACTCTGCAACACCCTCTAACAGTTATTAACAGTAAATTCTCCCAACCATTTTTGAATTGTCCCAACCGTTTTTCCATGAACAAAAGACATAAAGTAGACTATTTCAAATCCGTCAACACGTTAATGTCTATAATGGTATGTTGGGCCAATTATTGCTTTGTGATGATTGAAATTCACCTAAAATGTAATTAAATTGTAATAATATAGTTGGGAGAATTAAGGAATGGATCAAAATAGTTTTTCCCAATTTGTATCATTAATAATCGTCCGTTTCCACTCAAATTTTCAGATTATCTTTAATTGTACATCTAGCACTGAAGTCACTACATAAACACCACTTTCTCTCATATGACCAATGTTACTAAGTCCCTTTAAAGGTATAAATTAAAATGCATTATATCCGGACGCCTGGGTTTATAAACATGATATTTCACAGAAATTTTCTTTTCAATAATAGTTATTCAACAACATATTCGAATATCTCTGTTGTCCACAATATTTTGGACTTTTATTGTTCGTTTTTCATACATACTTTCTTGTCTTTTTGCCCCCATTTTTCCTTAGTTATTAACAAATTGTAATAAATAGTTAATATGCCTATTCCTCTTTTCAAAAATGTTAATATCAATAATATTTATTGTGATATGCCAAAGTTATGGCAGGTTTGCTGCGACACTTTCCCAGCGGTTTCACGTAAACAAATTGGCCAAATCAAAACAAAATCGTGAGTTCATCCCACCACTCCACGCAGCCTGAATTATGTGAACTTTGAGGCTCTCTGGTAATAATTACATGGCAATTATGTTTTCAATCTATACAAAGTTAATCATGAACAGAAAGTTATATACTCTTTCACATCAAAATAACTCTACAGCTTCTCTACATCATCACTATGAGGATAAGTTTTCATTATAATGTGTTCAAAGTGCATGATCACTACTGTAAATTCAGGAAGTCAATTAAGTAGGCAACTGGACTGTTACGAAATCTTTGGGTTTTACATTTTAACTGTTCTCTAGTATTTCATTTGCGTAGGTGTCTTTAACACGGAGGTACATGTATGAGGTAAGATACCTTCTCATATTTCAGCAAAATTCAAACACAGTTCCTTCCTTCTTGTCAATCAAAGAGGACAGATGGTGACAAGGGTGCATGAGTAAACGGGTATGGTCGGAGTTTGGAGGCATTACATGGTTGGAAATGCACTTTATCTTTAGGAAAAGTGTGTGATTTTCATACAACTTCTAACGTATTCATTAAGGGAAAACATATATATTTATACGTGTAATAAATTTAAGCAGCTTCGTACTTTGACTGAAAAATATGTTTTTTAAAGGCAATGCTTAGATTAAGGAACTCCAAATTGAATAACCGACAATGAGAATTTCAGTAATAGATGTTGAATAAAAATGTGTACACTAAAATGTATTTAAATAGGTTTGGCTTTGAAAATGATAGTCTTGTGTTCATTTTTTCAAAATAATGAGGAATGATATGAACAAAATAGCAATTGTGGAAAACTTGCGGAAATGCTTTTCCTACATAACTTAAGTTGGACGTTTATATTGGTGTTAAATAACCAAGGTAGAAATGGAAAATTTGTAAATCATTTAATTTTATTAGTAAAATATATGATATTAGAATATTCGAGAGACAACAAATATATTTCCTTTTATTAGATAAATACAGTATCAAATGTTAGAAAGAAAAGATAAGTAAAAGAAAGGAGTATTATTTATATTATTATTATTGCTCGATTAAACAAATGTAAATAAAAGTACTAAGAATGTACATTTTAAATATTGTTGATCCAGATACTTTTTTTGATCTTTTTCTGAGTTTCGCTATTTCTGTTTATAGCAACAAAATATTTCATGTATACAAAAAAAAGCATCAACAGAAGTAGCAGTGCTCTTTGATTTTCGATAATTTGTATTAATGTTTTCTGTGTTAATCATATAATGGAAATCCAACCTCTTTAGCAAACTTATTTTGTGGAAAGCATATAATTCAGAACAGTAGACGTCTGAAAGATTGAATGAAATCTGAGAAAAAGTTATGAATATTTGAAAGTTGTGATCACCATATTTATGTTTTTTTTAAATTGGCTGAAACTTTCTCATTTGTTCTAACCCACATAATGACCAATTACAACTTTCCAAAATGTATAACTCATATTAAAAGGTCAATTTTATTTAGAGGACCTATACTCATATGCTACATATTACATAATCGTAGTAGTGCCTCAAGGCACAAAGCAATTGGAAGAAAATCAGACATAATGATGTTTTTGTAAACAACAAAAAGGGAGATGGTATCCGCGATACATCACATTGCAATAACAAAATTGACAATTCTGATATTCGCATAGCTGTAGCGATCTCATACTTAAAGCATTCATAACTTTCTCATGATTGGACCAATTCATTTGAAAGTGTCGCCATTCTGTTTTTTCTGATTTTTCGGCTTTCATTTCAAATGAATCCATTACAAGGCCCGAATAGCGCTTTAAAGTAGCACTTTGTTGGTATATTGAAAAAATTCTTTAATCCAATGTGATCGAAGCAAAATAGAGTATCAGGGCAAACGTCATAGAATACGCTACATAGATTAATACTATTGATAGTGATATCGTTATTGATGTGGATATGCAATACTATGACTATGATAAATCAGCATGATCAGAGTGCCGTGCCACCAAGTGAGATCACTATAAACACGACTTGTGTAAACACACACGCCGTGTTCTAAAACATAATGATTTTTTGTTTGTTAAGAGCAAACGGGGGAGGATCTCATTAAATACATGTACGCCACATATTAAGAGTTTGTCAATTCCTAACAATTCGAACTCTTGTGTCACACAATGAAGACTAAATCAACACTAAATATCACCAATTCATGTATAAAAAACAACTTTGTTAGTAAAGTTGTTTATTCAAGGAGTTCCGTATACTTGGTTAAACCCATATGTTTATGTGAATTGTATTATCATTCCCTGACACTAGATTTGGTTAATTACCAATAAATGTGTCCCAACGATACATCGTACCCTCATCCGTCACCCGTATCATGTGTGCAAAGGTCTTTAAAGCAGCGAACCCCTGGTTCCACTGAAAATACTCCAACTTGCCTATATCTCACGGTTGAAGGAAATTTGATGTATATGAGGAGAATTCCATAAGGTGGTATGCTAGGGCACAATCCATTACGCAAGATTTGTCTGTCGTGAAAAGGAAGTCAGCTCTTGTTGACTGACAACATCTGTTATTGGGTAAACACCAGAATGGTGATGAATCCCAATTGAAAACCAACTACTATGCGTCTTTAACGACCTATTTAATTATTCTGTTAATTTCAGGGCTCTTTGGCAGGACTGGATGTGGGAAAACATCATTGATCAACTCATTGAAGTTTGCTGTTTCGGGACCTACCACAATGGGAAATTGGTTTCCCGTTTCTAAAAATGAAAATGCTGGAGGGCATACCCGTTTTCGAGTAATTGCATCACTCAAGGGCAACATTTCCGTGATCGACAACCGTGGTTACAGTGACTTAACCAAAAAGGCAACAATGGAGGAAATTAAGTCTCAATTAGGTAAGGTTCTGAAATGTTTATTTAAGAGTTTATCATCACAAGTCATGTAAACAAATATAATAAGAAGCGGCACTCCTTGAGGACACATTGTCGCCCACCTTTTACAAATACCTCCAAAGTGCCCATTTTACATGACCAAACTGCACCTTTGTATTCATAATAGGTTAAAGTTCCAAATTATCATTAGTGCCCCCTTTATTTATAACACAGGTCCCCCTTTTTATATAATAAGTACCCTTTTTGATTTACAGGTATGAGAAGTTCCCCCTTATGACTTTGATATTTGCATTTCTCAATTTGAGACGTACCCCTTTTACTTTCGTATAAGTACCCTTTTTTCCTTATGATATATGCCCCTTTTCCATTTTGATAAGAGTCCATTCCCTATCTCATAAATGTCACTTGTTTACCTTTTAAAAAATGCCCCTTTTATTTATTACACAAGTCCCCCTTTTACTTTATGATAAATGCCCTTTTTCTATTCTTAAAAATGCCCCTTTTTAGGTATGAGAAGTGCCCCTTTTCACCGTTGAGTTTCAGAATCGCCTTTATCTTTAAATAACTCCCTTTGTTCTATTCTCATTAATGTTTTTTTTAAATCTCGGATGAGTGCCCCTCTTCAGATGCGAGAAGTGCCTCTTTTTCATCTATGATAATTGCCTTTAAAAAAAAAATTGTATGTGCTCCTTCTCGTTTACTTATAATAAGTGTCCTTTTCCCTCCTGATAAGTTCCCCCTCTATCCTTGTTTAAAGAGCTCCTTGCCCTTTTCATAAATGCCCATTGATTATCTCTTGTGGGTATCCTATTTCAGGTGCGAAAAGCGCCGCATTGTCAACTGTTTTGTTGTTGTTGTATGTGTGTGCCTCAAATGAGGAGTTTATTTACATTCAAGCATACAACAAGTGGTGAGGACAATTACAATTGACGTACAATGAGTGATTTCAAGTTGGGTGTAAGTGTAAGTGTTAGTGTTAAGAGCAGTCAAGAGCTCTTAAATCGAGCGAAAAATTTGCTGATGAAATTAAGAGCACGATACCGGTATCAAAATCGATAGCTTTAAACACCAGCTGTGACGTCACCACATACTTGATTTCACGACGATGATTTAAAAACAGTACATCAAAACTAAAGATATAATAAAAAGTACAGAATAAATTTACACTTATTTCTCTGGTCTTATAAAATAACTTATTTTTCACCAAAGAATATATGAATTATCTGTTTGACATATTTTTATTTGATCGTCAGACAATTGGCGTCGTTCGTGCGTTGAGTGTTGTGCGGTACGACACTAACACCGAACTGGAAATCAGCATTTGCTTAATCCCTAGGGGCTAGTGTTAGTGAATAGGACATGTGTACGTAAAATATTAACACCAGCCACAAAGGTCGGTTCAGCAGACGATAATTTTGCAAAATCGATAACACTAGCTACCGGAAGTTGACGATATTCAGAGGTCAAAGCCTTAACACCGGCTTATTTCCATTTCGTTGTTTAGGCTGGTGCTAGTGTTTATTAAACTAACACCAGCCTTAAACACCCAACTTGAAATCACTCACTGTTTTCGATAGCCATCACATATTTTCGCAGCTGTACAATATTTTGTTACTATTCATCTCTAGTGCTTTTAACAGTTTATCTGGCAACCCTTGGTCGTGCTTTTTAGCTCCTGATTTACAGCAAGTCTCTTTTAATTCTTCTCTTTCAATATGTATTTTAGTTCGAAACGGTTTTCCTTAAACCATCGAAAACCATTCTGGAAAACTGACATTTTGTATATTCGCCAGAATGCGATCGTTATTACTGTGACGATTATACGTATATATTGTATTGTTTGAACAGATGTCAAACATGGTGTCAAATTGATGTTGAGGAAAATAAATGTTCATTTGAATTTGAATTTGAATATACGTCTCAATCGCAATAATTCAATGGAGACAACGGGATCGATATCCCGAATTTTGGATGCGTACGATAAGCCGCCATGACACTCTCCGTCCAGCCGGCCCGCATCGAGCCAGCGGCCCGTTGATTGGTTGATCACGCTATTGTTCTCGCCCGGCAGGTAAACCGAGCCAACGGGCCGTCGATTGGTTGAGCGTCTGTGTGCTTCGGCTAATATGCCTTGTTCGTTATTGTTTTAATTATTGATCGAATTATTTGACCGCCGGTCCACCCGTAGAGCATAACAGACGATTGCTTACAATATATTTAATTACCTGACGAAGTGTTGCAGCGGCGCACGGAACGTCGTGATCTTTTGATCCCTTGTGGACCAAACATTGCGAGACAAACGAATGTCCCTACCGATATTATCTTCGAAGATTATATTTTTTCAATGCTCAGATTGTATGGTATAATAACAGTCTGACAGACATGAGCGCTATACAAGAACCCAATATTATCAGGTTGGCTGCATCTAATACACACCACCTTATATTTTTTTTGTTAAAATTGCCTTTATTATCAGGTGGGCTGTATCTCATACAGACCATCTTATATTTTGTTAAAATTGCCTTTATCAGGTGGGCTGTATAACGTACCGACCACCTTATAATTTCGTTAGAATTGCCTTTATTATTTATTTATTTATTAGGTGGTCTGTCGCTGACAGATCACCTATTGTTTTCGTCAGAATTTTCTTTCTTTATTTATTTATTTATTTATTATTATTCTTCATTAGGTGGTCTGTCGTTTTCGACATTGTAGCGCTTTAGGATGCAAGGTGAACCCAATTTTTTTCTCCATATTTTGATAGAGTATGAATTGAAAATATGATTTCATGTCTCATTTGACCCTCAATTAACTCATGACGTCATCATAATGGCCTCCCAACTCAAAATTTCAATTTGCATATTATGACGTCAGTATATTTATGGAAAATTGACTGTATCTCTGTAAATATTGATCGATTTTCTTCCAAATTTAGATATGATCTAGCTGAGACAATTGTCTACAAATGCAGTTCAACAATATTTCATTTTGACTAAGGTATCATGGCGTATTTTTTGCGATTAAAGGTGGCATGTCAATTTTTCACATTTTGCGTGTATTCTCTATGGGACATGACTTTTTCTCTAAACTGGATTCTACATCCTGTCTTTTGCGATCAATATCTCCGTCGTTTTAGTATGTTGTAGCTGAGACAATAATCTATCACAAATTTGCCCCTTATTTTTCGATCAGATGCCGGGATCATGCTTATATCTCACTTGCAAAGTGGGATTAGATAATTCCATTTTCCGTTTACGTGTAATCTCTATGGGAAATGTTTTGGTATATCGGTAACGCACTTGACTTCCGACCTCGAGGTCCCTGGTTCGAGTCCGGGCGTCTCCAACAATTTTTTTTCTTCACTTTTTTTTCTTTTTGACCTTTCACTGTACCATCTCCTTTGATTATTAAAACACGTAGATCCGCAAATAATGTAATACACTATTTGCTTTATTATTACCCTATTTTCACTTAAACGATTACTTTTTGTGTCTAATCCCTATGGGAGATGACTTTTCCTCAAATCTGGATTCTACATTTCTGTCTTTTGCGAGCAATATCGCCGTTATTCCTGCTTGGATTTTGTTGATTTTTGAGGATGTTGTAGCTGAGACTATATGCTATCTAAATCACCCGTCATTTTTTTCAATAAGATATCAGGATCACGCTCATGATCATGATCATCTTCATTATCATAATGATGATCATTATCATAATGATGATAATTATTTATCAATTACATTTTCATTTCTTTGAATAAGATAAAGTCGTCAAAATGTGTTCTTCATGATGTAAATTAGAGTCAAAGGTGTAACCGGTTACTAATTTATCTTCCCTAGATCCATAATGATCAAGGGTTCGACACAATTTAAACTTGACATATGGATAGATCATAATGGGAAAAGTATTTTATAAAATAATATGATATCGTGTATTAAATGCATTCTTCGTTATGTAAACCAATATCATACGTATCACCTAATTCGTCTAAGTGACGAATTAAAGTCTAGTTAGGTGATACGTATGAAATATACGTATCACCTTTTGATTTCGTCAAGATTTTTATTATTATTATTTATTTATTAGGTGATACGTAACGAAGTCTACGTATCACCTTTTGATTTCGTCAAGATTTTTATTAGGTGATACGTACGTAGACGTATCACCTTTTGATTTCGTCAAGATTTTTATTATTATTTATTAGGTGATACGTACGTAGACGTATCACCTTTTGATTTCGTCAAGATTTTTATTATTTATTTATTTATTTATTATTATTCTTCCTCGAATTTGTTCGCAGGATATCTCAAGACTGAATAAAGCCATTATCATGAAACTTGCCATGATGATAGATCTTAGTCTAACTTAGAACTGCGTGACTTTTCAAAGACTCAAAATTATCGTGACGTCATCCAGGCGCCATTTTGTGAAAATAAACTTATGATCATATCTTCATAACGGAAAGGAATTTTTCATTCATATTTATCAGGAAGAAGATCAATATCCATCCGGTCAATTTCAGATCAATAAACGTGCGCAAATGCGCGCGTGCGCGTTCGTACGCGCGTTTACGCGCGCGAAAAAAATTAAAATGCTCCAAATCATCCCAAATTTTTTTTGCATACGTTTCAGGCCATATGGAGCATTTGACAAAAAATCACGCAAACGCGCATGCGCGCGCGTTTTTTGCGCGTACTAGCATTTTGCAACATAGAATCGCCGAATGTTCTCTATCATCATATTTGGTACATCTTTCCAAGCATTTTGATAACTTGTTCACCTTTTAATAACGCAATGAGCGTCCGTCAAAGTTGACAGCGCGCGCGGACCTGCGTTATCTTTATCCACAATACATGAGCAAAAACATGTCTATACAAAATTCTTTGTAACTCTTCAGAATAGATAGAAACTCCCAATATTTTTTCATATTTAGATAGGTTATAAGTTGGAGATATGATTTCATGTCTCATTTGACCCTCAATTAACTCATAACGTCATCATAATGGCCTCCAAACTCAAAATTTCAATTTGCATATTATGACGTCAGCATAATTTTGGAAAATTGATTGTATCTCTGTAAATATTGATTGATTTTCTTTTAAATTTTGATATGTTCTACCTGAGACAATTTTCTACAAATAAATTATCCACAATTTTCCATTTTGACAAAGGCATCATGGCGTATTTTTGCAATTAAAGAAGGCATGTCAATTTTTCACATTTTACGTGTATTCTCTATGGGACATGACTTTTTCTCAAAACTGGATTCTACACTCCTGTCTTTCGCGAGCAAAATCTCTGTTGTTTTAGCTTCGTTTTCGCTGAACTTCGGATATGTTGTAGCTGAGACAATGAGCTATCACAAGTGCGCCCTTTATTTTTCGATTAGATGCCGGGATCATGCTCATATTTCACTTGCAAAGTAGGATTTCAGAATTCCATTTCCCGTTTACGTGTAATCGCTATGGGAAATGTTTTGGTATATCGGTAACGCACTTGACTTCCAATCTCGAGATCCCTGGTTCGAGTCCGGGTGTCTCCAACAATTTTTTTCTTCACTTTTTTTTCCTTTTGACCTTCACTGTACCATCTCCTTTGATTATTAAAACACGTAGAATCGCAAATAATGTCACAAACAACCCTTTTTACTTTATTATTACCCTATTTTCACTTAATCCATTACTTTTTGCGTGTAATCTCTATGGGAGATGACTTTTTCTCAAATCTGGAGTCTACATTCCTGTCTTTTGCGAGCAATATCGCCGTTATTTCTGCTTGGATTTTGTTGACTTTTGAGTATGTTGTAGCTGAGACTATATGCTATCTAAATCAACCCTCATTTTTTCAATAAGATGTCATGATCGCGCTCATGATCATGATCATTATCATCATGATCATCATTATCATAATGATGATAATCATTTATCAATTACATTTTCATTTCTTTGAATAAGATAAAATCGTCAAAAGGTGTTCTTCATGATGTAAATTAGAGTCAAATGTGTAACTGGTTACTGCACAGGGTCAAAGGTCATATATTGTTTCAATCTATCTTCCCTAGATCCATGATGATCAAGGAGACACAATTTAATCTTGACATATGAATAGATCATAATGGGAGAAGCATATAAATGGGAGAAGCATTTTACAAAATAATATATCGTGTAATGCATTATTCGTTATGTAAACCATTATCATACGTATCACCTAATTCGTCTAAGTGACGAATTAAAGTCTAGTTTATTTATTATTATTCTTCCTCGAATTTGTTCGCAGGATATCTCAAGACTGAACGAAGCCATTGTTATGAATCTTTCAATGATGATAGATTTTAGTCTAACTTAGAACTGCGTGACTTTTCAAAGACTCAAAGTCATCGTGACGTCATCCAGGCGCCATTTTGTGAAAATCAACTAATGATCATATCTTTATAACGAATAATAATTTTTCATTCATATTTATCATGATTAAGATCAATATCCGTCCGGTCAAGTTGAGGTCAATAAACGTGCGTAAATGCGCGCGTGCGCGCTCGTCCGCGCGTTTACGCGCGCGCAAAAATTAAAAATGCTCTAAATCATCCCAAATTTTTTTTGCATACGTTTCAGGCCATATGGAGCATTTGATAAAAAAATTATGCACACGTGCATGCGCGCGCGTTTTCGCGCGTACTGGCATTTTGCAACATAGAATCGCCGATTTTTTTCTGTCATCATATTCGGTACATTTTTCCAAGCATTTTGATAATTTGTTCACCTTTTATTAACGCAATGAGCGTCCGTCAAAGTTGACAGCACGCGCGGATTTGCATTATCTTTATCCACAATACATGGGCAAAAACATGCCTATATAAAATTCATTGTAACTCTTTAGAATAGATAGAAACTCCTAATATTTTGTCATATTTGGATAGATTATGAGTCGGAGATATGATTTCATGTCTCATTTGGTCCTCAATTAACTCATGACGTCATCATAATGGCCTCCAAACTCAAAATTTCAATTTGCATATTATGACGTCAGCATATTTTTGGAAAATTCATTGTATCTCTGGAAATATCGATCAATTTTCTTTTTAATTTTGATATGTTCTAGCTGAGACAATTTCTACAAATGTAGTATTCACAATTTTTATTTTTGACAAAAGTATCATGGTGTATTTTTGCGATTAAAGGAGGCATGTCAATTTTTCGCATTTTGCGTGTATTCTCTATGGGACATGACTTTTTCTCAAAACTGGATTCTACACTCCTGTCTTTCGCGAGCAAAATCTCCGTTGTTTTAGCTTTGTTTTCGCTGAGCTTTGGATATGTTGTAGCTGGGACAATGAGCTATCAAAAGTGTGCCTTTTATTTTTCGATTAGATGCCGGGATCATGCTCATATTTCACTTGCAAAGTAGGATTTCTGAATTCCATTTCCCGTTTACGTGTAATCGCTATGGGAGATGTTTTGGTATATCGGTAACGCACTTGACTTCCAACCTCGAGATCCCTGGTTCGAGTCCGGGTGTCTCCAACAATTTTTTTTCTTCACTTTTTTTTCCTTTTGACCTTCACTGTACCATCTCCTTTGATTATTTAAACACGTAGAATCGCAAATAATGTCATAAACAACCCTTTTTACTTTATTATTACCCTATTTTCACTTAATCCATTACTTTTTGCGTGTAATCCCTATGGGAAATGACTTTTTCTCAAATCTGGAGTCTACATTCCTGTCTTTTGCGAGCAATATCGCCGTTATTTCGGCTTGGATTTTGTTCATTTTTGAGTATGTTGTAGCTGAGACTATATGCTATCTAAATCAACCCTCATTTTTTCAATAAGATGTCATGATCGCGCTCATGACCATGATCATTATCATCATGATCATCATTATCATAATGATGATAATCATTTATCAATTACATTTTCATTTCTTTGAATGAGATAAAAATCGTCAAAAGGTGTTCTTCATGATGTAAATTAGAGTCAAATGTGTAACTGGTTACTGCACAGGGTCAAAGGTCATATATTGTTTCAATCTATCTTCCCTCGATCCATGATGATCAAGGAGACACAATTTAATCTTGACATATGAATAGATCATAAGGGAGAAGCATATAAATGGGAGAAGCATTTTACAAAATAATATATCGTGTAATGCATTATTCGTTATGTAAACCATTATCATACGTATCACCTAATTCGTCTAAGTGACGAATTAAAGTCTAGTTAGGTGATACGTACGTAGACGTATCACCTTTTGATTTCGTCAAGATTTTTATTATTATTTATTTATTTATTATTATTCTTCCTCGAATTTGTTCGCAGGATATCTCAAGACTGAATAAAGCCATTATCATGAAACTTGCCATGATGATAGATCTTAGTCTAACTTAGAACTGCGTGACTTTTTAGAGAGTCAAATTGATCGTGACGTCATCCATGCGCCATTTTGTGAAAATCAACTTATGATCATATCTTCGTAACGGAAAGTTATTTCCTATTCATAATTATCATGATTAAGATCAATATCCGTCCGGTCAAGTTGAGGTCAATAAATGTGCGCAAATGCGCGCGTGCGCGTTCGTCCGCGCGTTTACGCGCGCGCAAAAATTTAAAATGCTCCGAATCATCCCAAATTTTTTTTGCATACGTTTCAGGCCATTTAAAGCATTTCGCAAAAAAATCGCGCACACGCGCATGCGTGCGCGTTTCCGCGCGTACTGGCATTTTGCAACGTAGAATCGCCGAATTTTCTCTGTCATCATATGTGGCACATTTTTCCAAGCATATTGATAATTTGTTCACCTTTTATTAACGCAATGAGCGTCCGTCAAAGTTGACAGCACGCGCGGATTTGCGTTATCTTTATCCACAATACATGGGCAAAAACATGCCTATATAAATTTCATTTTAACTCTTTAGAATAGATAGAAACTCCTAATATTTTTTCATATTTGGATAGATTATGAAATGGAGATATGATTTCATGTCTCATTTGACCCTCAATTAAGTCATAATGTCATCATAAAGGCCTCCAAACTCAAAATTTAAATTTGCATATTTTGACGTTTGCATATTTTTGGGAAATTGATTGTATTTCTGTAAATATAGATTGTTTTTCTCTTTAATTTCGATATTTTCTAGCTGAGATAATTTTCTACAAATGCAGTTACCACACCTTTCCAGTTTGACAAAGGTATCATGGCGTATTTTTGCGATTAAAGGAGGCATGTCAGTTTTTCACATTTTGCGTGTATTCTCTATGGGACATGACTATTTCTCAAAACTGGATTCTACATTTCCCTCTTTCGCGAGCAATATCTCTGTTGTTTTATCTTTGTTTACGCTGAGCTTCGAGTATGTTGTAGCGGAGACAATAAGCTATCTCAAATGTGTCTTTCATTTTTTGATCAGATGCCGGGATCATGCTCATATTGCACTTGCAAAGTGGGATTTGAGAATCCCATTTTCCGTTTACGTGTAATCGCTATGTGAATTGTTTTGGTATATCGTTAACGCACTTGAATTCTATCCTCGAGGTCCCTGGTTCGAGTCTGGGCGTCTCCAACCACTTTTTTTCCTTTACTTTTTTTTTTTTCTTTTTGACCTTTCACTGTACCATCTCCTTTGATTATTAAAACACGTACATCTGCGAATAAACTATTTGCTTTATTATTACCCTATTTTCACTTAAACGATTACTCTTTGTGTCTAATCCCTATGGGAGATGACTTTTCCTCAAATCTGGATTCTACATTTCTGTCTTTTGCGAGCAATATCGCCGTTATTCCTGCTTGGATTTTGTTGATATTTGAGGATAATGTAGCTGAGACTATATGCTATCTAAATCACCCCTCATTTTTTCAATAAGATATCAGGATCACGCTCATGATCATGATCATCTTCATTATCATTTATCAATTACATTTTCATTTCTTTGAATAAGATAAAATCGTCAAAAGGTGTTCTTCATGATGTAAATTAGAGTCAAATGTGTAACTGGTTACTGCACAGGGTCAAAGGTCATATATTGTTTCAATCTATCTTCCCTAGATCCATGATGATCTGGGAGACACAATTTAATCTTGACATATGAATAGATCATAATGGGAGAAGCATATAAATGGGAGAAGCATTTTACAAAATAATATATCGTGTAATGCCTTATTCGTTATGTAAACCATTATCATACGTATCACCTAATTCGTCTAAGTGACGAATTAAAGTCTAGTTATTATTATTATTATTTATTTATTTAGGTGATACGTACGTAGACGTATCACCTTTTGATTTCGTCAAGATTTTTCTTTATTATTTATTATTATTATTTATTTTTTATTATTATTCTTCCTCGAATTTGTTCGCAAGATATCTCAAGAATGAATAAAGCTATTATCATGAAACTTGTAATGATGATAGATATTAGTCTAACTTAGAACTGCGTGACTTTTCAGAGACTGAAGATCATCATGACGTCACCCAGGCGCCATTTTGTGAAAATCAACTTATGATCATATCTTCATAACGGAATGTAATTTTTCATTCATATTTACCATGATTAAGATCAATATCCGTCCGGTCAATTTCAGGTCAAAAAATGCGCGCAAAAATGCGCGTACGCTTTTGTCCGCGCGTTTACGCGCGCGAATTTTTTTTTAAATGCTCCAAATCATCCCAATTTTTTTTTACGTACGTTTCAGGCCATATGGAGCATTTGATTAAAAAAAATTACGCACACGCACATGCGCGCGCGTTTTCGCGCGTACTGGCATTTTGCAACATAGAATCGCCGATTTTTTTCTGTTATCATATTTGGTACATTTTTCCAAGCATTTTGATAACTTGTTCACCTTTTAATAACGCAATGAGCGTCCGTCAAAGTTGACAGCACGCGCGGATTTGCGTTATCTTTATCCACAATACATGGGCAAAAACATGCCTAAGTAACATTCATTGTAACTCTTTAGAATAGATAGAAACTCCTAATATTTTTTCATATTTGGATAGATTATGAGTTGGAAATATGATTTCATGTCTCATTTGATCCTCAATTAACTCGTGATGTCATCATAATGGCCTCCGAACTCAAAATTTAAATTTGCATATTATGACGTTTGCATATTTTTGGAAAAATGATTGTATCTCTGAAAATATTGATTGTTTTTCTTCAAAATTTTGATATGTTGTAGCTGAGATAATTTCCTACAAATATAGTGTACACAATTTTCCTGTTTGACAAAGGTATCATGGCGTATTTTTGCAATTAAAGGAGGCATGTCAATTTTTCACATTTTGCGTGTATTGTCTAAGGGACATGACTATTTCTCAAAACTGCATTCTACATTTCCGTCTTTCGCGAGCAACATCTCCGTTGTTTTGACTTTTTTTTCGGTGAGCTTCGAGTATGTTGTAGCTGAGACAAAAGGCTATCTCCAATGTGTACTTCATTTTTCGATCATATGCCGGGATCATGCTCATATTTTACTTGCAAAGTGGGATTTTAGAATTCCATTTTCGTTTACGTGTAATCGCTATGGGAAATGTTTTGGTATATCGGTAACGCACTTGACTTCCGACCTTGAGATCCCGGGTTCGAGTCCGGGTGTCTCCCCAAAAAAAATTCTGAACTTTTCTTTTCTTGTTGACCTTTCACTGTACCATCTCCTTTAATTATTCGAACACGTAGAATCGCAAATAATGTAATAAACAACCCTATTTACTTTATTGTTTCCCTATTTTCACTTAATCCATTACTTTTTGCGTGTAATCCCTGGGGGAGATAATTTTTTCTCAAATCTGGATTCTACATTCCTGTCTTTTGCGAGCAATATCGCCGTTATTTCTGCTTGGATTTTGTTGATTTTTGAGTATGCTGTGGCTAAGACTATGTGCTATCTAAATCACCCCTCATTTTGTCAAAACGATGTCAGGATCCCGCTCATGATTATGATCTTCATCATGATCATCATGATCATCATTATCATAATGATGATAATCATTTTTCAATTACATTTTCATTTCTTTGAATAAGATAAAATCGTCAAAATGTTATCTTCATGATGTAAATTAGAGTCAAAGGTGTAACTGGTTACTGCGCAGGGTCAATGGTCATATTTTTTCAATCTATCTTCCCTAGATCCATAATGATCAAGGGGACACAATTTAAACTTGACATATGGATAGATCTTAATGGATGAAGCATTTCATGAAATAATATGATATCGTGTAATGCATTCTTTATTATGTAAACCATTAGCATACGTATCACCTAATTCGTCAAAGTGACGAATTAAAGTCTAGTATTTAATTTGTGTCTGTATAGAAGAAATTATTATTATTCTTCCTCAATTTTGTTCGCAGGATATCTCAAGAATGGCAAAAGCCATTGTCATGAAACTTTCAATGATGATAGATCTTAGTCTAACTTAGAACTGCATGACTTTTCAAAGACTCAAAATTATCGTAACGTCATCCAGGCGCCATTTTGTAAAAATCAACTTATGATCATATCTTCATAACGGAAAGTAATTTCTCATTCATATTTATCATGAATAAGATTAATATCCTTCCGGTCAATTTCAGATAAAAAAACGTGCGCAAATCCGCGCGTACGCGTTTGTGCGCGCGTTTACGTGCGCGCAAAAATTTAAAATGCTCCAAATCATTTCCAATTTTTTTTGCACACGTTTCAAGCCATATGGAGCATTTGACAAAAAATCACTCAAACGCGCATGCGCGCGCGTTTTTTGCGCATTCTGACATTTTGCAACATATAATCGCCAAATGTTCTCTGTCATCATGTTTGGCACATTTTTCCAAGCATTTTGATACCATGTTCATCCCTTTATCACTATTAATAACGGAATGAGCGTCCGTTCAAGATAAATATCCTTGTGTGCGAGCTCATGTATTACATATATGGGCAAAAACATGCCTATGAAAAGCACATCGGGATGAAAAAGGACTGCCATTTTTGTTTCATATTTAGATACACTATGAGTCGGAGATATGATTTTATATCTTATTAGGCCATTAAATACATCTTGACGTCATCATAATGGCCTTGAAAGTCAAAATACAAATTTGCATATTATGACGTCATTATATTTATGGAAATTTTTTTGTATTTCTTATAATATTGACCGATTTTCTCCCAAATTTCGGTATCTTGTAGTTGAGGCAATTGCCTTCAAGATAAATACACACTACTTTTCATTTCATTGACGTCATCATAGTACAAAATTCAATTAAAGGCCACATTTCAGAATCTTCTTAATTTGCGTGTTATGCCTAAGGAAGGTGAATTTCGTTCACATCATGAATCTTCATGACATTGATCTTTGAGCACTATCTAGCTTATGAGTACTCTATGTTCTCCCAAATTTTGAAACGGTGTAGCTAATAAATTATCTACAATATTGACGTACATCATTTATCATTTTGATGACATCATTATAGTGAAAATTTCAATTAAAGGCGACATGTCAGAATTTTCTTAGCGTTTTAGGCGACTTTTTCTGAAATCCTGATTCTACAAATCTCTATCGAATACCTGAAGTGGGCGCTATACCACTCTTAATCATGGTCTTTATCGTATTTATGATCATTATCATTAGATCATCATCGGCACACAACATGATAACAAAATAGCACGTATCACCTAATTCGTCAAAGTGACGAATTAAAGTCTAGTTAGGTGGTCTGTTGAAAACAGATCACCTATTGTTTTCGTCAGAATTTTCTTTCTTATTTATTTATTAGGTGATCTGTCAACGACAGATCACCTATTGTTTTCGTCAGAATTTTCTTTCTTTATTATTATTAATATTAGGTGGTCTGTTATCAACAGACCACCTATTGATTTCGTCAGAATTTTCTTTCTTTATTATTTATTTTTATTTCTTCCCGTTTTTTGTGCCCAGGATAACTCACAGTTTGGTTTAGTCAATTTGATTCAATTTTAGCACAGTCATAGGTCATTGTCATGACATGTGTCTAGAACATTTTCAAGGTCATCAAGTCATCGTGACGTCATCAAGGCGCCATTTTGTGAAATTACATTATCCATCATATCTTCATGATGCATCAGCAAAGGTCATTCATATTTATATCACATATACTTC
Source organism: Strongylocentrotus purpuratus (assembly GCF_000002235.5). Lineage (NCBI taxonomy): Eukaryota > Metazoa > Echinodermata > Echinoidea > Camarodonta > Strongylocentrotidae > Strongylocentrotus > Strongylocentrotus purpuratus. The sequence goes on from NW_022145603.1 coordinate 10,367,814, forward strand.
AGGTCAAAGGTAAACAGGTCATGTCATCAAAGGTCACATAAAGGTCATGACGCGCGCGTATGTGCGCGTCAAAATTTAAAATTACTCAAAATCACTTAACTATTAAACGAGAGTACGAATCAGGTCATTTTAAGCATTTCAAAATTTTCCGTCCGTCCGTGTCCCCTCGCGCGGTGTGCGCGCTCACAGCGCGCGGAAAAGGTCAAATTCAAAACGTTTACATGATTTGGATTCCTCTTAACGTAATTGACAATTTACATTAATTTCAGTCACTGTTCATATTTCATAAGGCCGTGAGCGTGCGTCAAAGTTCAAAATCCGCGCGTACTGCTATGGGCAATATAATGCAAATTTGATCAAAAACATGCCACTTTAAAAATCGAAATAGCTCTTCAGATAGTCCATCGACCCCCAATTTTTATATCATGGTTGGAAAGAGTATGAGTTGGAGATATAATTTTATACCACCCTGACTCGTACAAAGTGTAACAAAACCTTCATATTTGCATCTAAACTAAAGAAAATGTATTTTGTTGATGACGTCATTTTTGTCTTTGTTTAATTGAGATTATCTCGCTTATCAGTGATCGATTTTCTCCCAGATTTCGATATAATGTAGCTGAGCTAATTCTCGAACAGAAATATGTTAATTATTTTTCATTTAGATGACGTCATCATAGTAAAATATTCAATTAAAGGCGACAATGCATAATTTGTCATATTTGCGTGTTATGTCTATGGGAGGTCACTTTTGTTCAAAACATGAATCTGCCTGACAATGTGTTTTGACCAGTGTCTCGGTGGTTATTCAAACAGTTTTCAACCAAATCTTAGTATGTTGTAGCTGAGACTATATGCTATCTAAATATTTCCTCATTTTTTCAATCAGATGTCAGGATCAAGCTCATACTCATCATCGTCATCATCATCATCAATATCATCATTATCATCATCATCATCAATGTCACCATCATCATCATCATCATGGTCTGAAGATGATGATCATCAACATCACCATGATCATGATCATTATCATCATCATCATCATGGTCTGAAGATGATGATCATCAACATCACCATGATCATGATCAGTATCATCATCATCATTAACATCGTTTTTATCATCATATAACATTATCATTATCATGATCATCATCACCTTTACTATCATGATCATCATCATGTTCCTCATTATCATCATTGTTTACATGTCTATATAACTTCTCCCATTCTCAAATCTATCATAAGACTTAGACAGACCACCTTATTCGTCTTCGTGACGAATTAAATTTCTAGTTATTATTATTATTAGGTGGTCTGTTGAAAACAGATCACCTATTGTTTTTGTCAGAATTTTCTTTATTATTAGGTGGTCTGTTGAAAACAGATCACCTATTGTTTTCGTCAGAATTTTCTTTATTATTATTATTCTTTATTTTTATTTATTTCCTACACTTTTTTGTGCCTAGGATAACTCAAGTTCGGTTTCGTCAATTTCATTCAATTTTGGCACAGTCATAGGTCATTGTCATGAGACGTGACAGGAACATTTTCAAGGTCATCAAGTCATCGTGACGTCATCCAGGCGCCATTTTGTGAAATCACGTTATCCATCATATCTTCATGATGCATAAGCAAAGGTCATTCATATCCATATCACATATATTTCAGGTCAAGGGTCAAAAGGTCATGTCATCATAGGTCACATAAAGGTCATGACGCGCGCGTACGTGCGCGTCAAAATTTAAAAATGCTCAAAATCACTTTACTATTAAAGGAGAGTACGAATTAGGTCATTTTAAGCATTTCAAAATTTTCCGTCCGTATGTGTCCACGCGCGCGTTGCGCGCGCTCACAACGCGCGGAAAAGGTCAAATTCATTTTTTTTTACATGATTTAGATTCCTCTTACCGTAAATGACAATTTACATTAATTTCAGTCACTCTTGACCTTTTATAAGGCCGTGAGCGCGCGTCAAAGTTCAAAATCCGCGCGGGCTGCTATGGGCAATATAATGCAAATTTGATCAAAAACATCCCATTTTAAAAATCAAAATAGCTCTTCAGAAAGTCAATTGACCCCAACTTTTATATCATGGTTGGAAAAAGCATGAGTTGGAGATATGATTTCATGTGTCATTTGACCCTCAATTAACTCATGACGTCATCATAATGGCCTCCAAACTCATAATTTCAATTTGCATATTATGCCGTCAGAATATTTTTGGAAAATTGATTGTATCTTTGTAAATGTTGATCAATTTTCTTCCAAATTTTGATATGTTCTACCTGAGAATATTCTCTACAAATACAGTCACCACGAATTTTCATTTGGACAATGGTATTATGGCGTATTTTTGCGATTAAAGGAGGCATGTCAATTTTTTACATTTTGCGTGTATTCTCTATGGGACATGACTTTTTCTCAAAACTGGATTCTACATTCTCGTCTTTTGCGAGCAATATCTCCGTCGTTGTATCTTTGTTTACGCTGAGCTTTGAGTATGTTGTAGCTGAGACAATAAGCTATCACAAGTGTGCCCTTTATTTTTCGATCAGATGCCGGGATCATGCTCATATTTCACTTACAAAGTGGGATTTGAGAATTCAGTTTTCCGTTTACGTGTAATCTCTATTGGAAATGTTTTGGTATATCGGTAACGCACTTGACTTCCGACCTCGAGGTCCCTGGTTCGAGTCCGGGCGTTTCCAACAATTTTTTTTCTTCACTTTTTTTTCTTTTTGACCTTTCACTGTACCATCTCCTTTGAATATTAAAACACGTACAATCGCAAATAATGTAATAAACAACCATATTTACTTTAATATTACCCTATTATCACTTGATCCATTACTTTTGGCGTGTAATCCTTATGGGAGATGACTTTTTCTCAAATCTGGATTCTACATTCTTGTCTTTTGCGAGCAATATCGCCGTTATTTCGGCTTGATTTTTGTTGATTTTGGAGTATGTTGTAGCTGAGACTATATACTATCTAAATGTTCTCTCATTTTTTTCAGTCTGATGTCATCATGGTCTGTTGATGATGATCATCAACATCATCATGATTGTGATGTTCATCATCATCGTCATCACCATTACTATAAAGATCATCATCATCATGATCATCATTAAGATCATCATTGTTTACATGTCTATATAACTTGAAGGCAGACCACCTTATTCGTCCTCGTGACGAATTAAAATCTAGTATTTTAATTGAATTTGTACAAAAACACAATTCAATTAAAATAAATTTGTGACCACTTTTTTGTGTGCACGATTACTCAAAATTGAACCACCCAATTTCTTTCAAATTTAATACAGTCATAGGTCATTATCGTAAGACGTGACAGGAACATTTTCAAGTTCATCAAAATATCGTGACGTCATCCAGGCGCCATTTTGTGAAGTGCTCTGAGAATCAACTCATGATCATATCTTCATAACCGTAAATCATTTCTCATTCATATTTATAACGATTATGGTCAATATCCATCCGGTCAACTTAAGGTCAATAAACGCGCGCGTACGCGTACGTCCGCACGTTGGTGCGCGCAAAAATAAAAAATGCTTATAATCACTTTTTAATCCAATTCGAGTACGTTTTAGGCCATTTCAAGCATTTCGAAAATTTTGCGTGGGCACACCTTTGCGCGCGCATAAATTTGCGCGCACGTTTGTGTTCGTAATGGTCTTACGCAACCTAGAATCGCCTTTTTTTGTCTATCATAGTATTGCCCATTTTATTTCGAACAATTTGATACCATGTTTATCTCTTTATGACCATTAATGACGAAATGAGCGTCAGTTTAAGGTAAATGTCTGTGCGTGCGAGCTCTTGTAATACATAGCATATATGGGCAAAAACATGCCTATACGAAATACATTATTAACTGTATAGAAAATATATTATTGCTCGATCTGAAAAGTCAACGGCAAAATGCGTGTGAAACTAGTGAGCAATAATTGACCTAGTTGTACATTTCATCGCGCACCAGCTGCTGGTGACAATGACAATGTATATTACGTGTATAACAAAATGCGCACTATGCCCGAACTCCATTGTGACGTAACAATCACACCCTAGGCAAACTGATTGCAGTGTATCGAAAATTCGTCAGCATATTTTTGGAAAATTGATTGTATCTCGCTTAATGTTGATCAATTTTCTTCCAAATTTTGATATGTTGTAGCTGAGCTAATTTTCTACCAGAAACAGGCATTTATTTTTCATTTGGATGTCGTCATCGTAGTAAAATATTCAATTAAAGGCGACAATGCATAATTTGTCATATTTGCGTGTTATGTCTATAGGAGGTCACTTTTTTCATGAATCTGCATGACAATATGTTTTGACCAGTATCTCGGTTGTTATTCAACAGTTTTCTCCCAAATGTTAGTATGTTGTACCTGAGACTATATGTTATCTAAATCACCCCTTATTTTTTCGATAAGATGTCAGGATCATGCTAATGATCATCAATATCATTAACATTATCATTATCATCGTCATCATCGTCATCACCATTACTATCAAGATCATCATCATCATCATCATCATTGTTTACATGTCTATATAACTTCTACCTTTCTCAATATAGTAAATTGTATAATCTACCATCAGACATGAAGACAGACCACCTTATTCGTCTTCGTGACGAATTAAATTTCTAGTTATTATTATTTCTTTATTTTTATTTCCTACACTTTTTTGTGCCTAGGATAACTCTAGTTCAATTTCGTCAATTTCATTCAATTTTGGCACAGTCATAGGTCATTGTGATGAGACGTGACAGGAACCTTTTCAAGGTCATCACGTCATCGTGACGTCATTCAGGCGCCATTTTGTGAAATCACGTTATCCATCATATCTTCATGATGCATAAGCAAAGGTCATTCATATTCATATCACATATATTTCAGGTCAAGGGTCAACAGGTCATGTCATCAAAGGTCACATAAAGGTCATGACGCGCACGTACGCGCGCGTCAAAATTTTAAAATGCTCAAAATCACTTAACTATTAGAGGAGAGTACGAATCAGGTCATTTTAAGAATTTCAAAATTTTCCGTCCGTAAGTGTCACCGCGCGCGTTGCGCGCGTTCACAACGCGCGGAAAAGGTCAAATTCAAATTGTTTACATGATTTAGATTCCTCTTACCGTAAATGACAATTTACATTAATTTCAGTCACTCTTGACCTTTTATAAGGCCGTGAGCGCGCGTCAAAGTTCAAAATCCGCGCGGGCTGCTATGGGCAATATAATGCAAATTTGATCAAAAACATCCCATTTTAAAAATCAAAATAGCTCTTAAGAGAGTCAATTGACCCCAGCTTTTATATCATGGTTGGAAAAAGCATGAATTGGAAATATGATTTCATGTCTCATTTGACCCTCAATTAACTCATGACGTCATCATAATGGCCTCCAAACTCAAAATTTTAATTTTCATATTATGACGTCAGCAGATTTTTGGAAAATTGATTGTATCTCTGTAAATGTTGATCAATTTTCTTTCAAATTTTGATATGTTCTACCTGAGAATGTTCTCTACAAATGCAATCTCCACGATATTTCATTTTGACAAAAGCATCATGGCGTATTTTTAAGATTAAAGGAGGCATGTCAATTTTTCACATTTTGCGTGTATTCTCTATGGGACATGACTTTTTCTCAAAACTGGATTCTACATTCTCGTCTTTTGCGAGCAATATCTCCGTCGTTTTATCTTTGTTTACGCTGAGCTTTGAGTATGTTGTAGCTGAGACAATAAGTTATCACAAGTGTGCCCTTTATTTTTCGATCAGATGCCGAGATCATGCTCATATTTCACTTACAAAGTGGGATTTGAGAATTCCATTTTCCGTTTACGTGTAATCTCTATGTGAAATGTTTTGGTATATCGGTAACGCACTTGACTTCCGACCTCGAGGTCCCTGGTTCGAGTCCGGGCGTCTCCAACAATTTTTTTTCTTCACTTTTTTTTCTTTTTGACCTTTCACTGTACCATCTCCTTTGAATATTAAAACACGTAGAATCGCAAATAATGTAATAAACAACTATATTTAATTTATTATTACCGTATTATCACTTGATCCATTACTTTTTGCTTGTAATACTTATGGGAGATGACTTTTTCTTAAATCTGGATTCTACATTCCTGTCTTTTGCGAGCAATATCGCCGTTATTTCCGCTTGTTTTTTGTTGATTTTTGAGTATAATGTAGCTGAAACTATATGCTATCTACATCCCCCTCATTTTTTCAATCAGATGTCAGCATGATCATCATCATCATCAATATCATCATGATCATGATCATGATCATCAACATCATCATCGTCATCATCAACATTATCATTATCATCGTCATCATCGTCATCACCATTACTATCAAGATCATCATCATCATCATCATCATTGTTTACATGTCTATATAACTTCTCCCATTCTCAAATCTATCATAAGACTTAGACAGACCACCTTATTCGTCTTCGTGACGAATTAAATTTCTAGTTTATTTTTATTTCCTACACTTTTTTGTGCCATAGATAACTCAAGTTCGGTTCCGTCAATTTCATTCAATTTTGGCACAGTCATAGGTCATTGCCATAAGACGTGACAGTAACCTTTTCAAGGTCATCAGGTTATCATGACGTCATCCAGGCGCCATTTTGTGAAATCACATTATCCATCATATCTTTATGATGCATAAACAAAGGTCATTCATATTCATATCACATATACTTCAGGTCAAGCGTCAACAAGTCATGTCATCAAAGGTCACATAAAGGTCATGACGCGCACGTACGCGCGCGTCAAAATTTTAAAATGCTCAAAATCACTTAACTATTAAACGAGAGTACGAATCAGGTCATTTTAAGCATTTCAAAATTTTCCGTCCGTACATGTCCCCGCGCGCGTTGCGCGCGCTCATGACGCGCGGAAAAAGTCAAATTCAAAATGTTTACATGATTTGGATTCCTCTTAACGTAATTGACAAGTTACATTGATTTCGGTCACTCTTCATATTTCATAAGGCCGTGAGCGTGCGTCAAAGTTCAAAATCCGCGCGTGCTGCTATAGGCAATATAATGCAAATTTCATCAAAAACATGCCATTTTAAAAATCGAAATAGCTCTTCAGATAGTACATCGACCCCCAATTTTTATATCATGGTTGGAAAAAGCATGCGTTGTAGATATGATTTCATACCACCCTGACTCGTACAAAGTGAAACAAAGTCATCATATTGGCATCTAAACTCAAAGAAATGTTTTTTGTTGATGACGTCATTTTTGTCTTTGTTGATTTGAAATTATCTCACTTATCGGTGATCGATCTTCTCCCAGATTTTGATATGTTGTAGCTGAGATAATTCTCTATCAGAAATATGCCATTTATTTTTCATTTAGATGACGTCATCATAGTAAAATATTCGATTAAAGGCGACAATGCATAATTTGTCATATTTGCGTGTTATGTCCATGGGAGGTCACTTTCTTTCAAAACATGAATCTGCATGACAAGGTGTTTTGACCAGTATCTCGGTTGATATTCAACAGTTTTCTCCCAAATTTTAGTATGTTGTAGCTGAGACTATTTGATATCTAAATGATTCCTCATTTTTTTAATCAGTTGTCAGGATCATGCTTATGCTCATCATCATCATTAACATTATCGTTTTTATCGTCATATAACATTATCATTATCATCATCATCACTTTCTTTCAAAACATGAATCTGCATGACAAGGTGTTTTGACCAGTATCTCGGTTGATATTCAACAGTTTTCTCCCAAATTTTAGTATGTTGTAGCTGAGACTATTTGATATCTAAATATTTCCTCATTTTTTTAATCAGTTGTCAGGATCATGCTTATGCTCATCATCATCATTAACATTATCGTTTTTATCGTCATATAACATTATCATTATCATCATCATCATTACCTTTACTATCATGATCATCACCCATGTTCATCATGATCATCATTGTTTACATGTCTATATAACTTGTCCCATTCTCAAATCTATCATAAGACTTAGACAGACCACCTTATTCGTCTTCGTGACGAATTAAATTTCTAGTTTATTTATTTATTCTTTATTTTTATTTCCTTCACTTTTTTGTGAACAGGATAACTCAAAATCAATTTAGTCAATTTCCTTCAATTTTGACACAGTCATAAGTCATTGCCATAAGACGTTCCAGTAACATTTTCAAGGTCATCAAGTCATCGTGACGTCATGCAGGCGCCATTTTGTGAAATCACATTATCCATCATATCTTCATGATGCATAAGCAAAGGTCACTCATATTCATATCACATATACTTCAGGTCAAGGGTCAACAAGTCATGTCATCAAAGGTCACATAAAGGTCATGACGAGCACGTACATGTGCGTCAAAATTTTAAAAAGCTCAAAATCACTTAACTACTAAAGGAGAGTACGAATCAGGTCATTTTAGGCATTTCAAAATTTTCCGTCCGTACGTGTCCCCGCGCGCGTTGTGCGCGCTCACAGCGCGCGGAAAAGGTCAAATTCAAAATGTTTACATGATTTGGGTTCCTCTTAACGTAATTGACAATTTACATTAATTTCAGTCACTCTTTATATTTTATAAGGCCGTGAGCGTGCGTCAAAGTTCAAAATCCGCGCGTACTGCTATGGGCAATATAATGCAAATTTGATCAAAAACATGCCATTTTAAAAATCGAAATAGCTCTTCAGATAGTCCATTGACCCCCAATTTTTATATCATGGTTGGAGAAAGCATGAGTTAAAAATATGATTTCATACCACCCTGACTCGTACAAAGTGAAACAAAGTCATCATATTGGCATCTAAACTCAAACAAATGTATTTTGTTGATGACGTCATTTTTGTCTTTGTTCAATTGAGATTATCTCACTTTTCTGTGATCACTTTTCTCTCAGATTTTGATATGTTGTAGCTGAGATAATTCTCTATCAAAAATATGCCATTCATTTTTCATTTCGATGACGTCATCATAGTTAAATATTCCATTAAAGGCGACAATGCATAATTTGTCATATTTGCGTGTTATGTCTATGGGAGGTCACTTTTTTTTTCAAAACATGAATCTGCATGACATTGTGTTTTGACCAGTATCTCGGTTTTTATTCAACAGTTTTCTCCTAAATTTTAGTATGTTTCGCTGAGACTATATGTTATCTAAATCAACCCTCATTTTTCCGATAAGTTGTCAGAATCACGCTCATGATCATGATCATCATCATTATCATGATGATAATCATCCTCATCAACATCATTATGATCATGGTCATCATAATCATTACCATCCAGATCATCATCATCATAATCATCAATGTTTACATGTCTATATAACTTCTCCCTTTTTCAATATAGTAAATATTATAATCTATTATAAGACTTGAAGACAGACCACCTTATTCGTCTTCGTGACGAATTAAATTTCTAGTTATTAGGTGATACGTACGTAGACGTATCACCTTTTGATTTCGTCAAGATTTTTATTAGGTGATACGTAACGAAGTCAACGTATCACCTTTTGATTTCGTCAAGATTTTTATTATTTATTTATTTATTATTATTCTTCCTCGAATTTGTTCGCAGGATATCTCAAGACTGAATGAAGCCATTGTTATGAATATTTCAATGATGATAGATCTTAGTCTAACTTAGAACTGCGTGACTTTTCAAAGACTCAAAGTCATCGTGACGTCATCCAGGCGCCATTTTGTAAAAATCAACTTATGATCATATCTTCATAACGGAAAGTAATTTTACATTCATATTTATCAAGATTAAGATCAATATCCGTCGGGTCAATTTGAGGTCAATAAATGCGCGCAAAAATGCGCGTACGCGTAGGCGCGCGCGTTAATGCGCGCGTAAAATTTTAAATTGCTCAAAATCGTCTTAAATTTTTTTTGCATACGTTTCAGGCCATTATAAGCATTTCATAAAAAATCACGCAAAACACGCATTTTTGCACGTTTTCGTTCGTCACGGCCGAACGAAAAATAATTTCTCTGCAAAAGCTTTTGACCGAATATTCCTCATATTTTTCCGGAAAATTTGATACCATGTTTAGCTCTTTATCACTATTAAAAACGGAATGAGCGTCCGTTCAAGATAACCGTCCGTACGCGCGATTTTTGTAATACATTGCATATATGGGCAAAAACATGCCTATGAAAAGTCCATTGGGATGAATAGGGATTGCCAATTTTTTTTTCATATTTAGATAGAGTATGAGTCGGAGGTATGATTTCATATCTCATTTGGCCATTAAGTACATCTTTACGTCATCATAATGGCCTTGGAAGTCAAAAATACAAAATTGCATATTATGACGTCATTGTATTTATGGAAAATGTAGTGTATTTCTCTCAATATTCATCGATTCTCTTTGAAATGTCGATATGTTGTAGATAAGGCAATTCTCTACAAGATCGCTTTTCACTAAGTTTCATTTTAATGAGGTCATCATAGTACAAAATTCAGTTAAAGGCCACATGTCAGAATTTTCGTCATTTGCGTGTTATGTCTATGGAAGGTGAATTTCGTTCACATCATGAATCTACATGGCATTCATCTATGAGCACTATCTATCTTATGTGTGCTCTGTTTTCTCCCAAGTTGGGGTATGTTATAGCTGAGACCATGGGCTATGAAAAATGGGAGAAGCATATGAATGGGAGAAGCATTTTACAAAATAATATATCGTGTAATGCATTATTCGTTATGTAAACCATTATCATACGTATCACCTAATTCGTCTAAGTGACGAATTAAAGTCTAGTATTTATTTTGTGTCTGTATAGAAGAAATTATTATAATTCTTCCTCAATTTTGTTCGCAGGATATCTCAAGAATGGCTTAAGCCATTATCATGAAACTTGCCATGATGATAGATCTTAGTCTAACTTAGAACTGCGTGACTTTTCAAAAACTCAAAGTCATCGTGACGTCATCCAGACGCCATTTTGTGAAAATCAACTTATGATCATATCTTCATAACGGAAAAGTATTTCTCATTCATAATTATCATGACTAAGATCAATATCCGTCCCGTCAATGTCAGGTCAATAAACGTGCGTAAATGCGCGCGTGCGCGTTCATCCGCGCGTTTACGCGCTCGCAAAAATTAAAAATGCTCTAAATCATTCCAAATTTTTTTTGCATACGTTTTAGGCCATTTAAAGCATTTGACAAAAAATTATGCTCACGCGCATGCGCGCGCGTTTTTTGCGCGTACTATTATTTTGCAACATAGAATCGCCGAATTTTCTCTATCATCATATTTGGCACATTTTTCCAAGCAGTTTGATAACTTGTTAACCTTTTAATAACGCAACGAGCGTCCGTCAAAGTTGACAGCGCGCGCGGACCTGCGTTTTCTTTATCCACAATACATGAGCAAAAACATGCCTATACAAAATTCTTTGTAACTCTTCAGAATAGATAGGAACCCCCAATATTTTTTCATATTTAAATAGATTAAGGGGTGGAGATATGATTTCATGTCTCATTTGACCCTCAATTAACTAAAGACGTCATCATAATGGCCTCCGAACTCAAAATTTAAATTTTGATAGTATGACGTTTGCATATTTTTGGACAATTGATTGTATCTCTGTATATATTGATTTTCTTTCTTGCAAATTTTGATATGTTCTAGCTGAGATAATTATCTACAAATGCAGTGTCTACAATTTTTCAGTTTGACAAAGGTATCAAGTCGTATTTTTGCGATTAAAGGAGGCATGTCAATTTTTCATATTTTGCGTGTATTGTCTATGGGACATGACTATTTCTCAAAACTGGATTCTACATTTCCCTCTTTTGCGAGCAATATCTCCGTTGTTTAAGCTTTGTTTTTGCTGAACTTTAGGTATGTTGTAGCTGAGACAATGAGCTATCTCCAGTGTGCACTTTATTTTTCGATCATATACCGGGATCATGCTTATATTTCACGTGCAAAGTAGGACTTCAGAATTCCATTTCCCGTTTACGTGTTATCGCTATGGGAGATGTTTTGGTATATCAGTAACGCACTTGACTTCTAACTTTGAGATCCCTGGTTCGAGTCCGGGTGTCTCCAACAATTCTTTTCTTCACTTTTTTTTTCCTTTTGACCTTTCACTATACCATCTCCTTTGATTATTTAAACACGTAGAATCGCAAATAATGTCATAAACAACCCTTTTTACTTTATTATTACCCTATTATCACTTAATCCATTACTTTTTGCGTGTAATCCCTATGGGAGATGACTTTTTCTAAAATCTGGATTCTACATTCCTGTCTTTTGCGAGCAATATCGCCATTAGTTCTGCTTGGATTTTGTTGATTTTTGAGTATGTTGTAGCTTAGACTATATGCTGTCTCAATCAATCCTTATTTTTTCAATAAGATGTCAGGATCACACTCATGATCATGATTATTATCATCATGATCATCATAATCATAATGATGATAATCATTTAACAATTACATTTTCATTTCTTTGAATAAGATAAAATCGTCAAAAGGTGTTCTTCATGATGTAAATTAGAGTCTAATGTGTAACTGGTTACTGCACAGGGTCAAAGGTCATATATTGTTTCAATCTATCTTCCCTAGATCCATGATGATCAAGGAGACACAATTTAATCTTGACATATGGATAGATCATAATGGGAGAAGCATATAAATGGGAGAAGCATTTTATAAAATAATGTATCGTGTGATGCATTATTCGTTATGTAAACCATTATCATACGTATCACCTAATTCGTCTAAGTGACGAATTAAAGTCTAGTTATTTATTTATTTATTTATTTATTTATTATTATTCTTCCTCGAATTTGTTCGCAGGATATCTCAAGACTGAATAAAGCCATTATCATGAAACTTGCTATGATGATAGATCTTAGTCTAACTTAGAACTGCATGACTTTTTAGAGAGTCAAAATTATCGTGACGTCATCCAGGCGCCATTTTGTGAAAATCAACTAATGATCATATCTTCATGACGGAAAAGTATTTCTCATTCATAATTATCACGATTAAGATAAATATCCGTCCGGTCAAGTTGAGGTCAATAAAAGTGCGCAAATGCGCGCGTGCGCGTTCGTCCGCGCGTTTACGCGCGCGCAAAAATTTAAAATGCTCTAAATCATCCCAATTTTTTTTTGCATACGTTTTAGGCCATATGGAGCATTTGATAAAAAAATTACGCACACGCGCATGCGCGCGCGTTTTCGCGCGTACTGGCATTTTGCAACATAGAATCGCCGATTTTTTTCTGTCATCATATTCGGTACATTTTTCCAAGCATTTTGATAATTTGTTCACCTTTTATTTACGCAACGAGCTTCCGTCAAAGTTGACAGCACGCGCGGATTTACGTTATCTTTATCCACAATACATGGGCAAAAACATGCCTACATAAAATTCATTGTAACTCTTTAGAATAGATAGAAACTCCTAATATTTTTTCATATTTGGATAGATTATGAGTCGGAGATATGATTTCATGTCTCATTTTATCCTCAATTAACTCATGACGTCATCATAATGGCCTCCAAGCTCAAAAATTCAATTTGCATATTATGACGTCAGCATATTTTTGGAAAATTGATTGTATCTCTGTAAATGTGGATCAATTTTCTTTTTAATTTTGATATGTTCTAGCTGAGACAATTTTCTACAAATGTAATATTCACAATTTTTATTTTTGACAAAAGTATCAGGGTGTATTTTTGCGATTGAAGGAGGCATGTCAATTTTTCGCATTTTGCGTGTATTCTCTAAGGGACATGACTTTTTCTCAAAACTGGATCCTACACTCCTGTCTTTCGCGAGCAAAATCTCCGTTGTTTTAGCTTTGTTTTCGCTGAGCTTTGGATATGTTGTAGCTGAGACAATGAGCTATCAAAAGTGTGCCTTTTATTTTTCGATTAGATGCCAGGATCAAGCTCATATTTCACTTGCAAAGTAGGATTTCTGAATTCCATTTCCCGTTTACGTGTAATCGCTATGGGAGATGTTTTGGTATATCGGTAACGCACTTGACTTCCAACCTCGAGATCCCTGGTTCGAGTCCGGGTGTCTCCAACACTTTTTTTTCCTCCCTTTTTTTTCCTTTTGACCTTCACTGTACCATCTCCTTTGATTATTTAAACACGTAGATTCGCAAATAATGTCATAAATAACCCTTTTTACTTTATTATTACCCTATTTTCACTTAATCCATTACTTTTTGCGTGTAATCCCTATGGGAGATGACTTTTTCTAAAATCTGGAGTCTACATTCCTGTCTTTTGCGAGCAATATCGCCGTTATTTCGGCTTGGATTTTGTTGATTTTTTAGTATGTTGTAGCTGAGACTATATGCTATCTAAATCAACCCTCATTTTTTCAATAAGCTGTCATGATCGCGCTCATGATCATGATCATGATCATCATGATCATCATTATCATAATGATGATAATCATTTATCAATTACATTTTCATTTCTTTGAATAAGATAAAAATCGTCAAAAGGTGTTCTTCATGATGTAAATTAGAGTCAAATGTGTAACTGGTTACTGCACAGGGTCGAAGGTCATATATTGTTTCAATCTATCTTCCCTAGATCCATGATGATCAAGGAGACACAATTTAATCTTGACATATGAATAGATCATAATGGGAGAAGCATATGAATGGGAGAAGCAGTTTACAAAATAATATATCGTGTAATGCATTATTCGTTATGTAGACCATTATCATACGTATCACCTAATTCGTCTAAGTGACGAATTAAAGTCTAGTTTATTTATTATTATTCTTCCTCAAATTTGTTCGCAGGATATCTCAAAACTGAATAAAGCCATTGTCATGAAACTTGCAATGATGATAGATCTTAGTCTAACTTAAAACTGCGTGACTTTTCAAAGACTCAAAATTATCGTGACGTCATCTAGACGCCATTTTGTTAAAATCAACTTATGATCATATCTTCATAACGGAAAGCCATTTCTCATTCATATTTGTCATGATCAAGGTCAATATCTGTCCGGTCAATTTGAGGTCAATGTATGCGCGTAAAAATGCGCGTACGCGTAGGTGCGCACGTTTACGCGCGCTCAAAAATTTAAAATGCTCCAAATCATCCCAAATTTTTTTTGCATACGTTTCAGGCCGTATAGAGCATTTGACAAAAAATCGCGCTCACGCGCATGCGCGCGCGTTTTTTGCGCGTACTAGCATTTTGCAACATAGAATCGCCGTATTTTCCCCGTCATCGTATTTTGTACATTTTTCCAAGCATTTTGATAATTTGTTCACCTTTTAATAACGCAATGAGCGTCCGTCAAAGTTGACAGCACGCGCGGATTTGCGTGATCTTTATCCACAATACATGGGCAAAAAAATGCCTATACAAAAGTCATTGTAACTCTTCAGAATAGATAGAAACTCCCAATATTCTTTCATATGTGGATAGATTATGAAATGGAAATATGATTTCATGTCTCATTTGACTCTCAATTAACTCATGACGTCATCATAATGGCCTCCGAACTCGAAATTTAAATTTGCATATTATGACGGATGCATATTTTTGGAAAATTGATTGTATCTCTGTAAATATTGATTTTTTTTCTTTCAAATTTTGATATGTTGTAGCTGAGACAATTTTCTACAAATGCAGTGTACATAACTGTCCAGTTTGACAAAGGTATCATGGCGTATTTTTGCGATTGAAGGAGGCATGTCAATTTTTCACATTTTGCGTGTATTGTCTATGGGACATGACTATTTCTCAAAACTGCATTCTACATTTCCGTCTTTCGCGAGCAACATCTCCGTTTTTTTAACTTTGTTTTCCGTGAGCTTCGGATATGTTGTAGCTGAGACAATGAGCTATCTCCAATGTGTACTTCATTTTTCGATCATATGCCGGGATCATGCTCATATTTTACTTGCAAAGTAGGATTTGAGAATTCCATTTTCGTTTACGTGTAATCGCTATGGGAAATGTTTTGGTAGATCGGTAACGCACTTGACTTCCGACCTTGAGATCCCGGGTTCGAGTCCGGGTGTCTCCAACAATTTTTTCTCCACTTTTTTTTTCCTTTTGACCTTTCACTGTACCATCTCCTTTGATTATTTAAACACGCAGAATCGCAAATAATGTAATAAACAACCCTATTTACTTTAGTGTTTCCCTATTTTCACTTAATCCATTACTTTTTGCGTGTAATCCCTGTGGGAGATAATTTTTTCTCAAATCTGGATTCTACATTCCTGTCTTTTGCGAGCAATATCGCCGTTATTTCTGCTTGGATTTTGTTGATTTTTGAGTATGCTATAGCTAAGACTATGTGCTATCTAAATCACCCCTCATGTTTTCAATAAGATGTCAGGATCCCGCTCATGATCATGATCTTCATCATGATTATCATGATCATCATTATCATAATGATGATAATCATTTATCAATTACATTTTCATTTCTTTGAATAAGATAAAATCGTCAAAACGCGTTCTTCATGATATAAATTAGAATCAAAGGTGTAACTGGTTACTGCGCAGGGTCAATGGTCATATTTTTTCAATCTATCTTCCCTAGATCCATAATGATCAAGGGGACACAATTTAAACTTCACATATGGATAGATCTTAATGGATGAAGCATTTCATAAAATAATATGATATCGTGTAATGCATTCTTTATTATGTAAACCATTAGCATACGTATCACCTAATTCGTCAAAGTGACGAATTAAAGTCTAGTTAGGTGATACGTAACGAAGTCTACGTATCACCTATTGATTTCGTCAAGATTGTTATTTATTATTATTAGGTGATACGTATTAAATATACGTATCACCTTTTGATTTCGTCAAGATTTTCTTTATTATTATTATTATTTTTATTTTTATTATTCTTCCTCAAATTTGTTCGCAGGATATCTCAAGACTGAATGAAGCCATTGTCATGATTTGTTTAATGATGATAGATCTTAGTCTAACTTAAAACTGCGTGACTTTTCAAAGACTCAAAATCATCGTGACGTCATCCAGGCGCCATTTTGTTAAAATCAATTTATGATCATATCTTCATAACGGAAAGTAATTTTTCATTCATATTTATAATGAATAAGATCAATATCCGTCCGGTCAATTTCAGGTCAATAAACGTGCGCAAATGCGCGCGTGCGCGTTCGTCCGCGCGTTTACGCGCGTGCAAAAATTTAAAATGCACTAAATCATCCCAATTTTTTTTTGCATACGTTTCAGGCCATATGAAGCATTTGACAAAAAAATCGAGCTCACGCGCATGCGCGCGCGTTTTTTGCGCGTACTAGCATTTTGCAACATAGAATCGCCGAATTTTCTCTATCATCTTATTTGGCACATTTTTCCAAGCATTTTGATAACTTGTTCATCTTTTAATAACGCAATGAGCGTCCGTCAAAGTTGACAGTACGCGCGGACCTGCGTTATCTTTATCCACAATATATGAGCAAAAACATGCCTATACAAAATTCTTTGTAACCCTTCAGAATAGATAGCAACTCCCAATATTTTTTCATATTTAGATAGATTATGAGTCGTCAATATGATTTCATGTCTCATTTGACCTTCAATTAACTCATGACGTCACCATAATGTCCTCCAAACTCAAACATTTAATTTGCATGTTATGACGTCAGCATATTTTTTGAAAATTGATTGTATCTCTGTAAATATTGATTAATTTTCTTTCAAATTTCGATATGTTCTAGCTGAAACAATTCTCTACAAATATAGTGTCCACAATTTTTCATTTTGACAAAGGCATCATGGCGTATTTTTGTGATTTAAGGAGGCATGTCAATTTTTCACATTTTGCGTGTATTCTGTATGGGACATGACTTTTTCTCAAAACTGGATTCTACACTCCTGTCTTTCACGAGCAAAATCTCCGTTGTCTTAGCTTAGTTTGTGCCGAACTTCGAATATGTTGTAGCTGAGACAATAATCTATCACACGTGTGCATTTCATTTTTCGATCAGATGCCGGGATTATGCTCATATTTCACTTGCAAAGTAGGATTTCAGAATTCCATTTCCCGTTTACGTGTAATCGCTATGGGAAATGTTTTGGTATATCGGTAACCCACTTGACTTCCATCCTCGAGATCCATGGTTCGAGTCCGGGTGTCTCCAACAATATTTGTCTTCACTTTATTTTTTGACCTTTCACTGTACCATCTCCTTTGAGTATTAAAACACGTAGAATCGCAAATAATGTAATAAACAACCCTATTTTCTTTATTATTACCCTATTTTCACTTAATCCATTACTTTTTGCGTTTAATCCCTATGGGAGATTACTTTTTCTCAAATCTGGATTCTACATTCCTGTGTTTTGAGCAATATCGCCAATATTTCTGCTTAGATTTTGTTGATTTTTGAGTATGTTGTAGCTGAGACAAGTTCCCACGAGATTTATGTAGACTATTTAACATTATAATGACGTTATCATAGTAAAAAATTCAATCATAGGTGACATGTCAATTATCATATATAACAATCCTCAATCGGATACCTAAAGGGGGCGCTATACCACTTTCAATCATGGTCATCTGGAAGGCATTGTTCTCAATTGCATCTCTCTCTCTCCTCTCTCTTGCTCTTTTACTTCTCCTCTCATGTTCTGCCCCTCTCCTTTTTTGGTCTGTCTCTGCATCTATCTATCTCTCTTCTCTTTCACCCTCTCCCTCTCTCTCTCCCTCTCTCTCTTGCCTTGCGTCCCTCTTATTCTCTTGGTCTGTCTCCCTCTGCTCTACAGTTGAAACTTGACTCATGGATAGACCATAATGGGAGTAGTAAACGAAATATGAAATCGTGAAAATACGTTCTTTATTATGTTACACATGAGCATACGTATCACCTAATTCGTCAAAGTGACGAATTAAAGTCTAGTTAGGTGATACGTATGAAATATACGTATCACCTTTTGATTTCGTCAAGATTTTTATTATTTATTTATTTATTATTATTTATTATCAGGTGGGCTGTATAACGTACAGACCACCTTATAATTTCGTTAGAATTGCCTTTATTTATTTATTATTTATCAGGTGGGCTGTATAACGTACAGACCACCTTATAATTTCGTTAGAATTGCCTTTATTTATTTATTATTATCAGGTGGGCTGTATCTAATACAGACCACCTTATATTTTTATTAAAATCGCCTTTATTATTTATTTATTATTTATTTATTTTTCTTATTTCGACCCACTTTTTTGTTAGCATGATAACTTTGTAATGGTTCATTCAAATGCTTTGAAATTTAGCACACATATGTATAGGCATATGGACATAACACAGTAAGGTTTTCAACCTTGACCTTGACTGATGACGTCATCTAGGCGCCATTTTGTGAAATTTTCTGAAAATTTACTCATGATCATATCTTCATAACCAAAAGGTATTTCTCATTCATGTTTATCATGATCAAGGTCAATAAAAAAATTTAATGCTCAAAATCGTCTCAAATTTATTTTGCATACGTTTCAGGTCATTTTAGGCATTTTATAAAAAATCGCGCACGCGCGCATGCGCGCGCGTTTTCGCGCGTGACACCATTACAAAACATAGAATCGCCATTTTTTTTCTTTTATGATATTTCTCATATTTTTTGGAGGAATTTGATACCATGTTTATCTCTTAATGACCATTAGTAACAAGATGAGCGTCAATTCAAGATAAATGTCCGTGCGCGCGAGCTCTTTTAATACATAGCATAAATGCGCAAAAACATGCCTATACAAAATCCATTATAGCTCTTTGAAATGAACCGTGACCTTCAATTTGTTTTCATATTTAGATAGAGTATGAGTCGGAGATATGATTCCACGTCTCATTTGCCCATTAAGTGTATCGTGACATCATCATAATGGCCTTGGAACTCAAAATACGAATTTGCATATTATGACGTCAGCATATTTATGGAAAATTGACTGTATCCCTGTAAATATTGATCAATTTTCTTTCAAATTTCGATATGTTGTAGCTAACATAATTCTCTACAAGTTTAATAATAACCATTTTTCATTTTGATGACGTCATCAGAGTAAAAATTACGATTAAAGGGCACATATCAGAAATTTCTTAAGTTTCGTGTCATGACTATAGAAGGTGAATTTCGTTCACGTAATGAATCTACATGATATTGTTTAAAAAAAAAAAATAAGCAGTATCTCGCTTATTTTTGCTCTATTTTGTTTTCAAATTTTAGTTGACCAGCCCACCTATACTTGTTTCAAACAAGTATTATATGTCTAGTTATTAAATATTTTTCTTATTTCTAACCGCTTTTTTGTTAGCAAGATAACTTAAAAATGGCTCAATCAAATGCCTTGAAATTTGGCACACATATGTATAGGCATATGTACAAAGCATAATAACGTTTTCAACATTGACCTTTGCTGATGACGTCATCTAGGCGCCATTTTGTAAAATTTTACGAAAATCAACTTATGATCATATCTTCATAACCAAAAGGTATTTCTCATTCATATTCATCATGACCAAGGTCAATATCCGTCCGGTCAATTACAGGTCAAATAACGCGCGCATGCGCGCACGTCCGTGCGTCAATGCGCGCGCAAATTTTTTGAATGCTCAAAATCATCTCAAAATCATTTTACATACGTTTTAGGCCATTCTAAGCATTTTATAAAAAATCGCGCACACACACGCGCATGCGCGCGGTGCGCGCGTTTTCGCGCGTAAAAATATTACACAACATAGAATCGCCTTTTTTTTTCTTTCATAATATTCCACATATTTTTACAAACAAATTGATACCATGTTTGTCTCTTTATGACTATTAATAACGGAATGATCGACCGTTTAATATAAATTTCCGTGCGCGCGAGCTCTTGTAATACATAGCATATATGGACAAAAACATGCCTATATAAGATCCACTGTAGCTCCTTAGGATGCACGGTGACCCCAATTTGGGGGTCATATTTTGATAAAGTATGAATTGGAGATATGATTTCATGTCTCATTTGACCCTCAATTAACTCATGACGTCATCATAATGGCCTCCAAACTCAAAATTTCAATTTGCATATTATGACGTCAGCATATTTTTAGAAAATTGATTGTTTCTCTGTAAATATTGATCGATTGTCTTCCAAATTTTGATGTGTTGTAGCTGAGACAATTTTTTACAAATGAAGGTATCACAAATTTTCATTTTGACAAAAGCATCATGGCGTATTTTTGTGATTAAAGGAGGCATGTCAATTTTCACATTTTGCGTGTATTCTCTATGGGACATGATTTTTTCTCAAAACTAGATTCTTTCGCGAGCAATATCTCTGTCGTTTAGCTTCGTTTACGCTGAACTTGAAGTATGTTGTAGCTGAGACAATAAGCTATCTCATATGTACCCTTTATTTTGTCTCAAATTTTAGTTCGACCAGCCCACCTATACTTGTTCCAAACAAGTATTACAAATCTAGTTATTAAATATTTTTCTTATTTCTAACCACTTTTTTGTTAGCAAGATAACTTGAAAATGGCTTGATGAAATGCCTTGAAATTTGGCACACATATGTATAGGCATATGTACAAAGCATAGAATTTTTTTCAACCTTGACCTTGACTGATGACGTCATCTAGGTGCCATTTTGTAAAATTTTACGAAAATCAATTCATGATCATATCTTCATAACCAAAAAGTATTTCTCATTTATATTTATCATGATCAAGGTCAATATCCTTCCGGTCAATTGCAGGTCAAATAACGCGCGCGTGCGCGTACGTCCGCGCGTCAATGCGCGCGTAAAATTTTAAAATGCTCAAAATCGTCTCAAAATCATTTTGTATACGTTTTAGGCCATTCTAAGCATTTTATAAAAAATCGCACACACGCACATGCGTGCGCGTTTTCGCGCGTAAAACTATTGCACAACATAGAATCGCCATTTTTTTCTTTCATAATATTCCACATATTTTTACAAACAAATTGATAGCACGTTTATCTCTTTATGACTATTAATGACGGAATGATCGACCGTTAAACATAAATTTCCGTGCGCGCGAGCTCTTGTAATACATAGCATATATGGGTAAAAACATGCCTATGCAAAATCCATTGTAGCTCTTTAGGATGCAAGGTGACCCCAAATATTTTTTCATATTTTGATTTAGTATGAATCGGAGATATGATTTCATGTCTCATTTGACCCTCAATTAACTCATGACGTCATCATAATGGCCTCCGAACTCAAAATTTCAATTTGCATATTATGACGTCAGCATATTTTTGGAAAGTTGATTGTATCTTTGTAAAAATTGATCGATTTTCTTCAAAATGTTGATATGTTCTAGCTGAGACAATTTTCTACAAATCCATTTCCCACAATTTTTCATTTTGACAAAGGCATCATGGCGTATTTTTGCGATTAAAGGAGGCATGTCAATTTTTCACATTTTGCGTGTATTCTCTATGGGACATGACTTTTTCTCAAAACTTGATTCTACATTCCCGTCTTTCGCGAGCAATCTCTACGTCGTTTTAGCTTCATTTACGCTGAACTTCGAGTATGTTGTAGCTGAGAAATGTACCCTTCATTTTGCCTCAATTTTTTGTTGGATCAGCCCACCTATACTTGTTCCAAACAAGTATTACAAATCTAGTTTATTATTTATTATTATTCTTCCTCGAATTTGTTCGCAGGATATCTCAAGACTGAATAAAGCCATTATCATGAAACTTGCCATGATGATAGATCTTAGTCTAACTTAGAACTGCGTGACTTTTTAGAGAGTCAAAGTTATCGTGACGTCATCCAGGCGCCATTTTGTGAAAATCAACTTATGATCATATCTTCATAACGGAAAGGAATTTCTCATTTATAATTATCAGGATAAAGATCAATATTTGTCCGGTCAATTTCAGGTCAATAAATGCGCTCAAAACTGCGCGTACGCGTACGTGCGCGCGTTAACGCGCACGTAAAATTTTAAATTGCTCAAAATCGTTTAAATTTTTTTTGCATACGTTTCAGGCCATTATAAGCATTTCATAAAAAATCGCGCAAAACACGCATTTTTGCTTGTTTTCGTTTGTCACGGCCGAACGAAAAATAATTCCTTGTATATTTTTTTTGACAGGATATTTCTCATATTTTTCTGAACAATTTGATACCATGTTCATCTCTATATCACTATTAATAACGGAATGACCGTCCGTTCAAGATAAATATCCGTGTGCGCGAGCTCATGTATTACATAGTATATATGGGCAAAAACATGCCTATAAAAAGTCCATTGGGATGAATAAGGACTGCCAAGTTTTTTTCACATTTTGATAGAGCATGAGTCAGAGATATGATTTCATAGCTCATTTGGCCATTAAATACATCCTGACGTCATCATAATGGCCTTGGAAGTCAAAATACAAAATTGCATATTATGACGTCATTATATTTTTTGAAAATTTAGTGTATTTCTCAAAATATTGACTGATTTTCTTTCAAATTGCGGTATCTTGTAGCTTAGGAAATTGCCTACAAGATCAATACACACTGCTTTTTATTTTATTGACGTCATTATAGTACAAAATTCAATTAAAGGCCACATGTCAGATTTTTCTCAATTTTGCGTGTTATGTCTACGGAAGGTGAAATTCGTTCTCATCATGGATCTACATGACATTGATCTTTGAGCACTATCTAGCATATTTGTGCTTGATGTTCTCCAAAACTTTGATACGGCGTAGCTAAGCAAATTACCTATAAGAATGATGTACATCATTTATCATTTTGATGACATCATCATAGTGAAAATTTCAATTAAAGGTGACAAGTCAGAATTGTCTTAGTTTGCGTGTTAGGCGACTTTTTCTGAAATCCTGATTCTACAAATCTCTATCGAATACCGGAAGGGGGCGCTATACCACTCTTAATCATGGTCTTTATCGTATTTATGATCATTATTATTAGATCATCATCGGCACACTTTCATGATAACAAAATAGCACGTATCACCTAAATCGTCAAAGTGACGAATTAAAGTCTAGTTATTATTTATTTATTTATTTATTAGGTGATACGTACGTGGACGTATCACCTTTTGATTTCGTCAAGATTTTTCTTTATTATTATTTATTAATTTTTTTATTATTATTCTTCCTCGAATTTGTTCGCAAGATATCTCAAGAATGAATAAAGCTATTATCATGAAACTTGTAATGATGATAGATATTAGTCTAACTTAGAACTGAATGACTTTTCAGTGACTAAAAATTATCGTGACGTCATCTAGGTGCCATTTTGTGAAAATCAACTAATGATCATATCTTCATAACGGAAAAGTATTTCTCATTCATAATTATCACGATTCAGATAAATATCCGTCCGGTCAAGTTGAGGTCAATAAAAAAGCGCAAATGCGCGCGTGCGCGTTCGTCCGCATACGTTTTAGGCCATTATAAGCATTTCATAAAAAATCGCGCAAAACGCGCATTTTTGCGCGTTTTCGTTTGTCACGGCCGAACGAAAAATAATTCCTCTTATATTTGTTTTGACAGGATATTCCTCATATTTTTCTGAACAATTTGATACCATATTCATCTCTTTATCACTATTAATAACGGAATGAGCGTCCGTTCAAGATAAATATTCGTGCGTACTAGCTCATGTAATACATAGCATATATGGGCAAAAACATGCCTATAAATTGTACATCGGGATGAATAAGGACTGTCATTTTTTTTTCATATTTAGATAGAGTATGAGTCGGAGATATGATTTCATGTCTCATTTGGCCATTAAGTATATATTTACATAATCATATCGACCTTGGAACTCAAAATACGAATTTGCATATTATGACGTCAACATATTTACGGAAAATGATTGTATCTCTGCAAATATTGATCAATTTTCTTCTAAATTTTGATATGTTGTACCTGAGACAATTCTCCACAAGATTTTTTCCAATATTTATTCATTTTGATTACGTCATTAGATTTTTGCTTAATATGCGTTGTATGCCTATGGGAGGTGATTGATACTAAATTCCAGTCTAGACTTGTTCATTATGGTGCGTATGTAGTGCGTCGAAATATCAGTTCAATGTTTGGTAGGCTCTTGCAACCAGGCGAAAATTTGAGCTTGTTTAGTAAATTAATAGTTTATTCATATAACAATTCTCTATCGAATACCTGAAGGGGGCGCTATACCACTTTTAATCATGGTCATCGTCATTTAAAACCAAAAAATCATCATCATCAATTCGTCATTATCGTATTCATGAATATTATCATTAGATCATCATCGGCACACTTTCATGATACACAAATAGCTTACGTATCACCTAATTCGTCAAAGTGACGAATTAAAGTCTAGTTAGGTGATACGTAACGAAGTCTACGTATCACCTATTGATTTCGTCAAGATTTGTATTATTCTTCTTCTTCCTATTATTCTTCCTCGATTTTGTTCGCAGGATATCTCAAGACTGAATAAAACCATTGTCATGAAACTTTCAATGATGATAGATCTTAGTCTAACTTACAACTGCGTGACTTTTCAAAGACTCAGAATAATCGTGACGTCATCCAGGCGCCATTTTGTGAAAATCAACTTATGATCATATCTTCAGAACGGAAATTAATTTTTCATTCATATTTACCATGATTAAGATCAATATCCGTCCGGTCAAGTTGAGGTCAAAAAATGCGCGCTTAAATGCGCGCACGCTTTTGTCCGCGCGTTTACGCGCGCGAAATTTTTTTAAATGCTCAATATCATTCCAATTTTTTTTTACATACGTTTCAGGCCATATGGAGCATTTGATTAAAAAATTACGCACACGCACATGCGCGCGCGTTTTCGCGCGTACTGGCATTTTGCAACATAGAATCGCCGATTTTTTTCTGTCATCATATTTGGTACATTTTTCCAAGCATTTTGATAACTTGTTCACCTTTTAATAACGCAATGAGCGTCCGTCAAAGTTGACAGCACGCGCGGATTTGCGTTATCTTTATCCACAATACATGGGCAAAAACATGCCTATATAAAATTCATTGTAACTCTTCAGTAAAGATAGAAACTCCTAATATTTCTTCATATTTAAATAGATTATGAGTCGGAGATATGATTTCATGTCTCATTTGATCCTCAATTAACTCATGACGTCATCATAATGGCCTCCAAACTCAAAAATTCAATTTGCATATTATGACGTCAGCATATTTTTGGAAATTTCATTGTATCTCTGTAAATATGGATTGATTTTGTTTCAAATTTTGATATGTTCTAGCTGAGACAATTTTCTAATGCAGTATCCACAATTTTTCAGTTTGACAAAGGTATTATGGCATATTTCTGCGATTGAAGGAGGCATGTCAATTTTTCACATTTTGCGTGTATTCTCTATGGGACATGACTATTTCTCAAAACTGCATTCTACATTTCCGTCTTTCGCGAGCAATATCTCCGTTGTTTTAGCTTTGTTTTTGCTGAGCTTTGGGTATGTTGAAACTGAGACAATAAGCTATCTCCAGTGTACACTTTACTTTTCGATCATATGCCGGGATCATGCTCATATTTCACTTGCGAAATGAGATTTGAGCATTCCATTTCCCGTTTACGTGTAATCGCTATGGGAAATGTTTTGGTATATCGGTAACGCACTTGACTTCCAACCTCGAGATCCCTGGTTCGAGTCCGGGTGTCTCCAACAATTTTTTTTCTTCACTTTTTTTTCCTCCTGACCTTCACTGTACCATCTCCTTTGATTATTAAAACACATAGAATCGCAAATAATGTCATAAACAACCCTTTTTACTTTATTATTACCCTATTTTCACTAAATCCATTACTTTTTGCGTGTAATCCCTATAGGTGATGACTTTTTCTAAAATCTGGAGTCTACATTCCTGTCTTTTGCGAGCAATATCGCCGTTAATTCTGCTTGGATTTTGTTGATTTTTTAGTATGTTGTAGCTGAGACTATATGCTATCTAAATCAACCCTCATTTTTTCAATAAGATGTCATGATCGCGCTCATGATCATTATCATCATGATCATCATTATCATGATGATGATAATCATTTATCAATTTCATTTTCATTTCTTTGAATAAGATAAAATCGTCAAAAGGTGTTCTTCATGATGTAAATTAGAGTCAAGTGTGTAACTGGTTACTGCACAGGGTCAAAGGTCATATATTGTTTGAATCTATCTTCCCTCGATCCATGATGATCAAGGAGACACAATTTAATCTTGACATATGAATAGATCATAATGGGAGAAGCATATAAATGGAAGAAGCATTTTACAAAATAATATATCGTGTAATGCATTATTCGTTATGTAAACCATTATCATACGTATCACCTAATTCGTCTAAGTGACGAATTAAAGTCTAGTATTTATTTTGTTTTTGTATGGAAGAATTTATTATTATTCTTCCATAAATTTGTTCGCAGGATATCTTAATAATGGAACAAGCCATTGTCATGAAACTTGGCCTGAAGATAGATCTTAGTCCAACTTAGAACTGCCTGACTTTACAGCGACGCCAGGTCATCGTGATGTCATTATGACGTCAGTATGTGAAATGTCATTAATGGTCATACCTCAGCCATGCAATATCAATTTCAATTCAAATTTGACATAAAATCATGCTCAGGTCATGCGTCAGAATTTTAGCCCACGCGCATGCGCCTTCCATTTCAGACGTGCGCGTACGCGCGCGTCAAAAAGAAATAAGAATTTAAAGTGCTTAAAACCCCAAACCAAGTAATTTTCTATACGTTTCAGACAATTTTAAGCGTTTCAAAAATTTCCGCGCGTGCGGGTCGGTGGTCGCGTATTTGCACGCATAGCGTACGTGGAACGGAGAAATTCCCTTTTTTGCATTTTTTGGATTCCTGATACTTTCCTCAACAATACCTGTAAATTTCAGTCAATTTTGACACATAATGATGGAATAAGCGGGCGTCAAAGATAACGCGCGCGCACACATTTGCAATTTTTTAAAACAAAAACATGCCTATGTTTAATTGATCATAACTTCTATAAGTGCCCGGATAATCCAATTTCTTTTAATAACTGGATTAAGTATGAGTTGTATATATTATTTCATACATCTTTTTGGCTTATCGGATTTTCCGATATCATCATATTGCTCGTTCAAGTCAAAACTTTTAATTTTAATAGATTTTAATTGATTAAGTAAATAATGACAATGCACGTTGGACCATATATCGTTCATCTTTATTCGAATTTCTCCAAAAAAAAAATTATTGTGTTGTTGCTGAGGTTATTTTTTAAACTACTTGTGACATTTATTTTCCATCTTGATGACGGGATCATGACGAAATTTGTGGTCAAAGACGACGAGTCAAAATCAAACTTCAGTTTTTACACGCACTTATGATGACGATCGAACTCAAATGATCGCAGTAAAATTTTAAACGTCCCACAGAAGTCTGCCGTCACTATAAACGCGTCTTAGATTGGTCTTCACTTGTGCTCGTCATCAATTGTCTTACCGCTTGAGACTTGGAGATGACTTTTCTCTAACTGCTTTTGATTCTTTATTTATGCTTCAAATTTGTCAGATCAAAATTGGATAAAATGACCCTTCGCAAGTCTGATCTTAAATTTATCGACCTTTGATACTCCAGACCTACAGGCAAACGATTTGGATTACATATTTTATGATCCCATGGGCAGTGCAAACTACCTCGCACTTTTGGTCATCTAAACGTGTATTCTTTGCTCAAGGCCCAATTCAATTCCAAATTTCCAACGTTATTTAAATTACACGAGGGTTTGTATCTTTTTACAAAATACACGATAAACAATTAGCCGAAAATAACCTCGTGTCAAGTTTAGCTGAATTAATGCGGGTATTATTCGATGGTAAAAAGTTTGTAAAACGACTTTGAATTAAAGGGAGACAAAAATCTTTTCTCAAAGTTTGTTTGTTGATTCAGCGAAGCAGGGTGCGATCCAGCCGGGGGCGATTCTCAACAACATGAAGCAAATAGTAAGCATCTAAAAACTTCAGATGCCTGTTTGATTATGATTTAAATTTGAGTGTATGCCTCAATCATAATATATAGAGAATATAACCACTAATTTCGCTGAAACGATTCTCCTACCCCTTTTTCTTCATTTACTTCTTCTTAGTAGTTGTAGTTGTAGTAGTAGTAATAGCAGCAGTATCATAATAATCATTGTTATATTTATAATTATAGTAAATATCGTAATTATAATCATTATTATAGTAAGTAAGTGTTATTGTTATTATTCTTATAGTTATTTGTATGCTTCTTCTTCTGATCATAATTATCGTATACACAATACGTCATGTGCCAAGAATTTATTGCTATGATACATCCAAGATGTCTACCAAAACTGTCAATTCGTTGCTGAAATATTATCAAGCCAAAAGAAGGAACATTAGAATTTCTATTTTAAATTGAAATAAATTATATAGGAGAAATAAATAGAGAATACAATCATGATTTTGGAACTAGGGGATTAACATGGACATAATGCACTTGTTTACATGACCACATTATCTCTTATTCATTCTACCTCCAATTTTTCAGACTGTTTTCGAAACAATTTCATGTGTGTCGATCATAGTTCTATGTAGATTGATGTCTCCTGGTAATTTAAACAATCTAAGCAACAATTTCTGAATTTTAGCGACAATCGTTCGCCTTTGCGGCTCTTTAATACTATTATGACGTGCAGTAACAAATTGAAATTTCAGAACTCATGATAAATTCGTTTAACAGTTGATTCCACTTAGTTGATTCTATTGTTCGGGTTATTTAGCAGACCGAGATATAAATTGACATTATCATGGCTTACGACTTTGCATTAGTGTTCAGCGTCTCTACAGTGCTATTTAAACAATATTTGGAGACAAAAGACGGCATTTCTATGTAGCGTCAAAAGCCGTCAAATAACCAAAAAAAAACAGGGCACATAAAAAGATCCTCAGTACACGGTCTAATAATTAAAAGAACACTTAATTTGAACCCGGCCATAATCTCTCTCTCACTCGTTTGTCATTGCCTTCATTTTCCCCCGCTTACTTCATTCTTACCACGGAATATGTAATGTGTATGTGTAGGCCTCATTATGTTAATTAGGGTCAATGGTCAAATTGTCTCAATATATCTTCCATACATCCATAATTATCAAGGCTAAACAGTAGAAACTTGACATATGGATAGATCATAATGGGAGAAGCATTTTATATAACAATATGACATCGTGAAAATGCAATCTTCATTATGTAAATCATTAGCATACGTATCACCTAATTCGTCAAAGTGACGAATTAAAGTCTAGTTATTTTTATTATTCTTCCTCAAATTTGTTCGCAAGATATCTCAAGACTGAATAAAGTTATTGTCATCAATCTTTCAATGATGATAGATCTTAGTCTAACTTAAAACTGCGTGACTTTTCAAAGACTCAAGCTCATCGTGACGTCATCCAGGCGCCATTTTGTTAAAATCAACTTATGATAATATCTTCATAACGGAAAGGTATTTCTCATTCATAATTATCATGATTAAGATCAATATCCGTCCGGTCAATTTCAGACTAATAAACGTGCGCAAATGCGCGCGTGCGTACGCGCGTTTACGCGCGCGAAAATTTTTAAAATACTCCAAATCATCCCAAAATTTTTTTGCATACGTTTCAGGCCATATATAGCATTTGACAAAAAATGATGCACACGCGCATACGCGCGCGTTTTTAGCGCGTACTAGCATTTTGCAACATAGAATCGCCGATTTTTTTTCTTTCATCTTATATGGCACATTTTTCCAATCATTTTGATAACTTGTTCACCTTTTAATAACGCAATGAGCGTCAATCAAAGTTGGCAGCACTCGCGGATCTGCGTTATCTGTATCCACAATACATGGGCAAAAACATGCCTATCCAAAATTCATTGTAACTCTTCAGAATAGATAGGAACTCCCAATATTTGTTCAAATGTGGATAGATTATGAAATGGAGATATGATTTCATGTCTCATTTGATCCTCAATTAACTCATGATGTCATCATAATGGCCTCCGAACTCGAAATTTAAATTTGCATATTACGACGTCAGCATATGTTTGGAAAATTGATTGTATCTCTGTATATATTGATCGATTTACTTTCAAATTTGTATCTGTTCTAGCTGAGACATTTATCTACAAATGCAGTTGCCATTATTTTTTATTTTGACAAAGGCATCATGGCGTATTTTTGCGATTAAAGGAGGCATATCAATTTTTCACATTTTGCGTGTATTCTCTATGGGACATGACTTTTTCTCAAAACTGGATTGTTCATTCCTGTCTTTCGCGAGCAATATCTTTGTTGTTTTAGCTTCGTTTTTGCTGAGCTTCGAGTATGTTGTAGCTGATACTATGAACTATCGTTAGTGAGCCTTTTGTTTTTTGATCAGATGTTGAAATCATGTCGAAATTTTCAATTGAAAGTTGAAATAGCGACTATGCCAAGGCCGTTTGTCAGCTTTGCATGTATTCTATGGTTAAAGGCACTCGACTTCCATTCCAGTGACCCAGGTTCGATTCCTGCATGATGGGTCATTTTTTTTTTTAATTTGCTTTCGTTTCTTATTTGATTGTATCATCTTCTTCGACTACTACTTCTCTCTATCTCTCTACTATTTCACCCTCTCCCTCTCTTGTTTTAGCTGTCTCCCTCTTCCTTCTGCATGCTCTGCCTCTCTCTTTCTCTACTCTAGCTCTCACCCTCTCCTTTTCCCGCCTTTGGCTCCCTTTTTTATGTCTTAACTAGCAGGGCTTCCACTTAGCCGAGTTGGAGCCTCGAGTTGTGGCGAGCTGGCGCAAGCCTATGACAAGCCGTTTTATCATTAAAACATATTTCTTGATATGCAAGAATTAGTCAATTCTTGATATCACGTAATCAAATTCTTGATATCACGAAATCAAATTCTTGATATCACGAATTTAATTCTTGATATCAAGAATTACCATTGCTTTACAACGTAAAATTATTTCTTGATATCTCGAGGCTCCAACTCGGCTAAGTGGGAGCCCTGCTTATAGGATGTTCGTTCATTTTCTCTAGCTCTTTCTTTTGCCCTTTGTATTTTTTATTTCACCCCTACCGTTTCCACTATCCTCTCTCCTTTCAAGTGTATGCATTCTTTGATTCCTCTTTCATCCCTCGGTCCAGCTCATGTATTTTTACATGAATATAACCCGTCTCCCTCTCTCCTTCTCAAAATCTCACCATTTTTCATTTTTATGACGTCGTCATAGTGAAAATTTTGACTAGATGCGACAAGTCAGAATTTTCTTAATTTGTAAGTCATGCCTAGGGAGGTAACTTTTTCTGAAATCTGCATTCTACATTCCAGTCTTGTTTGAGCAATATCTTGAATATTTTTTCTCGATTTTTTGCCAGCATCGAATATGTTGTCGTTGAGAAAATTCTCTACACTTAAGGTCACTATTTTTTTTTTAATCAGATGTTGGGATCATGGCGATATTCTAACGACAAGATGTGATTTGAGAATCCTATTTTTCGTTTAAGTGTAATGTCTATGTGGAGTATTTTCGAACTTCTAGACAACCCGACCCAAAGCCCTGGACAACTCGACCAGGTCGATCGAGTTGTCCAGGGTGGGGTGCTTCGGGGGACAGCTCGACCAACTTTTTTTGTCGTCATGATTTCATGATCTAAAATCCCTCATCTCAGATAAAATTGTCATTTTATGTATTAATTATGCTTTTATAAACACCCAACGCTAACCCTAACCTATCCATAACTCTAACCCATGCAGCGATTGTACGCCTTCGGCTCGTTAAAAATATATTCTCGTTGCAAAGAAAATCAGTTTTATTCTTTAGAACAACTCTCAAATTACTCACAATTTCCATGTTAGGGCCCTGTCATGACTGTGTTAATTATAAAAGCATTAATACATAAAATGACAATTTTATCTACGATGAGTTATTTTCAGTTATTCAGCCCATGTATACGCAATGTTTACGTCTCTCCCACGGACAAAGAATTGTTTTTTTCTCTTTCTATATATCTATCTACTCACATCTCGCTCTCTTTCTCTTCTCGCTTGCTTTGTTTCCCTTGCCCTCTCTTGTACTTCCTTTTCTCCTTCTCTGTCTATGTATATCTCTTTCTATTTGTTCACCCTCTCCCTCTCTTGCTCTGCCTCCCTCTTCTTCTCTTGCTCTGTCTCCCTTTGTCTCTGTCTCGCCCTTTCCGGCCTCTGGCTCTCGTTCTTCCTCTTGTATGTCTTCGGATGTTCCTCAATTTTTGTCGATAAAATATATTTTTCTTATTTAAAGTCATCATGACAACTTTTACCATAAACAAAAATATTCTTTTCAAAAATAATTCCTAGGTACTGAACTTCCTTCTCACATTCCTAGATAAATACTTATAAAACAGTACCACATACAAAAATCACTGGTTACTACGTATCTCATGAAAATGTTTTGAACAAACTGTTTCTATTTTTACTGCACATAAATTATCATTTAAGCTTTCTCAAGGCAAAACTCAAGTCAAACATACAATTTTTCATCTTATCAACCATTACATGATATCAGAAGATCATGACACAACATAGCTCATATCACTAAATACCGATCCAAGTCAATATATATACATGTAGTTGTATATCCAGGAATCTCAGTTCTCAACCTATGGTTTAATCAACCAAATTGTATATTGTAGAATAAATAATATGGCATTCTTACTTTCAAGTCATGAGGCTTAGATAAATGAAATTCCCTTGTATATTGAGTTGAAATCTGCACATGCAATTCTAAATGCATATTATATTATATTTATATAATATGATATTATATAGCACCTCTACCTCAGAACGTTAATATCCTGGAAAAGCTTGAGCATGGTTAAAAGTCTACAAACACCTTTGAATAAAACCTTTGCTAAAACCAATGCCAACATAGGACAACAATATCATGCTGTGGGATAATTAACATAAAACAATCCATGTATAAATATGTATGACATATTCTGCACAAAGTTGAAAACCAAAACATGGCTATACGTTAACCCTATATAGCCCAGGGGGGGGGGGGGTGGGGGGCTTTAGAAGCCCCCTCCCCCTATACATTTGTTTGCGATAACTTTTTAACGCAATAAAATCCGGCGCTGAAATATTATGAGTTTTTTCTTTGACATCTCCCGCACATTTTAAGATTCTATTTGCGAAAATTGGGGGTATGGTATCGGAGATGTAGCACATATTTGTGACCAATGTCACACAAAAACGGCTCAAAAAAATTGTTTCCAATGATCTTGTGTGTACAATGTACGGGTTTTACAAGAAGTGTTGTTAGAAGAACGTTATTTTCTGTTTTTCTTCAGATAACATCCTTTTTGGCCATCATGAATTATTCTAGATAACAAAACAATGAAAAACAAAAAATTTAAAAACAGAGAAATACATAAGAAATTAGAATTTCAAGACAAATTAACATATTTTCATATTTAATTACAATTATAAATATGGAATTTCAATACATGTCATTAATTTAACTACCCTATCTTTTAAATTATAAGTCAAGCTACAAACATGCCAAATTTAATTGCATTTTATCCATAAATAGGGGGGAAACTGGACAAAATGAGAATTCTTTGGAAAAATTTGCATATTTGCATCATTAATTAGACATAAATTACAATTAACGATATACATCATAAATTTTACTATTCTTGATTAGTATACAAATAATGAATGGTTATGAGTTCAATAGTGCGAATATGTTCATGAGTTGAAAGATTAACATTCTATTCAACGAGGCGTCAGCCGAGTTGAATAGAATTAACGTTAATCTTTCAACGAATGAAAATATTTGTACTATTAAACGAATGAAAAACATTCATTATTTGTTTTATACAACATCGAAGAAGACCTAATAGAACGTTAATCAACAAATTATGCTTTACTCCTTATAAAGCTAAGATAAATTACAGTTCGAGTCAAGCCTTCTCAATTACATGCAGATTGCCTTCGCGTCAGATACACGCAGGGATACGCGCGCGCACATGCAGCAGAGAGATACGCAGTCTGCATATAACCAAAAATGCACGGCGCATATAACCAAAAATGCACGACCGTGCAATATATAATCTATTGAATATCATGTGACCAACAATCGTCCAATCAAATGACAAGGATCCACGTAGGTGTTGTATAATACATGATAAGACACAAACACGCTCTGTGTTCAGCATCATTAAGCCCTCTCTGATATATTTAGATACTAAGATGGCTGTCTAATTTTCATCTCTTTCTGTTTTTCTGTTCAAAATGTAGTGAGTAATATTCCTGCACTTGCATAAACTACAATGCATATATATACTGCTGTAATATTTTCTTTTTCATATCAAACTTCAGTAGTGGATTTCATGCATTTCTATGAAACGTATGCTCAGGATAATAATTTTGTATGTGCTATCATAGAAAGTTTGATGGGTATACATTTGTGGCTGGCAAGATCAATATAAAATAAATCTCAACATTACGTAATCCTGGTAAATGCAATATGTATTCAACAAATGACATTAACAAAATATGTTAAACCGTGATACACATCCAATAATTTACAATGGTCAACAGACAAAAGAAATCCATGTGTATTGCATTTTACATTGTGCTCATATAATGTGCTGTAACATTATACTGAACCTTCACCGATCTTGGAGCATCATGCTCGATCTCATGATTCTTTTGTCAAACCTCTTCGCTTGAATATAGACGAAAGGTTTGTGGTCTGTGTGTACTTCAATACAAATAATATTTGAACTTTTTTATTGCCCGTACTATTGCTAAGAACCTTTTTTTTTCTATTGTTGTTTAATTTTCTTCCCGTGGTAATGACTTGTTACTCGCATAAGCAATCAGGAATTCTTCTCCTGAATGCTACTGCATAAGCCCAGCACCCACATTTACCTTCAATACAAACAACTGATCCTCGACATGTTCCGCAGAATCCCGACACACTTTCCTATTCTCTGTACACAAATCAAAGCAGCCAGCCACTGACAAGTTAACCTTCTGCCTGGGATATTATTTGTTGAGAAGATTAATGTGATATGAACACCACCGACAATGTAGTCATAGTCATACTTCACCCTAGCACAGGGAATGGACCCTTTCATTTCAGCAACAACTTGTTCTGATCAGTGGGAAGCAAGATCAACGTCTGATCTCCGATATTCAATTTCCTGTTTCTAGCATTCCTATCCGAATACTTCTTGTATTTTCCCGCAGCACTTTTCAAGGCTTCCTGGGCTAACTCCCATGACTTCACCAACTTCTCACAGAGCACTATGTCATATTCATACTCATCTTTCAACTCCGGTATTACATCATTTGTCCTTAATTCCCTTAAAGGTAATACCAAGTTTTGGTATGGGGTCATGGATTTGGTTCAAATGAACATATTTGAAGCATATGCGATCCTACAATATTCAGTGATCGTTGTCGCGGTTGAAATCAAGTCTAAAGTTATGAAATTGTAAATAATAAACTCTTAATGATGTATAGCTCCCTCTCCAGGCTAAAATATTAATGAAGCTATAGAACAATGTTTCTTGACTAAAATCGGCCGATTAGCTATTCCCGTTCGAAATTTATATATCACAAATACATATTCTGAGAATTTTATGGTCACAGCTACCATTGTACGGCCGTAGGCACTATTTGAAATGTATCAACATTTACTGGGAGCACCGGTAAATTTTTATATTCAATTTTTCTCGAAGGCAGAAGTGTTTTAAGGGCTAAATTTTCTAGTGTTTATAATACATCCACATGGGTATCCAAATATATCAAAATTGTAAAGAATCAATATCCACCCAATTTTCAAACTTTCCTAAAATGTTGTATTACATTTAACATATCAAAGACACTCGCCAAGACCCAGTTTTCACTAAGTTTTCTGAAATGGTAGAAATTTTGAAGATATTCAATACCTACACGTAGTGATTAAAAAAATGTCATATAAATCAAACATTTCCATTGTCACCGCTAATATCAAATATTATCAGTGTCTCCTTTACCTTTACTGCTGCTATCACCTTCACCAGTATTACTGTTAGTAGGGGAAAAGCATTACCCTAGTTCATCTTTCAGATAGATGTTATTACTAATCGTATTCAATTAATCAACGACTGAAGAAATCATTTTTTTTAAACATTTGTTGTACAAAGCAAATGAGATATGAGCTCGCATGTGATGTCACACAGTTTCTAACTTGTGCTTCACAGATTACAACTCCAAAAAATTCATAACTTTCTTTTTGATTTTTTCTCAAAATTTCATTGATTTGTTTCTCTCATTTATCTGCTTTTATGAAGACGAACTTATTTTCGGGGTGGACTTCCCCTTTAACACTTTACATGTATATGTAAGCATCTTAAAAAATGCATATGTATAATTATATGGCTAATGTCATTTACTCCTTACTGTACTGGGGGGGGGGGGGGGGGCGTAAAGTGCTACAATTGCATATATTCGTGAAAACAGGTAAATAGATGTATAAGTGGAAGGTATGAATTGATATCAAATTGCTTTGATACGTTTATCAAAGTAAATTGATGTATTCCAGAACAAAAAAATACATTAGAAATAAAACAATAGATCGAGGGCTTAAAACCACAACTGTCTATGTCCAAATATGCCATTTTGAGTAAAATACATTTAAAAGTTTGATTGCAAGCATACAATCTGACAATGTGAAGTAGTTATGTTCAATGCCATTAACTTATGAATAATACTTAGTCAAACAACGTACATGGAGGCCATGACCTTTTGACCCTGTCAATGTCAGAAACTTACAAAATGGGAGTGCCAAATACCATCCATGGAACTCTTCAGGAATGGCTAGGCTATTGTACAACTTGGTGAAATCCTTCTTCTTAAGGTTTAGGCTTTTTTCAATGCTTCTCTTGGTAGACAAGGTCGATATTAAGTGGAATTAGTGATCTATCTTGTTGTATTCATCCGAGTAGTTATACTTGTAGCAGATGATGCCTTGCTCTTCCTTCCTGTATTGGAAGCTCTTTACATGTAGCCAGTTGAAGACGTGTCCACCTTCGTCTCGACGTTTGTTCTTCATGATCTGCTTTGAGAGATTCTTCAGATCATTAAAGTCTCCATGGCACATGTTTATGACCTTGTA
Organism: Strongylocentrotus purpuratus; assembly: GCF_000002235.5. Lineage (NCBI taxonomy): Eukaryota > Metazoa > Echinodermata > Echinoidea > Camarodonta > Strongylocentrotidae > Strongylocentrotus > Strongylocentrotus purpuratus. The sequence goes on from NW_022145603.1 coordinate 10,406,093, forward strand.
TGGAAGCCGACGTCTTGCTTTGTGGAAGATGTTTTACCCAGTCATCCATTGTGAAGACATTGATGTTCTTTTTTTCTGTTTCGATAGCAGAATGCAAACTTACTTACAATATAGTCACATGCCTAGGTGTAATATGAACGCACTGCTGCATAGAACTAATATGGCAATCAGACTCATCTAAATTGTTGACAATTTCTCTTGTTGCGCTTCCTATGACCGGCATTTCAGATTTTTTACAAACATTCTCCTTGTGCTTGTAGTCCAGAAGAGTCAAGTCTGTAGCTGCAATGATTGCTTGTGGAGCTACAAATTGGCTGTACAAGAGACGCAGTAGATTTTCTAGCATTCCTTTCAGCTTGTGTATCGGAGGAATTCTCGTCTGGAGGATGACACTTTTCTTGTCAAACGCAATGATGCTGAGAAAATGTGCAATGACTTCAGAATTCTTTTCTGTCTTGTTTCATCCTTTACTGTCTTGTTTCTTTTTTCCCTCCACATCTTGTTTTTTTCATTTTCAGTAATTTTACTAGAATCGTACTGGGATGACTGGAAGTTCCAGCCTTGAGCACTGTTGATCCTGTTGCCTTGCCAACAACATTTCCAGTCTTCTGCTTCTGCTAGGTGTATCTGAAGTGTCCCTCATTTGTCGTTTTTTCCCCGAGTAGTACAGCTCGAAGATGGTCTACTGTGTTGTGACTGTGGTGCTTGAAGTTGAACGTGGGAGGAAGAGAAATTATTAATTACAATATGAGAAAGAAACAAGACTACTGACACTGTTTACAATTTAAAAGCTACACTACATTTGAAATCTTGGCGGATGACTAGCATTATTGAATAAATGTTTATATCTGTAAACTGAACAGCGGAGTGAAGATGATTGGAAGAGAAAGAGCTAACAAGTAAAATAAGAAGAAAGAATTAATGATGTAAAGGTACATATTTAACTGTCACCCTGTATATATGATCAACTTTTGTACTCACTTGGGTCTGAGACTGGGCAGGCTTGCTCACATGTGGTGGATCTGCAGACACCTTCTTCGAAATGCGGAATGCTTGGAGTTGTGCAGTCATCTTGGTTTGGTGAGCAGCCTTTTTCTGCAGGACAAGACAAGTTTAAAAACTTCATGCGATGCCTGCAACACTATTGATAATGACTTATTTATAAGCAAGAAATTTAATTACACATTAAATTAAATTTTGCAATTACCATTCTAGTTTATGTACTATCCATTTTTATTTTTTAAAAAACTATTTTAGAGTGTAAAATGATAATAACTGTTGCCAATTTGAGGAGTAAAAGCTGATTAATTCAAACAATAAGAAAGCTCTCTACTGCTAGGGTTAATCTATTCAAATCTGGTAATTTTAATGATGGCTATACATATTTCAATGGAGTGAAAAGGAGTAGATGCCTTGTAGTAATACATTTTCTAGCCTTACCTTCAGTTGAGATCCTTGAGCAGGTTAATTTTTCACAGCTGCATGGAGCTGGCTTCTTTGGAACAAGTGAAGTCTGGGCACTATTCTTGGTAGCCTTGGTCTGTTGAGTAGGCTTTCTCTGCTTTGTCTGTTGAGTAGGCGTCTTCTGCTGGGCTGACAATTCTCCTTCAAAAAAGAGGACTAGAGCTAGCCATTGCTGGATAAATCTTGGCAAGCATTGGCCCAAGCTCATGCAGCCATCTCGTACTAGCATGTTTCAGAATTGCGTGCACTTCGTTCCCAATGAGCATCTGGAACTTCTTGAGATTCAATTTTCTGTTCACGCTGGCTTCCAGATAGTACATCAATAAGGAGCGAGTCAATTGAATATGGTAATGCAGATGACGCAGCTTTGGCAGCAAGATCAATTAGATGATTGGGGCAACTAAGTACAATGAGGTTTGGCTGACACATTCCGAAGCATGCCCCAATTCCCTACACCAGTCATGACTGATGTATTGTCTGATCCCAATGATGTGCAATATTTTCACCAGTTCCTGCCATTTCTAAGGTTAGGAGGGAAAGCAGAGTGCAAGAAAATTGCTTACCATCATGGTAGTTGATGACAATTGGGTATAGTTTACTGTCACTGACATTACTCCCATCAGATGATATTGCAAATGGCCGTGCTTTCATGGCTGAAACGATCTGTCCTTGTTTATCTTTGGCCATTTCACGCACAAGACAAGATGTTTGGTCCTTGCACTGGAAAACTTCTTAACCTCCTCAGAATTAATAGGAAAGGCTTTCCTCAACAATGGTCCCATGTGACTTGCAGCTGATAGAGGAATATTGTGCTCCAAATAAAATGATGTAAATAAGCACTCAGCTCTAGTTATATTAAAATCCTTGGAGGTTGGCATCTATGATGTTATTTCTCGTGCTGACGATTCAAGCTGGAAAGCAGTGATGTGTTGCTATGATTTGCAATGAACAACAATGTCATTACAACTGCCATGCAAAATTGACAAATCTCGCCGACATACCTAGCAAGTTGCATGTTTGCTCTTTCCTGACGATGCAATGAATTCAAATTCATCAGCATATTTCTTGTTGTAAGCTTGTCCTCTTTTGCGCTCCATCTTATTCACAACGATTTCCTGTCTTACACGATGCAAGGGACTGCTTTGGCATCTTGAGCCTCTGTTTTTCGTACGAGATGGGCTTCCTTGAAATTCTCCTTCTGTTCTCCCGACAACTGGTCATACTTCGTACATGTTGCACATTGGTCTTTTTTATTTATCATCATGGTTTTTCCGGGTAATGATATGGTGTTGCTTGGCCACAATCAGTGAAATAGCTGCATAGGGAATCTTATCTGCTTAATTAGTAGAAAACTGCAAGTATTGCGCAATTCTTGATGAATGCGTGAAAGTACTTGAAACAGTCTGAACATGAAAGTAAAATGGCTAATGGACATACATGGGAATAGACAGTTCTGAATAGACACAAACTGAAATGAATATACAGTACTTTGGTGGAAACTCAATTTTACAAAAAATGAACATAGACAGTTCTGGTTTTAAGCCCTCGAGATATAATAAGAAATAAAAAACAATATAATACATTTTAAAGAAAATAAAATGATGAAATTTGCATACCGGTATTCAAAATTTATGCAAATTGACCTTTGCATTTTCAAATATCGACAGCCCACCCCCCCCCCCCCTCCCTTCTGGGACTGCCGAGGGCCAGTAAAATTTCAGAAAAATATTTGCTCTTTCATTAAAATTTAATAAGAAAATTGTAAAGCAATTTTTGTTGGGGATGCGGGGGTTTACTTGTACATGTTTCTATGCGATTCCGCTCTTTTTTTTTTTTTTTTTTGGAAACAAAATATGAAAAATCGTATTGTATGATTTTAAGATCGTATTTCACTCTTATTATCGTACTAAATACGATTTAATCGTACTGGTTGGCATCTCTGTATAACCCTCCAATTTTCATTAACTCAAACAACTTACATTATAGTGAATAACCTACTCAACTAAAACTCATTATCACTACCAAACAAATCATCTTTCAGCGAATAACATTTCAGCATTGCGTCCCGATATTAGTATTCATTCATTATCATTAACCTTCCCATTTTTATATTCCATAACCATGATATCAACCTCTTCTTTACTTAAATACTTTCATGTCTCATTGTCACGTTCAAGCTTGATCTCTGATTTGAGTGTCGATCTTTTTCAGAGTGATGGTTTCGACGTTCCAATTGTCTCCTACTCCAATCCAGTCAAAAAATGAGCACTTTGCAAGGTTCATGGAATGTTCCAACTTCAATATACGGATCAGGTCGACAATCCTTAACCTGGGAAGAAAAAGAATGGATGTATGATCTTGTTATTCATCCACCTATAAATTCAGTATTCTAAATGTGTACCATTGTTTAAGATTTCTAAAATATTATTTATAAGTTCGAAAATACATGTACATGTCATGATGTGAGTGATGTTTAAAGATACTAAGGTTTGAAAGGCAAGGAGTGACAACACATAAATCCTTCAACTCATCACCTTAAGAAAAGGGTTTTTACCAACTTTACTACCTGCTTTCAATGTGATGTCCATTACAGATGATATCATTGATAAGTGTACGGTAAGCTAACAAAATATTGACAACCTTTTTAAGAAGGAATAATATTCACATTCATTTTTGCAAAACATGCAAGACATGATAAATGAAAATGTTTATTCATCAAAAAAATTAAGAAATTTACTCGTTTATTCTTCTCATTTTACTACTAATATTAAAAAGCAATCTTAAAGGGAAAGTCCACACCCAAAATAAGTTTGTTTCGATAGAGGCAGAATAATAAGAAAATCAGGTGAGTGAAAGTTTGAGCAAATTCTGAATGAAAATAAGAAAGTTATGAATTATTGAAGTTGTGATCAATCAAATACAAATTGGCAACTCTGTGACTTATTATACGAGCTCTCCTTCATTTGCTTTGTGCATAATATTCCATAAAATCATGTTTTCTTCGTTATTGATGACGGAATATATATTTGTTCCTTGCAGGGGGAGTATAGAAACATATTTGCAATTATTTATGGTGCATGTATGGTTGAAATTTTTCTTGAGGGAAAATGAACATTTTAGATTTTTTTAGGACTGAGCAAATGGAAGTTGAGCTCGCATGATACGTCATAGAGTTGCCAATTTGTGTTTGATTGATCACAACATCAAAAATCCTAACTTCCTTATTTTTAATCGGAATTTGCTCAAACTTTCACTGACTTGTTTCTCTCATTTTTCTACTCCTATTAAAACTAACTTAATTTCAGGGTGGACTTCCCCTTTAACAGCTTTATGGTAACTATAATATGTAGGGATGACCTATGTTTCCAATAAATCTAGTCCCTTGCTGTACACATGATATATCAATGTTCCCTTCTCAGTAGTAGCATTAACAACATGCTGTTTGTAACCTTTATTACACATTAGCTTGTTTACCTGTAAAGAACCTTTAAACAAATCCTCATTAAAATCTCCCATCACAATACACCTAATGCTTCTTTTGTGTAATGCATCTAGCAAATTGTCTAATGATTCACAGAATGATTTGATACTATATGATGGAGGTCGATAAACAACTGAAATCACAACAGAAACTGGTTTGGTGACAAGAATTGCGATAAACTCTAAGTTGTCGACAGATATGTTTAATCTACTTGAATATGTATTCTTGATATACATTGCAACACCTCCGTGCGATTGTTCTTTGAGTACATTTCCAACTCCAGAATTACAGTATGACAGATGTCGTGGCTGATGATAAAATCGAAAGTTATCTAAAATAACGTCACAGAGATCATCATCATTAATCCATGTTTCGGTCAAGCAAATACAATCTACATTCACAAATTGGCACTGGGATTTGAAATTAGTAAAATGCTGTTTTAATCCTTGTACATTTTGCATTACCAAAGAAAAGTTATAATCGTGAATATCTTCAGAAGTTTCATTCTCGATAAACAGCTTCATAATCTCAATGCGTTCTTTAATTTCTGGATTACAATATATACGTTTAGGATCGAAATGTTCTATCACAAGTCCAGATAACGAAGTAACGCGACTAAGCCCAACATATGCCTGTCCAGATTGAAATACATTTCTTAATGATACAACAGCTTTGTCTAATGTCGAACCTTGTACTTTATGAATTGTGCAAGCATAAGCAATCTTAAGTGGAAATTGTTTTCTCACATATTTCTTACCAATGGATTCTTGAGACATTTCGATTGAATGAATACCAACATCGGCCTTCTCAAAATTAACTTTGATGCAAACTGGATTCAAATTTGTTTGATCCGTTATTATTTCTGTTACATTTCCGAAACATCCATTTGTCAGGCCTTTACTAACATCAATGTTTTTGAGCAACATCACTCTAGCATTAACTGCAATCCACAGATAAGGAGGCAACTGGGTTTTCATCTTTGTATAAGGTTTTTCCAGTATTTGATTTCCTTTTTTAACATCTTTGTCCATGTCTTGTGCTTTTACGCATATCACATCTCCACATTGTGTATGCAATAATTTCTTGTTCCAAGCATCTATTTCATTGTTACATGCATGGATATGCAGAGCATTTTCACATTCTTCATCAGTCTCACAGGACTTGAACATTGCTAGGTCTTCACCGCAGAGAATCTCATCCCCTTGTTTTACACGTAATCTATTTAAGAGAAATGCGAATTGGGCATCGTCTTTTTGTCTCATAATGTCTTCAAGTTCTACTTTTTTGAAATTAGCATTCCACAATGCACCATTGAGTGTGTCTTGATATAAAGGAATTTCCATGACTGGAGGTAACTGATACATGTCTCCCACAGCAATAACTGAAACACCAGCAAAAGCAGTTTGATCGCGTGATTGTTTTATTTGTCGTAGGCGGCCGTGAATGTAAGACTTCAACTTTTGATCTACCATTGATACTTCATCTATGATTAAAATTTGCAATTCAGCCAGCTTATTTCGAAGGACACTTATTTTCTCATCACTCAGCGGTTGATACAGTTTTTGTGCTGTGATTGAAATAGAAAAAATACTATGTATAGTATGGCCATTGATATTGTATGCAGCTACTCCGGTTGGAGCCATTTTCAATACTGAGACATCATCAGGATGTGGCAACATTCGAGCTAGTATACGTGTTGCTTCATAGTAAAGACATTTGATCAAATGACTCTTTCCGGTGCCAGCACCTCCAGTTAGAAAAATATGAAACGGTTCGACTGATTTTCCATTTACTCTATCTTAACACCACTGTCGTATTTTGTAAAAAACAATCTGTTGCTTCTCATTCGAAGACCTCATCAAAGAATGTCCATCTTGTTTGGAAATTTTTACAGAACGTAGTTCGATTCGATGCTATAGTCATCTTTTTTCGGTTCGTTCTTTAAATCAGGGATATCAAGATCTCCATCACAATCTTCGACATCTACATTTTCTTTGGGATGTTCAAGTCGCTCTACTTCCTTTTCCGGACATAAAAGACCCCATGCATCTTCGTGTGGACCAAATTTGTCAAGATGCTCCTGTGCATGATCAATTGCATCGGCATTCATTTCAAACTTCTTTCGGTTAGTACAGACAATTGACCAGACTTTCTCCAATCCACGTCCACATATTTTTACAGAACCTGTCTCGTAGAACTCTTCATGTGTTACAAATGTTGGCGGCTTTAATTGTCCATCTTCAAAATATGGCAGAAAGAGTTGCAAAATGCTCAAGTAATATTTTTCGGGTGAGATGATGGGTGAGAATCGGGGATATCTTACAACTGCATCTCCTGTACGAGTACGCTTCTGAATATACCACAGATCGTTATCTAATTTAAAGACATTTTTACTTCTTGTACTTGGCGTTTGGGATGCAGTTAAGATTCTGTACTGAGAACAAAACGTTGCAAGACACATATCACTGAATTCTGTGTTTCTAGGTCGAGCTTTGTATCTGTCAAGCTTGCTAGGCATTCAAACATTCTCATCATCATCATTATCGTTATCTGGTCAGCTTTTTATAACGCGTAATGGTAAACTCATTCAGACAGGGTCGGGTCCAACAGGAATGAATTCCACTTTCCTAGAACATTCTTTCAATCTGAGACTGCAAACACGATAGACGCTTTCTTGAGCAGACACTTCACGATTTTGCATGTACACCTGGCCAAGTTTTTTCATGCTTTCCTTTGCGTTCTCATTTCCCTCTTTCATTTCTGATAGTGTATGACTCAATAGCATTCCGATTTCTCGTTCAGCTTTTGACATGTAGGATACAATATAAGCCACGCATGCAAATACATTTGTTACGAACTGCAAATCCATGTTGGCATTCCAGCTTGCGAGAGCGGCCAAAGTGTGATTGAAACTCGCTATTTGCTCTTCTCCAACGCAAAAAGAGACGACATTGTGCTGGATAAATGTATTTTTTCCGACAAAAGTACAGAAAATTTGCATATGGTCTTTTTATATTATACCGTATGAAATGTTACCCGAGTGACTTCCGGGCGCCCCAATGCTGGAAAGAAACGCACAATTTAGAAAACTTCACTTTTTCATGGAAAAATGCTTATTTGTTCTATGCACGCGAGTCAGATTGAGCGGATGATACAACGTTTCAATATGTTGATTTCAGTTTCAGGCCATTTAAAGCATTATCTAAAAAAAAATTAAAAGTCGTACATTTGACGAAAGGGAGGACGTAACTCTTCTTCAGAAAGCTTCGTCATTCGCGGCTATGAGAATTTTAGAATGTCGCCATTGTGTTTGCAAACGACCCGTTCTGTGACGCATCGCATGATGTCAACCGCTATTGCGTACGTACGCTTTACTGCTGTAAACTGTAACATTACAACTGCATATCCATCTTTTTCTCGTCGTTCTTGTACTTTTTCTCAGAAATAGCTCTGAAATAACTTCAGAGCTGCTACCAATAACTTGAACATGTGATTGCGATTGTGTGGGTCTGGAAACCGATGAAACGATGGTTTTCGCTTCACTGTCAGACATTATTCACTGACTGACTAACATCTTTTGTTCTTTGGTAATAACATACCTACAATGAGTTGTAACATGTACATGAGTGTTTGCCTACATACATAACCCACTACTTGTAATGGCCAAATTTAAACTGATTAAATCTTTGTGCAGTACAAAAGGTACAATCATTCGTTAAAAGGGTCTGAAAATCTAACTATTACTGAGGTGATTACAATCACTTAAGTCTATTCGACAACTAATGGTAGTTATTTTCCCACTAAATTTCGTTTTGAAGGGAGTTCTGAATTGGCATCGTCTTTCAAATTCCGTTGGAATGTAACCTTCTCATATGTTTTGGCCTGCAAGTGGGACATAGTATCGTTAAAGGGGGAGGGGGAGGGGGTTGGTAACTCACTTGTAGCTCACTTGATCCAGGATTATTCAGCGTTTAGACTGTTGGTCCTATCCATGATTTCCTTTGGTTGGGCTTGTCATCATATTTATCTAGGGCATCTTTCCACCAGTACAGATTTGAAGCGATTGAATAGTGATACTCTCCACATTCCACACATTGATCATTCTCTGGCTGAATGAATTTTTCCTTAGTGTCTTCCGGCATTTTAGCTTGTAAAGCTTAAGTGAGTGACCACAGGTACGACTGCACTTTGTTCTGCTGAAGAAGTCTTATTCTTGAAGATTGTCAAACTGGTGCATTATTCTGAACACTTGAATCATATCGGATCGTTTCCGTCTGAACCGTAGAGTGGGGATTTTCAGTGCTTTAAGTCTCTCTGAGTAGTTTAAGTGTCTCACACTTTTGACAGCCCTCTTCTGCACCTTTTCCAACTTACCCTTATTCAAAAGATGCTTCCATATTGTTGAGCAGTACTCTAACTTAGGTCGTATCATGGTTTTATACAGGAGAACTAATGATTTGTCATCAAGGTGATCAAAGTTTCACACTATGGTATACATGGAAGGGCCTTGGGGTGGTTCGAAAGCTACCTCAGGGGTAGGAAACAATACGTATCCATAAATAGAGTAGACTCAGCCTTTCATCAGTTAATTTGTGGAGTTCCACAAGGATCCCTTCTGGGGCCTCTTTTATTTATAATGTATATGAATGACTTTCAAAACTCATCCGATGTTTTGTCGTTGATATTATTTGCTGATGATTCTTCTGTGTTTTTTCTCACATAAAAACCCCAATACAGTATTTGTAGCCGTAAATTTTGAAATGAAACTTGTTGAAGAGTGGATCTGTGCTAACAAACTTTCCTTGAACTTAAATAAAACTCAATGTATGCTCTTCAGCACCTCTATTTCGGAATTGCCTAGCAATGTTTACATTAACAAAACAATTATAAACTTAGTTGATTCGTCATAATTCCTTGGTTTTATCATTGGCAAACTTTCTTGGAAAGAACACGACTTATATTAAAGTAAAACACTGTTGTATATGAACTAGTTAATGAGACTACCTACTCTTTAGTATAAAATCTTACTAAACGTAGGCAAAGACGGAGATGAAACGAGACAGGGAATCAGAGTGTGTGTTCAAGTAGTTTAATCAAGTTACTGTCTGATTGTGCGCATGCGCAGATGCGCCAATACATAACATCCCTCCCCCGTTAGACTGAAAATACATTCCATGAAACAAGTGTGTGTTATCGTAAATTAACTATATCATTGCTGGGAAACTTGTGAGTCCAAATAAAAAGTAACATGTTGATATTCGAAAGCGTTCATGAGTCCAGAAATGTTACGTTCCTTCGTTTGTGAACTATTCGATTTATATTGGAATTAAAGTTCCATTTATTTAAGGGTCCTTCCTTTTAAGAGTCTTTATGGGAACCCGTAATAATCGGGAGGGCGCCGTCCTTCTCGTTGTGGGTGTTTACTCCTTTCAGGTTGTTGATCGCGATCTTGGTGTTCATTGCGATCCCTGTGATTGTGATCATCGTCGAAGTGCTCGCGATCCTGGTGGTCATCGCGATGTTGATGATCTTGACGGTCATTTGCTTCGCCCTCCTCAGGAAAAAGGAACTCGTCATCGGAATTCGAAGGCGACGCGGAAGATTCATCCTTTTTCTGATATCGATTTCTTAAATAGTCGACATGACGTCGCCATTCTCGGTCCTCGAGTTCGATCTCGTAGGACACCGGACCGCGTTTTTCCGTAACCGTTCCCGGCATCCAAGTGTTTCCTATGCCAAAGTTTAGGGCGAAAACCAGCTCACCAGTCTGGAATTCTCGGTAAGTCCGAGGTCCGAGGTTTAGCGCGGCCGGATTTCTCAGCTTTTCGTCAACTTTCTTTTTGACGTCTGGATATACGGTATCCAGTCTGGTTCTCAAGTGTCTGTTCATGAACATGGCGGCTGGCGGCATTCCAGTGGTGGAGTGCTCTGTTGTCCGATAGGCCAGGAGGAAGTGCGCTAAGCGAGTTTCGAGTTTACCTCCTGTGACTTTCTTGAGACCAGATTTGACCGTCTGTACCGCTCTTTCTGCCAGTCCGTTTGTAGCGGGGTGGTAAGGTGAACTTTTCACATGTTTGATTCCATTTTGCGACATGAAATCTTGGAATTCCAAACTCGTGAAGGAACTTCCTTTGTCGGAAACTACCACATGAGGTAGTCCATGTATCGCGAATGTCTGTCTGAGGCGATCGATTGTTGCCGATGATGTCGCCGATGACATCACATGTACGTCTATTCATTTGGAATACGCGTCAACGATTATCAGGAGCATTTTTCATTCGAACAGACCGGCAAAATCGATGTGAATTCTCTCCCATGGAGCACTCGGGTACTCGCATGGATGCACGGGAGATCGCGGTGGAAGGCGCTGATATTGCTGACAAACGGAGCATTGCTTCACCTTCCGTTCCAGTTCAGAGTCTAGTTTCGGCCACCAGACTATTCCACGCGCGATGGATTTTATTCTTACGATTTCAGGATGAGTGTCATGTATCTCATCTAAGATCTGTTCCCGACCCTTAGTGGGGATGATGACCCGGGTACCCCACAAGACAAATCCATCTTGAACGCTGAGTTCATCTCTCCTATTGAAGTATGGCTTCAATTCTTCATCTTCGCAAGAATGTCCCCATCCGGACATCACATGTTTCCGGACACGTGATAAAACTCTATCATGTGCTGTCCACTCGTGAACTCGCTTCGGTGTGACAGGGGTTCTCTGCAAGATGTTGAACATCGACAGAATTTCTGTTGGTAACTCAGACTCGGTGGTCTTTGTGCTTCTTGGAAGGCGACTCAGTGCGTCCGCATTTGAATTAGCGGATCCGGGTTTATATACCAGCTTGTATACGTACGCAGAGAGGGTAATGGCCCATCTTTGAACCCTCGGCGAGGCCATCTGCGGAATGGCCTTGGACTCCCCGAGGAGCCCCAGAAGCGGCTTGTGGTCGGTTACTATTGTGAATTTCCTACCGTATACGTACTGGTGGAATCGTTTCACTCCAAACATGATGGCTAACCCCACCTTGTCCAATTGAGAGTAGTTACGCTCTGCCGAATTTAACGTTTTCGACGCATATGCAATGGGCTTCTCTTCCCCATCCAACATCCGGTGTGCCAGCACGGCTCCTACCTCGTACGGACTGGCTTTGCACGCGAGTATCAATTCCTTGTCATTGTCGAAATGGGTGAGAAGTCGCGATGATTGTAAGAGTTCCTTGCTCTTATCAAACGCCCTCTGCTGGTCGAGCTGCCACGCTTTTTCGAACGGTAGGTCTGCTTCGGCCAGTAAACGTCGCTGGATGCGATCATCGTTGGCACGGTCTCTTAGCATGTCCTTCAGCGTGCTCTCGTATTTGCAATGTTCGGCAATATGGCGTAGCTCTGCCACATATTCAGATACAGACTCAACTATTGAACTTAAACCGTTGAACAATAAAAGACGGTTTGGGATCCTTGTGATCCGAGATGAGCTTAATTAGTTCATCAAACGTACAATCTCCCGGTTTCTTTGGAGAAGTCAAACTAGTCAATAGTGTATACATCGGAGGACCACACACACTCAAAAATATCGAAAGTTTCTTCTCGGCACTTACTATGTCATTCGCAGCAAAGTAGTGATGCATGCGTTCGTTGTAGTGACTCCACTCCTCCGCCTCCGGATGAAACTCACTGAGAGCTCCAAAAGTTGCCATTTCTACGGAAGAAATCCACAATCCTCGTCGCCAGTTGTTGTATATAAACTAGTTAATGAGACTACCTATTCTTTAGTATAACATCTTACTAAAAGTAGGCCAAGACGGAGATGAAACGAGATAGGGAATCAGAGTGTGTGTTCAAGTAGTTTAATCAAGTTACTGTCTGATTTGTGCATGCGCAGATGCGCCAATACATAACAAACGCTATCGAGGAACATTGGAATAATCAATAAATTAAAAATGTCGTTTTCTATAAGTATATTTTTAAAAGCATGTACTCGAAGCTTATCTTGCCTTATCTTAACTATGGCATACTTGCGTGGGGGAATTCTTTTAATTACCAATTAGAAAAATTATTGATACTTCAAAAACGCGTCATACGAATAATCTGCGATACTAATAGGTTAAGCCACACTTATAGTTTTTTTCTTAGAAAATAAAATATTGAAAGTTCATGACTTGTATAATTTCTTTTTAGGCTGTTTTATGTTTCGATTAATAATAATAATAATACTCAGTTTTTATATAGCGCTTATTAGAATCACTAAGCGCTTCTAAATTTGGAGATTATTACCCCGGCTTTAGCTAACGAACTTTCTCATGCCATCACGTCGACATTCCAAAAGAATCAACAACTTCATAATTATCCAACCCGACAGTCTTCCTTTTTTCACTTACACAAACTGAGAACTTTACTATTTAAAAAAAAAAAGTTATACTGGCCCGGTGTACTGGAACTCCTTGGACATTTCGCTCAAACAACTGCCAAGTTCAATTACTTTTACATATCACTTGAAACATAAACTTCTACTTCAGTATGAAAATGCTTAAGGTCATCATGATAGAGACCATCGGTATTATCAACATTTGTTGGCTGGCAGCACCACACACCCGTTTTTGTTCTTTTGATTTGTTTTGGTTTTCATATATTATGTAACAAACGTATTAATGTAAAGGGAACCTTGATTACAAGCACAATGTTTCCAAGGTTTCCTCCTCATTACTGCAGAATTTTGTTAGCATCATTTGTATTAATGACTTGCCATTAAATCGGTTTTATTACTGTTGTATCTATCGAATATTACCTACATGTTTTGTTGCCTTGTATATGCCTTACCTTGTCAATTCTTTTCATATGTAGTTAATGTGGAAATAAAAGCTAAATAAACCTAAATAAAGTTACGTTTTTTATCATGACCTTCCACTTCTGAATCCATGTTGTCTGGCAGAAAAAGCTCATTCTTTTCCATGTACTCTCTTATCTTATTTCTCCCTAACTTTTCCATGACTTTGCAAGTTACATATGTTAAACTCACTGGTCTGTAATTACCACTGCCTCATTACGTCCTGTTTTGTGTAATGGGACAACATTGGCTTTTTCAATGCTATTGGTACTTGTCCCTCATTATTGAAAATCAGAAAGAGTGGGATACATATTGCATCTGCAGCCTCAATACCTGTGAGTGTATTTTATCTGTTCAGGGGATTTGTCAGGCTTCAGTATCTTGAGGTGATTCAGAATGTTTTCATTTCATTTCATTTATTTTCACTTCTCATAAAAAACATATAACAATTTACATACAATATCTTATTTAATACAACAAAACAAAACAAGAAAATAACATAACAATATTAAACGAATTTTAAGATAAGATAATTCTAGCTCTTTCAGGCTCTTTGCCACCTCTGCTGGCACTAGCTTCGGGATGTGGTTTGTATCCTCTGTTGTGAATATACTGGATTATAAGGAAGGGATCCATCTTGTTTTTCATGAGTGACTTGCTGTTCCTTTCTTCACATAACTCCAACAACCTTTAGGATATTCCTCTATTTCTCTTGCAATCTGTCTTTCAATATCTCGTTTTGACTTGTTCACCTCCTCTGTGGCTGCATTTCGAGCCTTTTTGTACATCGTCCAGCTGTCCGCCGTACTGTTCTATTGGTATTTGTTCCAAATTTTATTATTATTCTTTAGGTGTTTTCTTGTCGTTATAGTCATCCATGACGGATGAGCCCTCTGTCCTATTTTGGCTTTAGGAATATGTCTGTCTACACTCTTAGGCTAGGAAATATATCAAATTGTTAAGATAAATGCCCGGCCCCCCACTCAGAGGTCGGAATGACCGCATGCGTGTTGCCAAAATGTCCGGTAAAGGGGTACTTTTTGTGCAACAAAGTCCGGCCCGAGAATTGTTAAAAAAAAGGGGTGTATTTGACTTTTCACCCGGAGATTTCTTTAAAAAGGGGGTGTTTTTCTTTTTTTTCTCTCATATCTTTGGACTCCTGATAAATTATTCCGAATTTAGGAGGGTACATTGGGCATTTTTTTCCTGATTTAGGGGGACTCCAAGGCAGGAAAAGCCCGCGAAAAGCCCGCGACAGGGGGGTTCGGAAATATTGGCAGTCCTCAGATAGGGGGTGCTTTCAAAAAGAGGGTACGAGCATATGCGTACCCTAAATAACACTGAGTGGGGGGGGGGGGGCCGGGGGTTAACGTAACAAAAAATGAAATAAAATTGTTGTCACTGCAATTATTTTTAGTCAGGTCTTCTAAATGGCTACCGCAAAGTCCGACAAAATCTACCCATTTGCGCCTTTTTGCGTCGGATACGAGAGGACTCCAGTTGGTTTCCAGCTCATTAAAAACTGGCTATTGTTTAGAGTCTCATTGTTACGAGATAATCCCGCCGGGGCGCGTCCCGGCGAAGCCCTTGAGCTTAAACTTTGAAAAGCTTTCGCGCCCTTTCGCACCCGGTCCAGCGCTTTAGTTATTCATGTAGTGCTCGCTTGTGTGTCGCTCTCGTATTGAAGGATTTGACTTAAAAATATTCACTGTGGCTACTGATTTGTTTTATTATTATTTTAAGTACATGAAATTGATTTAGATTGTTGTTCTGATTGTTTATTTCCCTCCCAACATCGAAGTTTTGTAGGCGTTAACGTTGGCATGATTGTTCATTTCTGTTCATGAATGTGTTCAATACTTGTATTATATCAATTTGTTCACGTACAAAAAAGAAACGATATGTATAATTGTATTCCTTCTGTATGTTTTGACACATTATTTGTTTCATATTGCATTTATTTTGTGTTTTCACCTATGTTTTGCGATATTTTCTTTTTCATATTGCAGCGAGTTTATCAGATATTGTTCCGTTTTCTATTTTGTTTTATATTATTTTCGTTGTATATTGAAAAGCGTTCTTTCATCAGATCAAAATAGGTCATACTATCATCAATCTGTTCTGTCACATGCAAGATCGATTTAAAGAATGGAAACAAAGGTTCTCTTAATCATCGCAAAATCAGCTATTGCATTTCAAAACCCGTGATTTAAAAATAAGATTATAGGGCGTTCATAAATATGTCATACGAAACAAACAAACATCTGCAAATTAAAGATATTACAAAAAGATACCCGTATTGTCGGGAGCCTGCATCATCAAAACGTTTCGGTATAGATGGAAGACGCTCTTTTTAGAAATGCAATCCCCAAAATTCTGCTCGAATCATAAGGAACACTGTCTCCCTGCAAAATATAAAACTAATTTTACGAACAAATGAATATCTGTATCATCGGGGAAATCGATATTCTCCCAGATTATCATTTGCAAATCAAGATTGTAAATTATGCTTGAATCGTATGGGACCTTGAATGAACAGAGCATACCAATTTAAGAAGAAAAAAAGAGTGCATGATCATGTTCGTTATTTTCACCTTGAACAATTCGAAATCATGAAAACATGAAATTTGATCTAATATTTCTTCGCGAAGAAACTGTATTGATAGTTGCATTTGTCGTAACAATTTGTTGTCATCAATTGCTCGTGAGGTTTTGCGTTTCATTAATGTTAGGTAGCGCTAGTATTTTTTGTTTAAACGTGCACTGTATATAGTTATAAGGCCTGAGACAAATATCATAAAAAATACAGTACACAGGCTTCTTTCAACTTTCTACCCCCACCCCCTCTCCCTCTCACGTATATCTTATATTTAGTACCAGGGAACGAAATAAAGAACGAGCGGCTGATAATGTCGAAATGAGAAGAATATTACTGTACAATACTTATAAAAAGTAAAAAAATCTTTGAACGTAAATCTCTGTTGCATCAAAATAAAATGAAACATTTATTTCATGTCATGGACGGAAATTTTATACATCGGACATTATACTTTAGCAAAAAAGATTTATCTAGTAAACGGCGGAAAACGTTATAAGAGAAAGAATGAAACTTTCCCTTTTATTTACAAACGTATAAATATCCTACATAAACAGAAGGAATCATGAAGAGGGAGTCAAGAACAAGTATGACAAATTACAAATACAAATAAATATTACAACGATAGAATTTTAGAGAGGCAGATAATAGGGGAAACGTGATAGTTTGTAAGTATTGACAAAGTACATACAAATAAAAAATAACACAGAAATGTCTTCAAGTATTTGGGCCCTACATAGAATATGCGAAAAGAGTTGTCTTTGTCGTTGGCCCATGATCCTACAGCTAAGTTACGTAAGAGAAACAATGAACGTTGCGGAGGGCACAGGTCGTTGTCATGGTTATCAACTTCAACAATAGAAGAGCGGAAGTAAGGTAAGGATATAATTGAATGACAATGAACTGATCTTTGTACGATCCTGTTTTTTTTTTTTTTTTTTTTTGAGGGGAGGGGAGGGTTGTAGGGGGTCTTGTTGTTTTTTGCAGTTGTCGTTACTGTTCTTCAATAATTTTAATGGGATCGCGCTCCTACGTACTCGTAAAAAAATAGGTTTTTATTCAGCATAATCATAACTATAACGTAGAACCAGACTTTACCCTAACTGCACTATTCATTGAAAGATAAAAGCAATAATGCAAGATAA
The DNA here is from genome assembly GCF_000002235.5 of Strongylocentrotus purpuratus. NCBI lineage: Eukaryota > Metazoa > Echinodermata > Echinoidea > Camarodonta > Strongylocentrotidae > Strongylocentrotus > Strongylocentrotus purpuratus. The sequence continues at coordinate 10,423,600 of NW_022145603.1, forward strand.
AGGAATACAAAAGAAGATGTGGTGAAGTAAAATATCACAGACTGAAAGATGATTATAAAAAATGATTGTCTCTCTCTCTCTCGTTCTCTCGACGCCATTTTCCATCTTCATCTCTTGTGCTATTTTCTAAAAAGAGGCTTTCTCCGATGACGAGACATTTTGAGATACTCTCTTACATAGATAAAAAGCAGTTATAAGCAAAAAATTGAGAACTAATTTGTGCAACCAACTATCATGAAAATCAAAAAGCTGTACTAAATAGTAAAACTCCGACACTTTATAGCACGATAAGTGAATAATAGCCGACAACCTTGAATTGAAACAATGGGATGGACTATATCGAGACTAGCTAATCTCCTCAATTATAGGTCGGCCCGGTACCATGTATACATACGAATGAGTGACCTGAGCTGAGAGCGATAGGTCGAGCGAGACTGTACTATATACTATAAGCTTTTCACTAATTGGCCCGTTACCGTGAATAGGCGTCAATGACCATATAAGGCCAAGGCTCATGTATTGTACGGTGTACCCGCGCGTGCCGTGTACAAAGGTTTCCAGAGCGAGTTTGGAATAAGGGAGTTTACAGATACAATCTGCGCATGGGCAGATAAAGGTCATTTGTACCAAAATGGTAAAACCCACAGAGATGAATACTGGATATGCGCTCATGAAAATTATGTAACATTATTAATGTATGCACCAACGGTACATTCTATGATACGCAGGTGGAAGTATTCTTTTCAAGAGGTCAAACAAAAGGTATTCATGAAGCACATCTCGGACTTTGGCAGTTATTATTCTAAGATGCTAAAAGTGGAACTTCTCCATGTGTAAAAGATCTGTGGATATTTGGGGTCATGTGTACCATGTGCTATCTGTAAACTCCCTTATTTAATTGAATTGATATATTTATGTATACACGGTTAAAAAGCCCAAACAGTTACAAGACTGATTTTCATTGGGGCCGTGTGAAACAATGTAAATACATCGAATTAACATAAAAATGATAATAGTACATCAAATGACATATTTAAAACAAACAATAAATAATCAAGATAAATATCTAAAATATAACGATAGAATAATACTGCCGAAAAAGTATATTTATATGAATAACAATAATCATGAGTGTCCAAACAAGAGTACTGTAAAAAATACTTCAAATTAAAATAGAAATTAATTGTTACTAGTCTACCAGAAATGATATATAAAAATATAACAAATCTGATGTGACTGGTCAAGATACTGTATTATTAAAATTAAGGATACGATTACAATTTTATTTTTTATTTAAGTCAGTAAATTTTAAGAACACTTGAAAGTAAATTAAAATGACAAGCACAGCAGATAAAACTCTATTATTTAATCTTTTTCGGATAAAATGAAATGAAACCATATAACATCAATTCGCTGCTTGTAAAATCATAATGTCCGGCTTACACAGTCCTAGCTATAGTAGACCCAGCAAATCCGAAAATCTATGAAAATAACGTAAACTGACTTGCATGAGTTCTATACGAATATCCTGAAAGAGGACTCGTGCATTAACATGCTAAACTTGTAATAAAACAAACATTAAGCATCTACAGTCGGTAAAAAATGAGATGCATGCTGTAGCCAAGGGTTCAAGGTTTGTTCATACAGACAATTTATATTGTATTTAGAAGGTGAATAGATGTACTTTTATGCAATAAAAGTAGCCCTTGCTCGGACCAGAGAAATCTCGGTTCCCGTGTGTGAGTAGGTACCTCGGGGCCCGAGAAATCTCGGTTCCCGAGTTGAACGGGTTAATGATCTACATTATGCCCACAATATGTCAACAATAAAATGCTGAATAATAAGAAAAGCAAAGTTTGGTATCACAAAGAATTGAAGATAGGTATGATATGACATGAACTTGTAAACAGATTGCAAAGCCGATTACACGCGGGCAAATTTATTATACTTATTTTGCGCAAATTTGTCAAATTAGTAGGAGTATACAATTTTTGTTAATGACAGAATAAACGTAACTTGATCAAAATCGGTTCAGAAACAGCTGAAATATCGAGAACAAGAATACATCCGTTCATATTTTCGTCGATTCATATCTATACTAACTTGGGGGAGGGTATGGAAGAATTGTTAAAAAAGTCACTTTAGAATTATTGTTATTATTACCTTTAGTATTGTTATAATGCATTTTATAAAGATTTTCCTTTACTGATCATGAGGCACCGTCAGTTCATTGATTACGGAAAAAAGGGTCAAACTCTCCCGTCTGACTCTTGCAAAGAACGGAATGAGAAGAAAAGACACGACGCAAAAAGAATACATCGAGTTTTATTTAAATACAATATGGGTTGTTTATTAGAACCAAGTCAAGAGAGGAGAAGAAAAAACAGGATTTGACAGACAAAATATAAATTCTTCCAAGCTCAGGCTGTGGCAATGTGCTACAAGTATCGTGAATAATGACGGGAGAGAATGATAATTCCTTTGTCCATATACGACGCTAGAATAATATCGCGACGTGGAAATTATACAAATATGTTAATAATCATTCAAATTATAAACATACACAAGCGTCCCAAACAGTAATCAATTTGTCGACTATAACCGCATACATGTATTCATTCACTCATTCGTCTTTTACTTTTTGTTGTTGGGGACAATCAAGCTCGCAATTAAACAACCATTCATCGCGTACATAGTCATCTATATTTCACATTTCATACAGTCGTCACAAATATTAAAAGGAGGTGTATTAAACCAACGACAGACAAAAAATCCTAATTTATTCTGATCAAGATGAACGAACGAGTGTGTTGATTGCCCCCCCCCCCCCAAAAAAAAACAAAAATGCTCCACCTACCAGACAAGTTCAGGCTGGGCTGTAGCAATGTACATCGCAAAGCTTCCACACTGATCGGAGGAAAGATAATACCCCGCCCGTTACGACGCAAAACGGCGCTGGAAGAATAGATCGCGACGCGAGAAGAATACATCAAGTTTTTACAAACAATGGGATGTTTATCAGAAGGAGAACAGGAAGATAAGACAGGCTTTGGCTGACAAATACTTTCTGTATAGCAAGTTTAAGCTGCACCGTTGTGTATCGCGCATCACGAGCGAGAACAATGACGGGAGAGATAATCTTCCATCGCCTGGTAGGGCTGGAAAGGGCGCAAGAAGAATAGAGCGGTTTTATACCAACAATAGACAGTTTCTTTTCATATGCAAGAATCAGGTGAGGGTAACTATCGCGCCCCTTCGCGCCCCTTCGCGCCTAAATGCGTCTCTTGAGACGCGACCGTTCTATCCATCGCGCCCCGACGCGTCCGGGCAAAGTCGCAACTTTGGAAGGCTCCCCTTATCATACAATGCACGAAATTTATTTTGAAAAATATCATAACTAACGTTTGGATCTTCTGCAGCATATATACATCCATCCAGTTGGCTTCGTGCAAATTCCTAATTAAGGCCTCAATATTTCTCTGATTTATAATTCTGTGACCTATGTTTACTTTCGATGATTTGACATTAGCAACATTTAACTTAGTAATGGTAAAGACAGGCAAGTGATCGGATACATCACAATACAATAGACCAGTATCATGAAATGAAAGTAAGTTATTTGTAAGTATATTATCTCTTAAAGTGGCAGATGACTTCGTAATTCGTGAAGGTTTGTCGATTAAGGGGTAGCATGAGTTACTGAATACTATACTACTGTTTACTACCCACATACTTTTTTTTTTTTTTAATTCAAGTCGTTGCTAAGATTATTTTTAAGATATGAATGTGTTAGCAAAGAAAATAATACTAAGCTGGAAGAATTGTTGAATGTACAAATGTATTACTATTATGGAAATAAAAACCTCGCTTGAGGATAAGAGAAAAAAAAATCTTCCTGATACTTTTTCAAGGCCAAGACCCGGTGGTAGTGTTCCGTCTTTGCTGTAAACAGCGTTCTTTCCCCGATACTCTGCCTTTACTTGAGGAATTTAGACCGAGTTTGTCTGCCTTTGTGGGTCTGGGGTCTGAGACTTTGCTTTGTTAGATATATGTCTTTCGGATACTTCTCTTGCCAACCCTCAGGAGGGTTGTCCGTCATCATTGTTTAGAACACGTGCTGTCCGGGAGGTATCCCGTGGCTGTATAGTTTAAGGCAGAGTTTACGAGTCTCTCGGCTAACTCTACCACGGCTGATAGGGAAGTAAAACGCCAGAGTTTGGCGTTCTCCTTTGCGGACTTTTTGCATGACATCCCGTCTCTTTGTGAGGGGATTGCCTCGGCTGATCCGTTCTTTTGTTGGGGACAATAGTGTGAGACATTTTTTTTTAAATATTATATTTTTATTGAAATATATTTATTCAGGATAACAAGAACCAGATATACATTGTAGATACAAAATCTGTTTTAGTTCATGGTCCTGAACAGGATAAAAATGTAGTACACGGAAATGTAAATAATGAATATCACCAAAGCACACAAACAAAGGTCAGCATATGGAAACGTTTGCTTGTATTTGTCTCATAAAAGAAGTTGATACAAACTGACTCTCACACGGTGTTGAGTGCTCAGAGGTCACAGGCCACTGGCTTCATCGGGCAGGTAGTTCCATTTTGTGAATGAGTAAATGGGTGAATGGGACACATGTCATTGTACAATAGGGACACACATTGTTTTTATTGTGCAGAACATACTCTTTTATTGACTTACCTTTGCATGAAACTATAAAACCAAAATGCATTTTGTATTCTAACGATTGGAGTACAAAGAATAATAACAGGTGAATGAAATGCATAAACACCACAAACACCTGGGGAGGAAGCATTCATAAATTTGAATACATATAGTTGATAAACGACTCCGATGAAACTATAAAACCAAAATGAAATTTGCGTTCTGGCAATTGGAGTACAAAGAATGATAGCAGGTAAATGAAATGCTTCAATTAACAGCAACACAAACACCTGGGAAGCTAGGAAGCATCTAAAGATTTGAATAATTTAGTTGATAAACGACTCCGCATGTGGACGTTTGTTGGAGCAGAAAGCAGTGGATTCTTAACAACACGAACCCATTTAACAGAATGTCGGAACGTAAATTACATTTGGCGCGGTTGAAAAATGCATCTTTCTACCTTGCGGCTTTAATGGTATGATCCAGTAAATTAAAACAGTGAAATATTATACTTTATGAAATGTTACCCGAGTGACTCCCGGGCGCCCCACTGCTGGAAAGAAACGCACATTTTAGAAAACATCACTTTTTCATGGAAAAATGCTTATTTGTTCTATGCACGCAAGTCAGATTGAGCGGATGATACAACGTTTCCATATGAACAGTATACAAGTAGATGCTGCTTGTAAGTGTCGGCTTGCATGGTGATGTAGATATACAGTAGTCTCACCGCCCTCACCACCCCGACAGACACCCGTACATCAACCACCGCCACCAGCCGGACCCTCAAAGCAGCCGCCAGCCTGACAGCTACATTGCACAGCAGATGACAACAGACTACAACACCGCCTAGGTCGGGGACACACACAGCGTCTCGCCGACAACACACCCCACTCATGGATTGGAAACTCTCCTAAGTCCTCAACCCGGACACTCCAGCCAAGACGGACCGTCAGACGAACAAGCCGACCATCCTTGTCCATCCCCCGATAACTCAAGCCCACACGGTCACCTATTTTTTCCCCGACGTCCGCACCCCGGTTACTTAAGCTTACGCACGCCAGCTATTCTCCACTCCTGACGACGGATAGTCAACCTGTTCGAAAAGTCGAGCCACTCATCCTCTCCAAGCGCTATAGTTCTCCTTAAAACTATAAGCTAAGAAAGATAACAAACAGTCCTTTTCAGGACTAGACAACCCCAAGAAAGATTACCGAGTCAGAGTCCTTTTCAGGACTCCTCAATCCTCTCTCCCTCTCTCTCACATGGTGCACCCGCAGGCCTACTGTATAGCATAAATATAATTCAGATATATAAGTTTTTTCTTTACAAAATCTTACCAATAATGACATATCTAAATATTTCGACAGTGCAGCCTCTAATACACACATGTCTAAGGGCTAACGAACAGAGTCAGAGTTCTTTTCAGGACTACTCAACCCTCTCTCTCTCTCACACATGGTGCACCCGCAAGCCTCCTACTGTATAGTATAAAACTAACATATAAGAAAAATACGCATTAAAAGTAGTAAAAAGCACAAAACAAACAACAAAAACGACAATGTAATAATTGAAATTAACAGCGGAAAAACATCAAATTACTTTAATAAAAGGCATTACCATATCACCAAAAAGATTAGAAGAGGAGAAAAGATATAAGGAAATCAATAGAAAGTAAAGGAGGAAAGAGAGAAAGAAAGAAAGAGGGGGAGAGACAGAGAGAGACAAATTGGCCATGTCAAGAGCAGTATATGAATATGCATTGTATCACACAGTGGCGTACGCAGAATTTTTTCAAGGGGGGGGGGGGAGGGGGGAAGGTAAAAGGACACTTTTTTATTATTTGTTTTGGTCTTGAAATTTGACATTTTTCTTCGTTGGGGGGGGGGGGGTCGGGTAAGGTAACCTTTTTAAGGTCAGCCATGGGCATTTTTTTTTTAAATATAATTTAAAAAGGGGGGGGGGGGTTCAACCCCCAACCCCTGCCCCCCCCCCCCCCCCCCCCTGCGTTTGCGTCTGGTATCACATATGTTTAAGAACTTTGTCCTTGTACATACGTTTGAAAACATCGATAGATTTAGCATTTTGAAAATCAGAAGGTAAACTATTCAAGATTTTATCACCAGCATATCTAAAACAATTCTTAAAATATTCATGATTAGGCTAGGGTAAAACAACATTCAGCGTATCGGCATGTCTAGTGTTAAAGATAAAGTTAAGTTCTGGTAATGCGATCGCATTGTGAAAGAAACGTTGTGGAAACGATCAGAAAAGTTGACCATCTAGCATTTAAGTATTGGTGTGTACTGCATGGTTTTGGAATCATAACAATGATAATATATTTTGCCCAGTCTTGGCAAAGTTACAAGCACTGTACACAAGAATATGTATATGGGACTACACGAACATGCGGTATAAAAATCCGTCCCGATTTCGAATGTGAAGGAATTTGAAGAGCCATGCTTTTCAGGGAACATTTTTCATCTGATTTTCTTCCACACTGTCACATGAGAATTAAGAATGATGTTACCCTGACAAGGGTGAGTTTTTCCTTTGGTGTTTGGAATTCAGTTACACCATGAATAAAGCCTCTTTGAGCCGAGACCTAAAACCAGTAAGATTAATTGTCGTTTTTGCGTAACAATTTATGGCGACCTTGCCAGCACCAAAGTTTTAGGTCTCGTATGTTAAATCACATTTTGTTGGTTAAAATATCCGTTACACTGTATGTGTAGGTTTCGTTTTAAAAGAGAGATGGATGTTAGCAAAAAGAGTGATTTTGCGGTTCGGTGTGGTGTGTCTCTCGCCACGGTTTCAGCAGTGCGTGTACCGTCAATAGACGTACAGTATTTGCGGTGGGTGATTTGCGTCGGTGTACGGGATTGTGTGTAGATTGCTATTCAGATTTCAGGTATGCGTGTTATGTGCATGAGTGTCCGTAGGCATTGTGTATTGCAGCGGTGTGTACAGGTTTGTGTGCGAGGGCTGTACTGGGTTTCAATGACCTGAATTGGACATGGTATTGGATTTAGCTGTGTGTGAGCATGAGTTAGACTTTATACTCTACTCTGGTCCCCTCAGTGACGTCATAAGGTCCCATCAGGGTGTTGAACACATGATGTATGCCGACGACACACAAATGTATCTGATACTGAAGCAAAGTGAAATCGCCAGTGGGGTGGTGAGACTGGAGCAGTGCATCGCAGATGTGAAAGTCTGGGCTCGTGATAACAACCTCATGCTTAATGGTGCCAAGACAGAACTCATGCATGTGACGTCAGCATTTCGAAAAGCCAGTGAGCTGCCAGATTTCGAAGTCGACTGCAATACAATCAATCCATCAAAATCGTCTATTAATCTCGGAGTCGCAGTGGATGACAAACTTACCATGAAGCAACATGTTCAGAAATCATGCAGAGCCGCTTCGTTTGGAATTTACCGGATCGGAAAACTCCGAAAGTACCTAGACCAAAGTTCTACTGGGCGCCTAATAAATGCATTTGTGACATCACACATTGATTACTGTAATAGCCTGTTGATAAATCTACCCAGCTCACATCTGACCAAACTCCAACACATCCAGAACACTGCAGCCCGTCTCCTCACACGCACAAGAAAGTACGAACACATAACACCTATTCTTCGTTCTCTTCACTGGCTCCCCATTCCACAGCGCATCCAATTCAAGGTACTGCTTCTCACCTACAAGGCCCGTAATGGACTTGCTCCAGCATACATCAATGGACTCATTTCAACAAAGGTGCAAACCTCCTCCATCAGGCTCCGCTCATCATCATCTGTTCATCTTCAACTATCATCTGGTCCTCGAACTCACACCCGCTATGGAGATCGTGCCTTCTCTGTATGTGCTCCTAAACTCTGGAATAATCTCCCCGTCTCTGTCCGTGAATCCCCAACTCTTGACACTTTTAAACGTAGACTTAAGACCTATCTATTCAACACGAAGTAATTGTCCATCATCATACCGTATTTATAACCACATGTCCTATCTTCTTGTAAGCTATTTATTGTCTAATGTACATAATTATTGCAGTTTAATTAATGATACTTAATTATTGTATTTACATGTTAATTTTTCATTATCATGTTATTGTTATACATTGTTAGTTAAGTAATTCGTCTAAATTAAGCGCATTGTTCATTTCACGTTTCTTGTTGATCCTTATTACATATTTAGTTTAACCGTACTTTTTATTTCACTTGTTTTGTAAAGCGCTTAGAAACTGTACTTGTATACCAGAGCTATATAAATCTTAAATATTATTATATTAATCCAGGTTGGATGCACAGGGATACTTTTTGTCATACTTCGACTTTGAGACAGGTCTTGATATTGCATGTCTACGTTAATTAAGACAATTGGTGGATAGTTTTCAAGGGTTCTTGTCTTGGAAATTAAGCTAGACCTCTACAACAAGAGTCTTGATGGTTGTCAGTATTTTCTTGAATAGATTCTACGGGGATTGTTCCGTACCTGTTGATACCCAGTTGTGATTTCAAATACAATTTCATAATGGCCAGTATAGATCAGATAAAAGAATTCTCAACCCTAGGTCGAGAGATGAGCCTTGCGGGTAGTGAGCTTAGTAAGTTCGTTTCCGAGCGCTGCGCCGAAGTGTTGAGAGTAGAAGAGCTAGAATGTGAAAGCCAGCGTGATCGCGAAGAGCGCGAAAAAAAGGGAAGCTAGCCGAGCTTCGGGTCGAGGAGAGAAAGAATTCCGGTGTAGATACGGGTGGTTTGAGGGTGAAAATTAGTAAATTTGATGACACATGTCGTCGCTGGTTTTACGAACCCGCGTACGTGCGCGCGTCGCGTAAAAAGTTGATTTTGAGATAATCGCATTTAAATGTTCAAGACAACATATGGCATTCTTACTCTTTGAGTATTACCGGATAATTCTCTTTTCAGATACGTAAGGTTCCTCAACTATGTAATACGATACTTTTTTGGGGGAAAAAAACTCTTTTTCTATGAAATAAGACCGTCCAAACTTGCGCGTCCCTTCGTAAAACCACAAATCCAGGATCGCGCGCACGAATTTAATTTACGAACCGACGTAGATGCCTGCGCGCCGCTTACTGCGTGATAACACCGCATATTTTGGTTTTACGAACTGACGTACGCGTTCGTTGACGTATCCGAGGTCCATAATAGAGTTGTACGCAGGAAGGGGGGGGGGTGGGGGGGGGGGGTATTTTTCACGATAGGCATGAAGTGTTTTTTTTTTTTTTTTTTTTGGGGGGGGGGGGGGGACGTGCCCCCGTATCTACGCCCCCCCCCCCATCCCCCGAGTATTACGAAATGTTTATGTATTTTCATCTGTTCAACAATAAAATAACACTGCTATACTTAACCTAATTATGTAGAATACATTTTCCTTTCTTGTTGTTTCTTTATCCTCTCTTTCGCATTAACGTTTCCCCTCTCTCTTTACACATTCTCTATAGTTTCATGCTTTTAATTATGATTTAATTTCACATTCATATTTCCGATGAGGGTAAATCTTTGATTATCGACATACTTTTGATATCATTACAAAATTATGAATGATTGTGGTGAGCGCATAATACAAACAAGATAATATAACATGAAAAATAACATTCTTTGAAATAAAACTTTATTTCAATAATACAGTAACATGAAATTGTTATCAAATGTACATTATTCAATCTAGGCATTAATTTTGTAGAATTTAATTAGGATAAATATGGATAAGTTTATATAGTCTTGCATTTGCATTGGGTGGAAATGCTCTTCAAAGAGGCCTATCAAATTAAGATGGGGAATAGGTAGTCCCTTAAATGTTGTGATTTGCAAATATTAAAGAGTACGTGATATCAGTTTATTGGCAAAATTAGACAAATAATATATTAATGCAAATTAAATACTTTGGGCCTCGATTTATGCAAATACATATAAATATTTTCATGCTAAAAATTGTTATATGGGGTCAATAAAGAGAATACCAGAATGCACAAGTTCATTTTTATCTTTTATAGTAGATTTTCGATAAAAACTGAAAACATACATACTAAATTCAATTAAACATACAATTCAGTCATTAACCTCTTTCGATATTTCAGATACATATAATTCAATATATTACAATAACAGTAATAAAATCACAAGTAATATTTTTAGCTATTAAATGAAAATGCAATTATTGTACAACAATGATAATCTTTACATTCACATCATTAGATATCAAATTCATTGAATATTCATCATTTAAACAAGTACTATAAGTAATCTGAAATTGGCATCGTATTTAAATGTCTCCGTGAAGCAGTACACTTTTAAATGCTTGCATATATTACAATAACAGTAACACAATCACAAAGTAACATGTTTAGCTATTAAATAAAATGCAATGATTTTACAACAATGATTTACATTATTATATATCAAATTCATTGAATATTCATTATACAAACAAGTACAATAATTAATCTGAAGTTGGTATTCTATTTAAACGTGTCTTTGTGAAGCAGTAAACTTGTTAATGCTTGCATACCTACAATAAATCCCAATATCAAGGAAATTAGGATTAAATAAGTTATAAGTCAATCAGATTCATTTCATCTAAATTTGTTGTACTCCTAACTGAAAAGAGATGGATGAATCATAGCTTATATCAGGCAAATCATGCTGGAATATCAAATATCATACTGCTTGACCTGGATTCTAACACAGGTGGATTAAGTTTATTTTTGTCATAATGATAACTGCAACCTTAATGTAAACATTAACTTCAACTTAACAAATCTATATCAATTATCGTGCTCACATTTTAACATATTTCAGATACATTTGACTGCATTGGTTAAAAAAAATACACGTAACACGATTCATGTTAAAAATACACTACCAACACACATTGCACAAAAATACATAGTGTTTTTTTTTCCTTTTGATGATATACTCATTGGATGTGCTACATGCACATCTGAAGGTTATGTATTAACCAAATATTGTTTGGTATGCGCATTCACAACATAAACCACTATTCATCATGATAAACAGTAATCAAGCAAATGGCTCCAAGATCACAACACAATGCATTTATGAAGGCTGTTCATATTCTATACAACCCCCTGAAGAATTTCCAGTGAGCGTAAAGATAAGTAAATAAAATTCAAGTTTTCACAAACTGTTGTTAGAGTAAGAATAAGCAATTTGTTTGTTTTTACACAGGAAAATACATTTCAACACCTAGTGATACTGGCATATTGTTGATGGTTCATTTTACCTGATTGCTAAAAAAGCATTTGTATACTTGTATTAGAGCAAATGATAATTATTTTAAATGATTTAGCAGAGTTCAACAATTATCCTGATCCTATAATTAAAAACCATTTTCATTTTCAGTAACATGGTCACCCATCAGTACAAAGATAACATAAGACATGGGTATTTTGACCAACAAAATAATTGAAACAGTGGAGAGAATCATTAATAGATATAATAGCATATATGTGAGACTAATGATGGTTATTTTACCTGACTGCTAAGAAAGCATAAATGCTTGTTAGTAAGCAACGAGAGGACCGACGGCTTGAGGTCCTCTCTGAAAATGAGGATTACAGACCTGCCAACGTCTGGAGTTGAAAAACTGTATTCTTTAATCCCAAAAGTTGTATTTTACTTTCAAAAGTTGTATTATTAAAAATGAACACGGGTTGTTACGCGGATCAATGCCTTTTACAGTTCCTACATACAGGAAGAATTCTTTTTTAGGATCGTTGGTTGAATATGCATGATTTCGTTACGACTGGTGTGTTCGATGAACTAATGAACATCCCCAAATTGCCGATGTGAGATATGCTTGTAGGATACTTTATAGGACAGAATGGGTATTTTGCCATTGTTCAGCAATAAAATAACACTGCTATACTTAACCTATTTATGTAGAAGAGATGTCTCTTTCAAACTTGTGCAAATTTTCTTCCTCCTCTCTTCTCTCTCCTTCAAGAAGACCATGTGGTTGGATTTTCCCCAACGGATATTGTTATTTGCCTCAATTCTTAATAACAGAATGGATGTGTTCAAAATAATTTTAGACAAAATGATATGTCATCATCATGCACAACTGAAGAAAGAGGTAGAAACCCATATCAACCGATTTCATCGCGTTGAGTACTGTCGGGCTAACAGTACGTGTGAGTATCTACCTGGAGACCTCAACAAGTCAATTATGTACAAGTACAAAGAAGCCTATCCAAATGGGTACTCCTACTCCTTCTACTCCAAGACACTTCAACGGCTCAACCTAAAATTCCATAAGCCCCAAAAAGACAAATGTGGATTGTGTGAGTCTTATCTCAGAGGCACAGATGAGCTAGAAAAAAAGAAGAGCTAAGAAGCAACTACAGTACACATGTGCTAGAGAAGAATACTGTTCGAGAGCTCAAAGCTGCAGCAAAAGATCAAGCCACTCTAAAATAAGATGTGTGTGCAGCGGTTTTCGACCTACAACAAGTACTGCACTTACCCAAAGCCAACCGTTCAGAGGTTTTCTACAGGAGGTGCCTTGCTAACTACAATCTAACAGTATTCAACCTCGACAACAAAGATGGGGTGTATCTCATGAAGGCATTTCAGGAAGAGGGTCATCCGAAATAGCATCCTTCATTCATAAATATCTGAATGAGGTAGATTCATCTGGGATCAAAGAGGTACATCTCTTTGGAGACGGGTGCATTGGGCAAAACAAAAACTCTGTGTTGCCTGCAATATGATGCTATACTTCCTACTCCTTCTTCAAGACACGGCAACGGCTCAATTAACCAAAAATTCCATTAGCCCAAAAAGTACAAATGTGGATTGTGTGAGTCTTATTTTATCTCAGAGGCACAGATGAGAAGAAAAAAGAAAGAAGAGCTAAGAAGCAAACACTATAGCAACTGCTGACCGATCAAGCTAGAAAGTGATGACGGCCTCAGCCATGCATCGGACGAGGTAGGAGCGTCTAAGTCTAACTCTTATTAATTATTAAACAGCCCTATATAAGCCCCAGCTGTGACTATTTCCATCAAATTGATAGTACTTATGTTTCAAACTAAAGAACATGTGCAATCCCACATTATATACATCACTTCATAGTTAAATTGGTACTGTGTTCTTCACTGACTTCTTTGTGATTCTGTTGATTCAATTATTGAGGAAAAAGTTGATAGAATCGCCGATATTCTGGATGCGCAATCACTGGTGTGCAACCATCGCAAAGCACCTGGAGATCTCGAAACTTCCCAAGGGGAACTTTTGGCGGCCCCTCTAGAGTTCCTTGGGTTCCACATCCTCATCTTCTACAACTCTTCTGATGCCTGCCAATGTGATTTTGTCAAAGTCCGGCTCTATGTGCGAGTGATTTATAGGAATTGTACACAATATGCTGGTGAACTGTAGTCTACCCTTTTTTTTTCAATGCTTCAAGGGGTGTGCTGCCATCACTGTCATCGTTTGTGTCACTTTTTGGTCCCATCCTATAGAAAAAAAGTTATTGAGAAGAACATAGAAAATTAGTTATCACCCATTTATTTTCAACTATTTGGTACAATTTTAGCACGACAACTATTTTATATCGTTATTCTGTATGTAACAAATTAGCAGGTAAATAAGGAATGGACCTTTCTTATCTGACTTGCCCGACGGTTGTTACATGTAATTCAAGACTTGTATAACTAGGTAAAAATGAAACATACATAAGCAATACAACTTAAAAGTGACAGTTCTGTTCTTGTTACGAAGGCACTTTAGAAGTAGCAGTACCAGTATTCTTTCAGTCATTTTCCATTATAAAACCAAGAAACAGCAATATAATCAGTTTCAATAGAACTATAACACAGATTGATACAATACACTGTGCTGAACTTATGCCATTCATGAAAATAAATTTTGATTATTGTGTCCTAAAGCTGAATTGAACCTGAAATATGCTTATTCTATATTTCCAAAGTAATTTGAAAGATGATTTGTTCAGACCAGAACAAAAATTATTACTTTAAAGTGACTGTCATAGTCATGGACAAAATATTAAACATGAAGGCTTTCTTTTTTACACTTTATCTTTAATTATGTGGTCAGTTAAATTGGTGTCTGGGATGTGAGCTTTACAAAATGAAAACAATAAAAAAAAAAAAAAAAAAACCATGTTGGATTCAATTATGCATGTAACATAGGTTTCAAAAGCACCTTTGGCATGCAGCCACCACTCCACCTTCAGATAATTCATGGAACTCATCATGCTCTGGTAGCTGATTTATGGCTTGTGATGTACATGACTTAGTTCTAGGGACCATATGGTAGAGTCTGTTAAAATAAATAGAAAAGAAAACAAATAGATGATTAACACATTCACATTCATTCAGAAGAGTGAACTTCCATGTTGGATTTATTTCAAACAATACTCCATCCTATGTCATTATTCTAACTTTACTTTGTAATTCTTCCTAGCCAAAATGCAAGAAACTCACATATCAGCAATGATCTGTTTCCTACCATTTAAGGTGGATAAATGAAAGAGGGGTTCAGGGCTCCAAAGATTTTTCATAGGATTTGTGATGAAGTATACATCTGAATCGAGTAATAAATCCCTTAAAAGTACATATGAAGCAATGGTAAAAAACTAACCTCACATGTCAGCAATGAATGTTTTACTGTTCTACCTGTTACTCTAATCGTGAATGTTTATTATAATCAGTAAATCACATGATTTATAGGAATTGTAGGCCTACACAATATGCTGGTGAACTGTAGTCTACCTTTTTTTCAATGCTGCAAGGGGTGTGCTGCCATCACTGTCATCGTTTTCGTCATCACTGTCTCTGCTCTTGAATCCACCTATGGCCAGGACTTTACCTCGCCATGGTGACGGTCCTGGCCACTGCATTAAAACAGTGGCCCCCTTCTTAAGGGGATCTCCATCAAATTCAAGGTCCTTCACATAGACTACATTTTGTTCTCCTGTTGAGATCCATTGGACCAACACATCAGTTCCAGGATCCATTATATGGAAACAATATTAAGAAAGCAATGAAACAAAGTTAAAAAAAAATAGCTGCTATGGAAATGTACAGCTTTAAAGTTAAAACTAGGGACTTAAATGGCAGTGTATGACAATCATGAAGGAAGATATGTGACATTTCATGGTTGTTCCATGGAAATGTTATGAGTTGGTGTTTTGACGTGATGGCTATTCCACATATCTTTCTGAAGGATATGAGCCACCCCTTACATGTATGTGGCTCAATGTTTATGTGACCTTTTTAATAATAACTGAACAGTTAATACTGAAAAGATTTCCGTTGAATGAAAATGACATAAATGATATGACACATTACTATAGCTTGTAATGCAAACAAAACATGAATGGATATGCCATTCATGAAAAAAAAACATTCCAATTCAGATTTAATGCTATACTAAGCGAATTCCATCTATGTTTCTCTGGGCTCTTTATAAAAATTCTGATATTTACCATCAGGCAAGGGTACATGGTGGAGGGCCAAACTTATGACTGGACTAACTAAGTTAGAGAATAGACTCTAATTAGACAAGGCCTTTGCCTAGGCCTTATTTAGATATGTTTAATTGGACACTTTAGACTAGGTTAAGTGAGCCTAGTCTAGCATAGTTTAGTGAGCTTAATACTAGCCTAGGCTAGTATTAAAGCAAGTATAGGGCCGCGCAGCATGACTCCCGAGGCTGATTGATATCATACCTGTTAGATTCAGGCTGGCCCTAACTTATTGTAACAACATAAGCTATTACTTGACCTAGTCTTACACTTTATAGATTAGGCCTAAAAGTAAAACCTGTAGAGGCTACAAAAGTACAATACAAGCTAGTCTCTAGTCTAGTCTAGAGACTAGACCAATGCTGACCTAATTATGACATAGACTAGGCCTAGCCGCCTAGATTGAATTAGACTAGGCTGCATATTATTTAGCATACATGTACATGTAAGTTGTAAGTTTAATCTACTTATATTATAGCACCACTCAGTCTCACATTCATACTCCCAGCAGGGTAAAAAAATTCACGGGCAGGCCAATTGTATTTTGCCTTTTGCCTTTTTGGGCATGGCTTATTATTTAGTTTAGCCTCAAATTTATCAGATTTTCCAGGAAAGAATGTAATACATTTCACTGTGAAAGAGCATGCCAAATCGAATTTTAAGATGAAGCCGACCATATTCTTACTTTTGCAAACGAAATAACTTGTCTTTTAGTATTCTTAGCATGTTCAGCTCAGCACACTAACATGTTTATATGTATGTGGGACAGTGTAGCATTAATTGCACGGCGTAAGAAAACTGGCTCCATTTAAAAAGGGTTACTTGCTAATATTAATCTTTAAAATGAGATAATCACATTTTCATGAAGACAAAAGATTTTTAATTGACCGTAATAGTCATAATAAAGGACTTTTTCAACATCTACCTGAGATTTCTGCGGGCATAGCTGGTCTTGCACGTCACTTCGTAAAGTATGCGGGATGCGCTGCTCTGATTTTACGAAGTGACGTTTGCGAGTGCGTCACTTCGTAAAAATACCATTTCAGGATTGCAAGGATACGTCGCTTGGTTAGCAACCGTAATTAGGTTACCTCAGCAAAAAATGTTCCAAAATTCGGGGGAAAAAAAGTTCACAGTAAATGGAGTAATAAATCATCAAAAACCGAAAAAATGAAAAATCCTTCAATTTCGGCCTCTACGCCGGTTCGTAAAACCAGCGACGATGTGATACATTTGATGCATACATTACCAAATTCGAATTGGTCATGGCTAGTCAAAAGGTACCTGACAGTGGAAGAGCCTTACACCTTATTTCTAAATTGACAGGGCAGGCTTTAGAGGTAGTGAATAGAATGTCAAGGGAAACTCGTAATGATTACGAGGCAGTAAAGAGAGAGTTGATGGAGTTTTATCATTTGACCGCCGATGGTTATAGGAGAAAAATTCGTACAGCAAAGCCAGAAAAGCATGAACAGCCTAGGCAATTCAGTGTACGATTGAAGGGTTACTTGCAGAATTGGATTGAGTTATCAAACATTGAAGCGAATTATGACTCCCTGTTTGATTTAATTCTAAGAGAACAGTTTGTGTATTGTTGCCCAAGGGAAGTTACAGTTGTTGTTAGAGAGGGGCAGGATAGTAGCATTGATAACGTTGTTGAAAGGGCTATGGTTTATGTAGGGGCCCATGGGACGTTACATACATTCGGTACACCCCGCAATCCAGGTGAATTCAAACTGACGGCTACAAGTACACAGGGTAGTGTTGGTCCCACTCGGCCAAGTGACCCCAATGGTAAGGGTTTTGACTCGCGTACACCAAGTAGTAAGGGTGGAAGAACATACTGCTAGAGGTTGTTATATGTGTGGTAGCCAGGGGCACTTGAAGAACGAATGTCCATTGCGCAAACAAATACATTCAGCGCAAGGAATGATGTCTTTGGATGGGACAGATTTCCCCACCCAAAGAGTAGAGGGTAATGACATTTCTCAGTTAGTCGCGAATGGTGTTGAGGATACAGGATATAGTATCGGTTCATTGAAGTCTGTGGATAGTTCAACAAATGCTAATACAGTGCATCTCGGACTTGCTAGTATCTGTTTACTACCAGTAGAAGCAAATGGATTGAATTCATTAGAGCAGGCAAGACAAAGCATTGTGAATAAGGTAGGCATGGCTTATGATCTGGTAGGGGCTATGACGAAGCATATGCCCGTAGTTTCAGGTAGGCTGGGAAAAGGGAACAAAGCAGTGTCAGTTTTGAGAGATTGTGGGTGCACTACTTGTGTAGTTAAATCAGAACTAGTCGATGAAGATCAGCTGACAGAGTACAAGCAGTTAATGTTGCTCATTGATGGTGCAGTAAGGGAGTTCTCAGTTGCGAAGCTCACAGTTGATTCTCCATACTATGTGGGTGAGATAGAAGCTTTGTGTATGCCTCATTCACTATTTGATGTTGTTATTGGGGATATAACTGGTGCACGTGAACCCCGCGATCCAGATTTGAACTGGGTACCTAAAGGAGGTAAAGTAGTAAGTGACGATGCAGACCAGGTGAATAGTGATTGTGAGAATACCATTGGTGATGTCGAAGACACTAGTGAAGTGCAGGTTGTGGATGGAGTTGAGCAAGTTGAGCAGGTTGCAAATATCTCTGGTGTGAAAGAGGATAGTCCACGGGTGATGGCAGTTGAAACTCGATCTCAGAAGGAGGTCAAGGTCAAACCGCTCAAGGGTTTGAAAACGGGAAGTCCTGTTTCCGGCATAGAGCCTGCAGGTTTTGTTCGTGAACAGAAGGAAGATTTATCTTTGAGTTCACTGTGGAACAAAGTAGGTAGGGAGGAGGTTAACTTGCCAATGGATGGCTGTTTTCGTATATTTACAGAGAGTATCGATGTGTGTGAGGATTCAGCGGAAGATGTGGAGGTTCAGATCAGTGATGTTGATAGCGCTGAAGGGACAGTGATGCCATCCATACGTGAGAAGGAATTCATAGAGCATATCAGAGTGAATGAGTCCTTGGAGGAGAGTAGTAGGAAAGAGATATCTCAGTCATTGCGTGAGTATCATGAGGTTTTTTCTGATGTACCATAGAAGACAACAGCTGCAGAGTGCAAATTGCCTTTGACAAGTAATGTACCAATACGTTCACCTCCATACAAAGTGCCCAATTGTTAAGGCATCTGACTAAGAATCATGAGATGGAGCATGATGTTCCAAGAGTACAGGTTCAGGATGTAAAGGGTCAGGATAGTGTTGCAGCAAATGGTATGAGGAATGTGTAAAATGCACTACACATGTTTTATTTGGTCTGCGTACCATTGTACAGGATTGAATATTTGTATTATGTATCATGGTTTAACACAGTTTATTAATGTCATTTGTCGGATACACATTGCATTTAACAAGATTATGTATGTTTATTTTGTCGTAATTTTTCGAGCATAGTTCACGTAAAAGGAGCTTTGGAAAGAAATGTAACATAAACGATTTAATACGATACAATCTTGTCTGTTTAAATGGCAGCAGCTATTTAGGTGGTCTGTTATCAACAGACCACCTATTGATTTCGTCAGAATTTTCTTTATGTATTATTATTCTTTATTAGGTGGTCTGTTATCAACAGACCACCTATTGATTTCGTCAGAATTTTCTTTATTTATTTATTATTATTATTATTTATTTTTATTTCTTCCCGTTTTTTGTGCCCAGGATAACTCACAGTTTGGTTTAGTCAATTTGATTCAATTTTAGCACAGTCATAGGTCATTGTCATGACACGTGTCTCGAACATTTTCAAGGTCATCAAGTCATCGTGACGTCCTCAAGGCGCCATTTTGTGAAATCACATTATCCATCATATCTTCATGATGCATCAGCAAAGGTCATTCATATTCATATCATATATACTTTAGGTCAAGGGTCAACAGGTCATGTCATTAAAGGTCACATAAAGGTCATGACGCGCGCGTACGTGTGCGTCAAAATTTTAAAAAGCTCAAAATCACTTAACTACTAAAGGAGAGTACGAATCAGGTCATTTTAAGCATTTCAAAATTTTCCGTCCGGACATGTCCCCGCGCGCGTTGCGCGCGCTCATGACGCGCGGAAAAAGTCAAATTCAAAATATTTACATGATTTGGATTTCTCTTAACGTAATTGACAATTTACATTAATTTCAGTCACTCTTCATATTTCATAAGGCCGTGAGCGTGCGTCAAAGTTCAAAATCCGCGCGTGCTGCTATGGGCAATATAATGCAAATTTCATCAAAAACATGCCATTTTAAAAATCGAAATAGCTCTTCAGATAGTCCATCGACCCCCAATTTTTATATCATGGTTGGAAAAAGCATGAGTTGGAGATATAATTTCATACCACCCTGACTCGTACAAAGTGAAACAAAGTCATCATATTGGCATCTAAACTCAAACAAATGTATTTTGTTGATGACGTCATTTTTGTCTTTGTTTAATTGAGATTATCTCACTTATCGGTGATCGATTTTCTCCCAGATTTTGATATGTTGTAGCTGAGATGATTCTCTATCAAAAATATTCATTTATTGTTCATTTAGATGACGTCATCATAGTTAAATTTTCGATTAAAGGCGACAATACAATTTTGTCATATTTGCCTGTTATGTCTATGGGAGGTCACTTTTTTCAAAACATGCATCTGCATGACATTGTGTTTTGACCAGTATCTCGGTTATTATTCAACAGTTTTCTCCCAAATTTGAGTATGTTGTAGCTGAGACTATTTGCTATCTAAATATTTCCTCATTTTTTCAATCAGATGTCAGGATCATGTTTATACTCATCATCGTCATCATCATCATCAATATCATCATTATCATCATCATCATCAATGTCACCATCATCATCATCATCATGGTCTGAAGATGATGATCATGAACATCACCATGATCATGATCATTATCATCATCATCATCATCATGGTCTGAAGATGATGATCATCAACATCACCATGATCATGATCATTATCATCATCATCATTAACATTATCGTTTTTATCATCATATAACATTATCATTATCATCATCATCACCTTTACTATCATGATCATCATCATGTTCATCATGATCATCATTGTTTACATGTCTATATAACTTCTCCCATTCTCAAATCTATAAGACTTAGACAGACCACCTTATTCGTCTTCGTGACGAATTAAATTCTAGTTTGTATTGATCTTGCAAACTACAAATGTATGTACCATCAAACTGTAAATGATAGTGCATACACACTATTATCATGGATATTTGTTTCGTATAAATGCATTACTCGATCAAGGTTGATATTAAGAAGAAATATTACGTATTACTTGCATTTTAGTTTATGCAAATGCACGAATGTTACTCACTGCATTTTAAACCATGCCAATGTATATTTGGAACCATGCCAATGTATTTTTTTGAACGATGTCTATGTATGATATTCGTTATGAATTTTAGTGCTGGAGCTATATCATTGTGGACATTATAATAGCTTTGTACTTCTGTTGGTGGTCATCTTTAAAAGTCTTCAGGGATCACAAAGCTTGGACTCAGACGACAAACAATGACCGAGATGATGTCCCATTACGAAGAATACTCCTTGTTACTACAGAGACTATGTTTACATCATACGTGTTTACTAAAAAGTCACAATTTGGACTGATAATTTGGATCACATAAAGAGACTGGTGATACCTATTGTTTACAGCATATGTGGTTACTCACAACTTGGATTGATCAATTGGATTACAAAGAGAAACTGATGATACTTATTGGAAAGCTTTAATGACAATTTAATGATTTATGTGCAGTAAACATTGAAAAAATGATTTTCATGAGCTATGTATTTACCAATAGTTCTATGTTTTGTGTAGAAAAATTTATTGGAAACATGCTATAGTAATGACATTTGGAATGAGCTGTTCAGTAAACATTGAAACAGTTTGCTTTAAAAATTTCCATGAGATATGTTATTGCCAATAATTCTATGATTTGTGTAGAAAATTTACTTTAGTAAATTGTTCTTAAAATAGGGGGCTAATTGTCACATGAGAATTAAGAATGATGTTACCCTGACAAGGGTGAGTTTTTCCTTTGGTGTTTGGAATTCAGTTACACCATGAATAAAGCCTCTTTGAGCCGAGACCTAAAACCAGTAAGATTAATTGTCGTTTTTGCGTGACACACACTCGCATAATAACAACGGCAATGCTCAAAAATTATTGCTCACCTCTTCCCAGAACTCAACATTCTCTTTAAAAACATGTCTCTCACAAACCATTTCCACTTCATTGCATAATCGTACTGGGGCCTTTCCATTAATTCAGTTGTACATAATACATGCTAAAAAATAGTCCCGTTTAGTATCAATGGATCTTAGTAAATTTATTATATTCAAGCTATTTACATCATAATCAACGTTACCTACGACGATACGTGCAGCTCTTTTCTGTAGTCTTAAAAGAATGATTATTTTTTGTAAAGAACAGTTTCCCCATACGGAACAAGAACAATCTAAGATTGGCTGTATGGTGCATATGTATATTTTATTCAAAAGGGAAGAGCTTATACATTTACTGAGACATTGGTCTTGTGATTAGGCGATCGCCTGGTAATTGAAAGGTATCGGGGTCGATACCCAGCTAGTGAATTTTTAAGCCTCCTCTATTACAGAGGTAATTAATTCGAAGGAAATGGGCGGCGCTTGTGGCCGGAAATTTCCGCCCCCTTCAGACGACCAGTCTGTTCCCGTCGCACGTTAATGGGCCTCGGTTCAGGCCCCTCACCGTGTGTCGGTTTCGTATCATGTTCACCACCCGTAAAGCTAAAGTTGAAGCTCTTGTATAAGACCGTGAAGCTCGTTTCGCCTCCCGTTTTCTACGGGTGAGAAGCGGAGGGGCTCGAAGCCCTATTCCCACCGGCCGTAAAGTTATGTTTAGGCTCTAGTGAGGCCGTGTAGCTCGCTTCGTCCCCCGTATCTAGGGCTAAGAAGCGGACGAGCTCGTCCACCCTATCTTCGGCTGGGTCTGGAGCTAAATCGTGCCGTCAGGCGCGAAGATGACCCGGCTTTTCACGACCGACTTCGTCGGGAGGGACCCTGTTTCACTAGCGAGGTGCCTGTAATTTCTGCCGTGAAATGTAAGGTTTTCGGGCTCGCTTTGGCTTCCCGTGAAGCGTTGTAGCGAGTCGGTGCTGGTCTCACCGGCCTTCAGCTGTAGCACGGTCGCGAAGTTCTTTTCGTACCCCCGTTTTTCGGCGTGAAAAGCGGAAGGGTTCGTCGACCAAAGTTTCGGCTGGCCCGTCAGGAGATAAGAAGGCGAAGAAGAAATCTACGCCAATTTCGGCCTTTTCTGCTACCGCTCAGGCGGAGCTTCGGGGCGTTTTCTCAAACTGCTACCTTTTCCGCCGGGTCCTGTCCGTGTCGGGCTGTGTCCATGCACCATGAGTGGTTTTCAGAGTATTTAGGGCTGTCGCCGTGGATACAAAGACTGTGACAAGCCGTGCTGTTTTGTCCAGAACGGCCAGCTTTGTGGGAGGTGCGGGCCTCGCAGACTGTGTGTAGTTATTTTGCAACAATCCGCGCTGTAAGGAGCACCAAGGCTCCGCGCTCGCTAAGTCATTCGGTGAAGCGGTGAGGCGGTACTGCCCTGTTCCCCTCGGCCAGGAGGCTAAAGAGGTAAAGTGGTAATTTGAATGCCAGGGTTTTGGCGTCAAACGCTTCAGTCGGCCGTTTTTGTATCCGCTCAGGCGGCTTTGATTCGGGGTTTGATGATTCTTTCGCTCGGGCAACTGGGGTTACCAGTTGTTTGGCGTCAAATTTATCACCTCGTTCGGGCAGTGGCTTGGCGCCTATCTCTGCCCGTGCGCCGGCTGGCTTTGAGTCGGACCCGTTCACACCGTACTCGTTTTCATGTATTCTCCAAGTTCGCGGGTGTGTCTGCTGTGGCGTGAAAGTTGTCACCATGTTTGTGGGAGTACATTTTTCGGTTACTGAAGTTGTCAGTAAACCCGGCGGGCACCACGGTTTTCAGGCGAAGGTTTACTCCTATCCTTCCCCGTGCTTTGGCCGGCATTTGAGCCGGCCGAAGAGTGTTGCTTCTCCGGCATCGGTTAAACCTTTTAGGCCCGGATTGCCTGGTGCTGATGTTGGCTTGCCACCGTGTGCCGTCGGCCCTTGTTTGGGGTTAAGCCTCCAGCTGTTTTAGTGTTCCTCCGGGGGCAGCTACTATCGGCACCTTGCCCCATTTTGGGGGGTTGGTGTCCCCAGTCCGTCAGTCTGACTTCGACTCTGTCTCGTAGTTTTCTTCATATATGTCTCAGGTTCTCAGTTGAGTTGCCCCCGTGCCAGAGAGTCCACTACCCATGCTACTCCTTCATGAGAGGAGTCGGTAGGTGGATCGGTTTTCTCCTTGTCCCTCTGGGTTTTTTAGTTTTTCCTTGAAAGCGTTCAGCTGTTTCTTATCACGCGGGAGCCCGTCTCACCTGTCTAGAAGGGATCTATTTCTATATTGTTGAGGCGGTACAACCTCCTGGGCTTTTTCCGTGGGGTAGCGCTTCCTGTCATAATGAAGGCTGCTTTCTGGTTTGCGCATAACACCTTCGTTTCGTGTTATATTAAGGACATTCCTGCGAGTGATGATTGTTTTGCTACGGCGTCTTTAGGTTCGGCATCTTGTTTGCCTGGTCCCCCGCTAACCTTTTGTTTGGGACATGCCCCCCGCTTTCATCTGTGTTGGTCTAAGCAATAATAGGTAGATACATATGATTTATTGTGGGAAATTAATTAAATTAGAACTGATTTTATTATTTACTATACAAATCTATGTAGCTACCTATGTCCTTCCTTCCGTCCCCTCCCCTTGCTGGCAACATGTCTCTGGTTGTATCTGGGACTGCTTTAAGAGAGGAAGTTTGCATGCGGGCGTGGTGTGCACGTGACAGGTGGTATAGCGGGGTCTTGGGCAGGGGTATGCACAACTGGGACTTTTTTATTTCGATGACTGCTTTGTCAGGAGGACTAAGCAATAATAGGTAGATACATAGATTTATACAGTAAATAATAAATTCAGTTCTGATTTAACTAATTTATGACAGTTTATCATTTCGTTGATAACAATATATATATATATATATATATAAATATATATTTATATATATATTTGATTATTAGGTGGTCTGTCGTCTACGACAGATAACCTATTGTTTTCGTCAGAATTTTCTTTCTTATTCTTTATTTTTATTTCTCCCCACTTTTTTGTTTCAAGATCGGTTTAATCAATTTCCTTCAATTTATGCACAATCATAGGTCACTGTCATAAGACGTGACAGGAACATTTTCAAGGTCATCAAGTCTTCATGACGTCATCCAGGCGCCATTTTTTTATTGGTACTTTCAACTCATGATCATATCTTCATAACGGTCAATATCCGTCCGATCAATTTCAGGTTTAAAAAAACGCGCGCGCATGCGTACGTCCGCGCGTCAACGCGCGCGCAATAAATAAAAATGCTCCGAATCGTCTCAAATTCATTCTTCATACGTTTCAGGCCATTTTAAGCATTTTGCAAAAAAAACGTGCACACGCGCATAGGCGCGCATTTTCGCGCGTACTAATATTTTGCAACATAGAATCGCCAAATCCTGTCATCATGTTTGGCACATTTTTCCAAGCATTTTGATACCTTGTTTACCTTTTCCCGACCATTAATAACGCTATTAGCGTCCGTTTTAGATACATGTCCGTGCCGGCCTGCGAGCTCTTGTAATACATATCATATATGGGCAAAAACATGCCTATACAAAATCCATTGTAGCTCTTTAGGATGCAAGATGACCCCAATTTTTTTTCATATCTTGATAAAGTATGAGTCGGAGATATGATTTCATGTCTCATTTGACCCTCAATTTACTCATGACGTCATCATAATGGCCTCCGAACTCAAAATTTCAATTTACATATTATGACGTCAGCATATTTACGGAAAATTGATTGTATCACTGTAAATATTTATAGATTTTCTTTCAAATGTTGATATGTTTTAGCTGAGACAATTCTCTACAAATGCAGTTTACACGAATTTTCATTTTGACGAAAGCATCATGGCGTATTTTTGCGATTAAAGGAGGCATGTCAATTTTTCACATTTTGCGTGTATTCTCTATGGGACATGACTTTTTCTCAAAACAGGGCCCCGTATTATAAAACTTTTGACTTACCACAATAGTAACTCCCCGAGTTACTATTATGGTAGTTACCATCAATGGTAACTACCATCGGAGCTTAATATCCGTTGCATAAAACCGATATTAACTAATATAAGAAAAACCCGCGAATGGTCTTCTTGGACGAGCCAGAAATTTTAGCGCATGCGCAATACACGTCGTCTGCTAGATATAGCCACTGAGATAAACACCGAAGACGGCTGCTGCTAATCTACAATTATCGTCAATCGTACGTATTTCTTGACTTTAATCATTGTTATGTGTTAATCGAAATAGCATATTCATTCTGCTATACATATTGATAAATGTATTAGTACTGGCAATAAACTTGCAGCCTTTACTCAGACAGTATTTGCCATCGTACTGGGGTTTAATTGTAATGTTTACGTCAGTCTCCGCAGTCGTACGTGCTTTCAGAAGCCAGCGGCGACTAGAGTACTGAGCTCCCCGGAGGAGCTGGGTAGCATAATCTGACATTCCACTACTAGCATGACTAGATTGGGTGGTGTTTTGAACATTCGTTTATCTACAATACCCGATGATTTAAAGTTGTTTAAGGGTAAACAACTTGCAATTACCTCATAATATCATTCTAAAATGTAAAATACTAGATTCTCAATTAGAATAGACCTATCTAGATAAAATTAAGACTCTCGATAGGTCTAAAGTTAAGTCGATTAGAATTTCTACTTCATTCCAATTTCTAGTCTATAATTATATAGACTCTCAATTAGAATTTCAACTTTATTCAGCTTCAGACTAGTAGTAGATCTATAATCAGATACTACTTAAAATAGTATAGACCCTAGACTATGTCTAGTGTCAGAGTGTGAGCATGTCAAGTGTGAGAGGTGAGGGATTGGGCCGGCGATTGGGCCGGCGATTGGCAGGGGCATGAAATATAACGATATACTGAGCTGTATAAACTATAATCTAGATCGACTACATGTAAGCAGGGAGTTGGAAAAGCCCCTCCCTGATGTAAGTGTGCGGGGGGGGGGGAGTTTTTATTTCTCAGACTCAAGAGTCGGACTGAGTAAGGTCTATAATCCGAGTGTAGATTTACAGAACCATAATATTAACATGATTAAGTAAAGTAGTAAAGTATAGCATAGACT
This sequence comes from Strongylocentrotus purpuratus, assembly GCF_000002235.5. Classification (NCBI taxonomy): domain Eukaryota; kingdom Metazoa; phylum Echinodermata; class Echinoidea; order Camarodonta; family Strongylocentrotidae; genus Strongylocentrotus; species Strongylocentrotus purpuratus. The sequence continues at coordinate 10,451,166 of NW_022145603.1, forward strand.
AGCTTCTACTCATACAGATCTACATTGGTTGAAAAAGTAAATCTTTTACTATTATTAGTATTATAGGCCCTAGTAATTGTCTATTGTGAGTATTGTGTAGTCTAGTAAAAGCAAACCCCTTAAACTTTAATTTATTTTTCAATTGATAATAATAATAATAATTATTGATGATGATAATAGTCTAATAATAATAATATATTGTAAAATGCATTAACTACATGTAGAGTCTAGTCTATATTTAGAAGTTAAATGGTGGTAATTTAATTGGCAGGTTTTGAACCTATACTAGTAGAAATATTGAGATACTACATGAGTCTAGATCTAGATCGATGCCCTATACTGATCGAGTAACAAAACCAAACAACAATCTTGTGTTTAAAAGGGTTTGATACCGTCAAATTTGATTTAACAGAACTCATTTTAAACAATCTTTCTGGCTTCTCATTAGTTTTTTAATTTTGTTTCTTCATTCTAGGAAATGGTGAAACGCAGGCCGAACTTGACAGGTCGGGATGTCCGCTGCCTGGCAGCTTTCGTAAAAAAGAACCGACAAGCTTTGTTCGGCAAAGCGGGGAACTGTGTGGAAAAGGTTTGTAAAATCCATTGCAGATCTATCTATGAAAATTTCCAGAACATAACTATGATTTCGAATTTGAATAAAGAGTCTTTTTATCTAACTTATTTTTATTTTTCCTTCTTTCAACTTTTCTTCTAATATTAAAGTATACCGAAAATGATGTTTTGGTTTTCATTTTTTCTGATGCCCAAGACAGAATGCAGTCCACTGTCTTTGGAGACAGTTGGATGCTATCATATGAGAGTATTCTTTCAAAATAAGTAAGGGTGAATTAATATGTTAATCATCTATTGCATATAATTAAAGAGAACTTGAGTAGGTTCCAATTTACATTGTACTTTTCAGGTGGGCTGTATAACGTACAGACCACCTTATAATTTCGTTAGAATTGCCTTTATTTATTTTTATTCTTTATTTTTCTTATTTCGAACCACTTTTTTGTAAGCACGATTACTTAAAAATGGCTCAATTAAATGCCTTGAAATTTGGCACACATATGTATAGGCATATGTACAAAGCACAATAATGTTTTCAACATTGATCTTTACTGATGACGTCATTTAGGCGCCATTTTGTAAAATTTTACGAAAATCAACTCATGATCATATCTTCATAACCAAAAGCTATTTCTCATTCATATTTATCATGATCAAGGTCAATATCCGTCCGGTCAATTTCAGGTAAAATAACGCGCGCGTGCGCGTACGTCCGCGCGTCAATGCGCGCGCAAATTTTTGAAATGCTCAAAATCGTCTCAAAATCATTTTGCATACGTTTTAGGCGATTCTAAGCATTTTATAAAAAATCGCGCACACGCACATGCGTGCGCGTTTTCGCTCGTAAAACTATTGCACAACATAGAATCGCCATTTTTTTTCTTTCATAATATTCCACATATTTTTACAAAAAAATTGATACCATGTTTATCTCTTTATGACTATTAATGACGGAATGATCGACCGTTAAACATAAATTTCCGTGCGCGTGAGCTTTTGTAATACATAGCAAACATGCCTATGCAAAATCCATTGTAGCTCTTAAGGATGCAAGGTGATCCCAATTTTTTTGAAATATTTAAATAGAGTATGAATTGGAGATATGATTTAATGTCTCATTTGACCCTCAATTAACTCCTGACGTCATCATAATGGCCTCCGAACTCAAAATTTTAGTTTGCATATTATGACATCAGCATATTTATGGAAAATTGATTGTATCTCTGAAAAATATTGATCGATTTTCTTCCAAATTTCGATATATTCTAGCTGAGACAATGTTCTACAAATGTAATTACCACAATTTTTCATTTTGACACAGGCATCATGGCGTATTTTTGCGATTAAAGGAGGCATGTCAATTTTTCACTTTTTGCGTGTATTCTCTATGGGACATGGCTTTTTCTCAAAACTAGATTCTACATTCCCGTCTTTCGCGAGCAATATCTCCGTCGTTTTTAGCTTCGTTTACGCTGAACTTTGAGTATGATGTAGCTGAGACAATTAGCTTTCTCAAATGTACCCTTCATTTTGTCTAAAATTTTAGTTGGACCAGCCCACTTATACTTGTTCCAAACAAGTATTACAAATCTAGTTGTTCTTGAATTTTTGTAGATCAAAAAACGAAAAGAAGATGCATGGGCCCTAGGGCTCGTATCCCTAGAGGCCCAGGGACTCCAACCAGGTAGGACGGTGAAGGACTTACGTCTTACCTGGAATGAAATGGCGGCAAAGGCTCGAAAGTACAGGGACTCGAAGAACAAGACGGGTAAATTAAGCTGTCTTTATTGTGTAACAGATAAAACTGTAAAAGGTACATTTCTTGTATACTCCTACCACATGTAATTTATCACCAATAGTTACCTGTGCTTGCATGGTATATCTTATTTCAATAAAGAATACTCTGAGTAACCTATCAAGAAGAGTATTGAATTAGTAAAGGGGTTTATTATTATTAGGAGACTTAGTTGGTAGATTGGTGGTCTCATAATCCGGTGACCTAGGTTCGAAACCATGTCGTCGATGCACTAGTGCCCTTTGGTATTAAGGCATTATTCCTCATTACCAAGGTCCCTTAGGACCTAAAGTCGTCGGTTAATAACAAGCACTCGTGCTTTTTTAGCAGTCGGGTAAAATAACCACCACTAAACCCCAAATCACAACTTATATTTATTTGGTATAGGTTATTAACCATCACGACCTAATCCAAGATCTCTCTTTAACTGTCATGGAAAACAAAATTACGATCGATATTAACATTTCGTAAAATTTATGGTAAGAAGTTAACATTTATTTCTTTGACTTTGGATCATTAGGAGGTGGACCACCAGTGAAATACAATGAAAAACACGAGGCTGTACTGGAGGCAATGGTGGAGGAGAGTGTCGAGGGCATTCTGGGGCCAGAAGAGGAGGCTGGATACCTAGCTCTCCCTTCGAGCCAAATGTCACAGGTAAAATTCGTAGAATTTGATTGACCCCCTCTCTGGGTATGAGAGTACAAACAAACATAAAAATATACATAGTGATGCATGACTTGTGAATATGTACATCTTTGGTTTAACCCTAACTTAGCCAAAGTGGGGGGGGGGGCTACCAGTACCCACACCCCCCTCCTCAACACTTTTTATGATATGCCTGCATCGCTGGCCAAAATCTCAGGGAAGGGGGCGTGGGAGCCCTTTCCCTGACTCTGAGAACTTCAAAAATACCCAGGCCTAATCAGGGTTTATCTTGAATTGTAGATGGTATTGAAATGCTTACCACTATATTACTTAATTTATTTGACGACCTTCAAAGTGTCAATGTTATGTTGACCACCCTACCCCCCTAACTCTATTTGAAAAAATTATCCCATTGAACATGAGATTCAAATGTGGCATGTATTTTTATGTGAGGCATTTTCAATACGGGTATATGGTAATTTTTTTGTTTAACAAAAACAAAATCCTCACTGATGGTGTACGGTACAACAATTTTTTTTTCTTACATTTTTTAAATATTTTTTTTAGGGGGGTGTTTTAAACCTTTTTTTCAAACATATTGATGATTAGATAAAACCCTTACTGACATTGTTCTCTTTTTATCACAGAATTTTAATAAATAAAATAATAATAACAACATTTAGACAGTATGGTTCTATAGTTCTTTAAAACTCAATCAAGGCAATCTTTATTGTTATATGCATACAGACAGCAGAAAATGCCATGGCTGTGGCCATGATGGTAAACACCATGGTGGGTGGCATATCTGTGCCGGCCCGGGACCCACAGACCAGTACTAGTGCAGCCAGCAGTGCCGGACCACCAATAGACCAGCCTGTTCTAGTAGGGGATAGCACGGCCAAAGACACCAAAAAGCCAATCAGCTGTTATGAGGAGAGACTTTTGGAGATAGAGGAGGAAAAGTTATTAGTCATGAAGCGTGCGCTTCACGTTTTCGAATTATTTGTCTTTAATCAAAAAGAGGTTTAAAATTGTTACTTTGTTTGTTTTGCAAATTCCATGTTAATTTTGTTCTTATTCATGATAACTTTACCTTTCAGTATTTAAAAAGATTATATCATTGTGCATTTTGGAACTAAGGAAATTAGGGTTCCCAGAAATCTAATATGAATATGTCGTTATTAAAAATAAATTGACTATGCATGAGCGTTCCACGGGACTCCCCCCCCCCCCCCCCAGTCAGGTTTGGATTAAATATGTGGCCTGCTTCTGAATAGAACAAATTACAAATTCAGGAGATAAACTCTTCCCATATATTATACCGTAAATTAATTGCATCTAAAGATAACAATGCTATGAGGCCAATCTTAAGGATATCTTACACACTTCATTGAAAGAGGGCCTTGAATATGATGTCACATTCATATACAAATTTATAAAACAATATGACTATTTGCAGGTCAGCAGAACATGCCCTAGCCCGGCGATTCTGTGAAATTTGGATTTTGGCTTGGTGCTACCTTAGCAATTAATCCCCCCCCCCCCCCGGTTGAATGCAGTACTGAATTGATTAAGATTCTCAATGCAAACAGAAGATTACTACCACTTGAGTTATATAGTACAAGTATATTTTAACAATATTTTCACAACTAAATAGTGCAGTAATAAAAAGAATTTATGTGTCAACTTATAGATGACCCAAAATGGTGTTTTAAAGCAGGGGAAGTCCACCCTAAAAATAAATATGTTGGAATGATATAAAATATAGATAAACAATAAGGTCAGTGACAGTGAATGTTGAAAAAGATTCTTGGTTACATCATATAGAAGTCTTCATCATAAAAATCTAGTGGAAATAATTAGCAATAATAGTGTTTCTGATGGCTAAGCCGTTGTCTACAATGTGGTCGTCCATGTCTGGTTCGTGTTCATGTTGTTCAATACCAAAGTCTACTTCATCAGGCTGCTTCAAATCTTTAGCCACATTGTGTAATACGGCGCATGCAGTGATGATCTTGCACGCTCTTCTGGGTGCCATTTGCATTCCATTGAGTAGACACCTGAAGTTGTGCTTGAGTTGGCCGTTGACTTGTTCAATTCTTACTCTCGTTGTAGCATGTGCTCTGCAGAGTAAAGGAAAGTATTGAAGTATAACAAATTAAAAACAAAGAATTATTGGGAAGTCTATTAGACTATGAAAATACATACTACAGTGCTATACATCTAACCTATACATTTTCAAAAGGAAGTAAGTCACATATATGAGTAATTTTCTTTTTTACCTGTAGCTCTTCTGGGCCAAATGTTATTCATGAACACTCATCCTGCTAATTAAGAGATGTGATTGGCACATTGGCATCATGGTATTGCTTTGATGTCTAAAATGGCATACATTCATTCACTTTCTTTTTTAATTGTAGATACAAATATGCATTGTAATGTTTCTTGTAGTACATATCTATTGTAAGCCTGTTCTGCAGGAGTCCTTGGATTTAGCACTGGTGTCATCAGGTATGGTCTTAAAGCGTAACCAGAATCTCCAAGAAGTAGACCATGCTGTTGTAGATCTTCAAAAGTCTGTCCAACTCTGCTGTTCTGTATAAAAGAAGAATTATTATAAGAATGAACATAATATGGTAGAATAGGTGCCCCTTGACCTTTGATATTTATTGCATTCTCTTGCATATACACATTTTGAAAAATTATTAAAAATTGTAAGATCTTAGCTTAAGCTAAATAAATAATTGTGAATTCACAATTATTTTGTAGCATTTGTAACAAACATTTGACATCAATTTCAATGATTTACATGTATGTCAATATATGTTTTCATGGAGGCATTAAAAACAAAAGTGGGTTTCATAGGAAATTTTAGAATCAAAATATTATGGATTTACCTGAAATATCCTGCTGTCATGAGTGCTGCCTGGCCAGCGTGCCAAAATGTTTATGATCTTGTAATTGGTATCACAAATTATTTGGGTATTGATGGAGTAATATCCTTTTCTGTTCATATAGACGTGCTCACCAGGGCCCAAGGGAGCTCCATTTAGTCTAATGTGTGTTCCGTCGACCACTCCTATGACCTGGGGAAAGCCTGATATGTTGAAGAAATCCACTTGGGCTCTGTTGACTTCTTCCATCGTCGTTGGAAACTTGATTATCTGAAGTGTGAATTGGATTGGAGATGCAGAAAGAAAACAAAAATCAACAATTCCATGTTGCATATCTTCATATGTTATGTATACAATACAAGTCTAATTCATATGCAAACTTTTGAAATGTAATTTGACGTATATTTTATTCATCGTCATTATATTTATACAGCTATGTTGAAATTCACCAGTATTTATTATTATAGACAGAAACGATGTTATATCAAGAAATGTAATCTTTATCACATTGTAAATTATATGAATAAATATTTATCTCCTACGAATACATTTAATATTCAGAGAATTGGACATGAACTTTCTTTCTTTCAATCAAGTGTTGAGAAAAGTATGTGAAATATCTGAAGAAGTTCTATAGTGAAGTGATTAAAAAAAAATTATGAGAGAGAGTGCAAGTTTTCTTTGGCTGTACTCGAACTCATGAACATATTCATAGTTATGCTATTAATGGTGATGCAACTAACTATTCCTATAACTATCTATTCTTAAAAACTGATCTCTTTTCTTTCTAAACCCCTCGTCTCTCTCTCTTCCCGGGCCTCTATATAGCTCTCTCTCTCTCTCTCTCTTTTCTCCTGTTATTTATTATTTACTTATTAGTTTATGCTTCTCCGGGGAAAATCTTGTTTGAATCTACGTTCTTCCTCTTAATATAATCATGACAGTTGTGTGTGTTTTTTGTTTGTCTTTTCATCAATCATTACTATTATCATTTTCTTTATTATATATAGCAGTATTGTTTTACTATATTCTTTTTTAACCATTTTGTTGTGAGTTTTTTTTTTTTGGTGACGGTAGTTTAATTATGTTGTATTTTTTACTGCTGTGGATGCGCATATAAATTTATCGTTAAGTCTATTTGATATCTGTGCAAAAAGAGGAAATGATGAAATTGGAAATTGAAGACGTTAAAATATCTATCGATTGGCATATAGCTTTCCATACTGTGGGCTCAGCTGATTCAATTTAGAGTACGTATTATGTGTGCATGCAACATTTGCCTCTGCCTCTGGTCATGTGAATGTGATGAGAGACTCCTCGTTTTGTGCATTAGAAAGGGTGCTGTTTTCGTCATGACAGTCATTCATCATGCAATCATCATTCAGTAAGAAATTTGTTTTGACATATATACCTATATGAAGGGTCATAGGTAGACGATTCATACAATCAAGCTCGCATCATATCACGCCAATTTATGGGCGACTCTACACAAATCAATATACCTAGGACTACGTGCAAAATAGTAATTATACTAGCGCTAGCGCTAGCGCTAGCATCTAGCACTTGCACTCTCGCTAACTTGGGGAAAGAAGTTTGGATAAAGATGTATTTATTATTATGAATTCTTTATTAGACGTAGCTATTGTTTTGATTATATGACCACTAATAAAATGATACTATAGGTCTACAGACTACTAGTACTACACAGAGACTGCAGTGACGGTAGTAGACAGGCAGCTAGGCTCGGCCAACTAACCGACCGCGCCAGCGCTGCCCCAGCCTCCCGCCCGGCCGGCCGCCACAGTCGCGGGCTCTGTCCCATGGCAACCACGGCACTAAATTGTCAGACCGCTGTATAGACCTATGTCATGTCATTGCTTGGTCGTCTAAGATTAATTAAACATATAAATTTATCTGAAATAGGTATTCCATGTGTTCATTATAAAATGCATAGTATTTTTAGTATATGCATGTCATGCATGATAAAATTAGAGTTCTTTTTCATCCTCTTATTCTTATTAATTTGCTGATTGAAAATTCAAAATACAAATTTTAGACAGACTTTATTTTCGTCTTCTCTTTGCTTTATTAAAGAAAAAAATATTGACTTACCTCATGTTTCAGTGTGCCGAGGGTCACTGGCACACGGTGAATTACCCTGGAAGCTGTTGCCCGGGTGATGCCATGAATCGTGGCCGTGGAATCAAGCACTGCCCCCGTTGCATAAAAATTCAAAGCTATAAAAACTTGCAGCTCTGGGGGAAGTGCCTGATTCCGTCTGGTGTCGTGCTGCAACAGGGGCCGAATCAAATTTATAACATGAATACACCCATCCCGTGTAAACCGGTACTTGCGAAATATGTCTTCATCCCTTAACTCCAAGGGCTGGCCGCGATTCCTGAAGATCCGCTCCCTCCTCCTCGCCCTTTCATATCCACGACGCTGCAACACAGCCAGTATGGCAGCCATAGTTACGGTAGTGTTACCGCAAGCTCAGAGGGTAGCGGTAATGTTACCGCTGATCTTTACAGACTTACCGCTCAAGTCCAGCGGTAAGTTTTTATGCAACGGATATTTACCGTTTATCTTAAAGTAACCGCTGCTTTTAAGACTTACCGCTCAAATGAGCACTTACCGCTACGGTAACTGTTTTATAATACGGGACCCTGGATTCTACATTCCCGTCTTTTGCGAGCATTATCTCTGTCGTATCTTTGTTTACGCTGAGCTTCGAATATGATGTAGCTGAAATAATAAGCTATTACAAATGTGCCATTTATTTCTCGATCAGATGCCGGGATCATGCTCATATTACACTTGCAAAGTGGGATTTGAGAAATTATTTTTCGTTTACGTGTAATCGCTGAGGGAAATGTTTTGGTGTATCGGTAACGCATTTGACTTCCGACCTCGAGGTTTCTGGTTTGAGTCCGGGCGTCTCCAACAATTGTTTTTCTTCACTTTTTTTTCTTTTTGACCTTTCACTGTACCATCTCCTTTGAATATTAAAACACGTAGAATCGCAAATAATGTAATAAACAACTATATTTACTTTATTATTACACTATTATTACTTGATCCATTACTGTTTGCGTATATTCCTTATAGGAGATGACTTTTTCTCAAATTTGAATTCTACATTCATGTCTTTTGCGAGCAATATCGCCGTTATTTTTAGCTTGATTTTTGTTGATTTTCGAGTATGTTGTAGCTGAGATTATATGCTATCTAATGTACTCTCGTTTTTTCAATCTGATGTTATCATGGTCTGTTGATGATGATGATCATCAACATCATCATGATCATCATGATCATGATCGTCATCATGATCATCATCATCATCGTCATCATCATTATCATCATAATCATTAACATTACCATTAATATCATCATCTAACATTATCATTATCATCATCATCATCATAGTCATCGTCATTATCATCATCATCATTAACATTATCATTAATATTATCATCTAACATTATCATTATCATCATCATCATCATCACCATTACTATCATGATCACCATCATGTTCATCATCATTGTCATTATGATCATCATTGTTTACATGTCTATATAACTTCTCCCTTTCTCTATATAGTAAATATTCAAATCTATCTTAAGTTTAAAAACAGACCACCTTATTTGTCAAAGTGACGAATTAAAATCTAGTTTATGATTATTATTGTTATCGGAAAAAAACTGTATACTTACATGAATGCAGAGGAAAATAAAATAAAATCGAAAATCTAAATATTTTACCATCACAAATTTTGCTATACATGATTATTATTTACATCAAATGTCTGATACAAAAAGGATGGCAACTGTCGACGAATGATTAGACCCATGAGAAATATAACATGGTTATTTTTAACTACGATAATTGCCCTTTTTACTTTTACAAGTGCTTCTTTTCTTTTCTAACAAGTGTCAGTTTTCTCGAGTCTTCAAATGAGTACCCACCTTTTTTTCTTCAAAACTTCTGCCCTTAATTTGAAGCGACCTAAAGCAACTTTATCTTTACTTTCCCCAAAGTTCGTTTGTTGTGCTCGCTCGCATCTATAGTTGGTTTAATTATTTGTTATTACTTGGTGTAGCGCTAGTGTCTGGCAGCTCCCGATCACACTCTTGATTATTGCTTAAAATTACCTTGTTTTTTTGCAGTAATAGCTACTTCAAATTTATACCATGTAAAGGTTTAGGACTCAGTGATCATCATGGTCCTACTCAGAAGAAGGAGTCTGGTCTTATTTTTGAGCAGTTTCTGGATATATTATTTCACTTTTCATTACAATCTGAGAGTCCAGCCAGATCTCCCAGCACCATACTTCCAGACTACTACTATTGTTCATGGTCATCCACTTGACTCATCACTGACAATAGTTGGTACTCTGAATGGCAGTGACCATCACATTGGCTATTCACTCTTCTTGGAAAGTGAACTGAACAAAGCCACCTGCCTACAAAAGATTCCGGACTGCTACAAACAGGATCTTACGGAATGTCCTGATCCTTTATCTACACCAATTACTCCATCTATTGTAACAATAATGCTTCTTGCTTCAAACCCTGACTGTACAGTTACTGCTACAAGAAAATATAGCATAGGGTTTCTTCATAAGCTGAATGCTGGAGTATCTACTTTTCATGAATGCTCACTATCATCACAGTTGTGTTCCAATTTATCGGCCCTAGGCCTGTTAAGATCACCGTGTGCTAAACATGGATGGGGCCTCGTTCACCCTTCAACTTATCGACGACGAACAAGACGCTTATTCAAAGGAGGAAACCGCAGTAAAAGCAAGTATGGTTTGCCGATCCGGGTCATTACTGGGTTTCATTCATCTTCCGATACACATATATATACACATCCTGAGTTTGTGAAGACGTCTGTGCCCAAAAGTTGCAACATCAACTTGATTACATTGACTGATCAGACTTATCCAAAGGATGACCATCTGTCGTTCTGTATGTTGAATGCCAGATCACTCCGAAACAAATCTACAGAATTCCAGGATTTTATATTGGAAAAAAACTGTGATGTTGTGGGAATCTGTGAAACATGGCTTACTCCAGATGACGATGCAGTCATCGCTGCCATCAAGCCTGCTGGGTACAGCTTTATACATCTCCCGAGGGCATGTAAACGTGGAGGTGGAGTCGGCCTCCTTTACCGCAGTGAATTGAATGTGATGGTCAACTCTCCATCAGATTTTCAATGCTTTGAAATGTTGTCAGCTACCTTGACTTCCAAGAATACCAACGTGGACGTTGTTATCATATACCGTCCTCCAGGTAACTCCGTAAAGTATACAAGTTTTCTTGACGAGTTTTCAAGCATGCTAGACGAACGATTGCTGAAACCCATGTCGCTTATCATCACTGGGGATTTTAACATTCATTTTGACAATCTGTTGGCATCAAACACCAAGCAATTCAATGAGTTATTAGCAGGTTATGATTTGGTGCAGCATGTTTCCACACCTACCCACGACAAGGGTCACATCCTGGACGGTTTTATATCTCGTCAATCGGATGCCAAGGTTTTCTCAGACCTTCGGATAACTCCAGGTATTTCGGACCATTCTGCAATTGTGTGCAATATACATCTGCACAAACATCCATCAGTTGTACATCCTCGAGTCATGCGTAACATCAGAGCAATTGACAGAACATCATTTGCAACAGATATGATGAACAGCGAGCTTTCCTCGACGTCTTCACACACTGACGATGTAACAGCTAGAGTCGACTTGTATAACATGGTTCTCAGTGACTTATTAGATGTCCACGCACCAGCCATATCCCGACCTGTCAAGACACGAGCTCATACTCCTTGGTTTAATCACGAAATTAAAAGTGAGAAACAAGAACGTAGGCGCCTGGAAAAGAAGTGGCGATTTTCGAAGTTGGAGATCGATCGTCAACTGTATTGCAAACAGAAACAACATGTGCACTCTCTTCTCCGCAAATCGAAACATGATTACTACCAGAAATCAATTAGTGACTGTGGTAACGACTCCAAGAAGATGTTCAAATTTGCTAATGCACTCTTGAATCGCAAACAGACATCTCCACTTCCAGCGAACGCATGCAACAAATCCCTAGCGTCGCTCTTCAGCCAGTTCTTTGTTTCCAAGATTGACAGTATTCGAAGGAACCTCTGTCCTGATGTTGCTCCACTTCCACCACTGTCTTGTATTGGACTTGCAACACTTGCAGATACTACTTCAGAGGAAATTGAGTCCCTTATCCGCAACAACCCTGTTAAATCATGTGAGCTTGATCCGATTCCAACTAAGCTTCTTAAAGAATGTGCCGCTATCATATCTCCTTACATTGCCGATGTGGTCAACCTGAGTCTGCAGAGTGGGAAAGTTCCGAAAGCCTTGAAGATCGCTCATATTCATCCACTACTGAAGAAGCCTTCATTAGATCCAGAATGTCTCCAGAACTATCGTCCAGTCTCGAATCTACCTTACTTGTCGAAACTTCTGGAGCGGGTAGCCTTCTCTAGATTGTATGATTACCTACAGGAGAATGATCTACTTGACAATCACCAGTCAGCTTACCGTGCAAATCACAGTGTTGAGACCCTGCTCGTCAACCTGTCCAACAACATCCTGACAGAAATGGATGTTGGTAGGATCACAGCAGTCGTGTTATTAGACCTGTCGGCAGCATTTGATACTGTGGACCATCGTATTCTTGTCAATGTATTGTCATCAATTGGAATTCGTGACCACGCACTTGAATGGTTCATGTCCTATTTGGATGAACGGCAGCAATTGGTATGTGTAAATCATGAAAGATCTGGTCCTGTCAAGCTCAGTTGTGGCGTCCCGCAGGGGTCAGTCGGGGGGCCGTTGCTGTTTTCCTTGTACATCACTAGGCTCAAGCAAGTTTTACAGCAGCATGATGTCAAGTATCACTGCTATGCAGATGACATCCAGATCTACGCATCGTTCCTTCCCAATCAAAATGACGCAAGTCGGACTGTCAAACTACTCGAAGCTTGCGTCAAAGATGTGCAAACTTGGATGAACTCGAACTCACTCAAACTGAATGATAGTAAAACTGAACTAATTTTATTGGGTTCCAAATCAAATCTTGCTAAGATACAGTCGTTCAATATATCCATATCAGATTCTGTAATTAGTCCTTCCTCGCAATGTCGTAACCTTGGTGTCATGTTAAACTCGTCTATGTCATTGTCAACTCATGTTTCTAGTATTTGTAAGTCAGTCAGATATCAACTAAGAAATCTAGGTTTTATTAGGAAATATTTAAGTCGTTCAATCACAGAGAAATTTGTATATGCTCTTATTTCATCACGCTTAGATTGCTGTAATTCTATTCTCTATCTACTCCCTAACACACAACTTTCTCGACTTCAGAAACTGCAAAATACTGCTGCACGTATTGTCACACTTTCTTCTCGTATAACCCACATCACCCCCATTCTCAAAACTCTTCACTGGCTCCCGGTATGTGACCGAATTATTTTTAAGTTGTTGTTGTTAGTTTTCCATTCATTGTATGACTCTGCTCCTTCCTACAATATCAAGTTGATTGTTACGTATAAGCCTACAAGACGTCTTCGTTCATCTCAATCCTCCTTATTAGTTGTCCCTAAGACGCGCAGTTCCTGGGGGGATAGAGCATTTTCTCATTCCGGTCCATCCCTTTGGAATAAGCTGCCACTTAGTATTCGTAATTTAACTACCCTTCATGCCTTCAAAGTTGCTCTAAAAACCCATCTCTTTCTAAACAGTGCTATTTAATCATGTCAATGTAGCGTAATAATTTGTGTTGTTTTGGTTTACTTTATTTTAGTTAAGAATGTTATATTTTTGTGATAGTAATACATGTATGTACAGCGCCATGAGCGTCAGAGCCTGGCGGATACCGGCGTTATATAAATATCCATATTATTATTATTATTATTACATCTTAAAGGTCTTTTCAGTCTTTGCTGATTATTTTGTGTTTAAAAACCAATCCGGGTTATGTTTTTTTTCCTATTCACATGATGTAATTTTCATATTGCTCCGGTCGTCTCATTTTCGCTCGCTGGAACATTGCCAGCACAAACCACTGACCTCTATCTCCTGGACGGATCATCGCCCATTCCTATTCACTATACGTTACGTACTAAAAGGCTGTAATGTCTGACCGTTCATGAATATTCCTGTTTTTGCTTACCTCGGCAAAATGTTTGCTTTTACTAAATGGAAAAAATGACGGTGGGGGGTTGGATGAAATGGATATAATGAACCAAGCAGAAGTGATCTATGATAATTCATGCGTCTTATCCTTCGTGTGCTTGACCTATAATCTTAAAATCGCTTGGCAAACAGAGTCCAAAGTTTGACTTGTTTCACATGTGTATTATAGGCAATGACGAGCTTGCAACCTATTTTTGTTCAAATTACGGTGGGTGAACTTTCAAAAGTCAATGGGACATGAGGGTTCCAATGAAAAAGCTAGTGATAACGTACGTTTAAACAAACAAAATAATTTTAACGATTTTTTTGTTTGTTTGTTTTTTTTTTGTTTTTTTTTGTTTTTTGTTTTTTCTTTTCTTTGGGGGGGGGGGGGTGGGTTAAATTCCATAGGCTAACATGTTAGGCTGCTGACTCTGACGATAGGGGGCGTTGTGAAACTAGACTAAACGGAGCTATATGCTTGGCATTGCGACCTCAAAATCTTAACAATTTTACTATCTCACAAATAAATATTCAGACCATCACTCCCAACTGCATAATATAATGCTTAAGCAGTATCTTGCACCATGTAAACAGAACGCAAATGAAATTACCCCTCATAATGTAACAAAAATATAAGGGTATAATATGAATATCTAAAAATTCTATGTTTTCCTTTAGAGGTTTCCTTTGTAAGTGCCTTATTTTTTACAGAAGTGTCTATGTTATTGGTACGACTTTAAGGCAAGATACTCACTGATAAACACTGTGACGTCACATGGTAAATATAAAATTGATGTGTTAATGAAGCTATGGTAACGATATTGCACGCTGATTCTTCATCGGTAAAGTGACGTATGGTACGGAGGAAAAGCATATGCTAACAATATTGAATTTATTTTCTGTCAGAAGAGGCTCGTATGTATTCTAATTTGTAATAGGTAATATTATGTATATATAAATAAACGTTGCGTTGTCATATCATACCTACTAACAGCAAGCGCATTTTAACTCCATGAATTATGCTACAGATGGAAAACGCGGGTTCAGTACAGAGGTCGACTGGACAAATCCCAAACGTGATGCCTATAGAGATAATGTTAACAACGCGGGAGACAGAAAGAAATATTCAATCGGATGCGCAGTCTTCGTTTTCAGGTAAGCTTTGATTTGTCCGGCTTATCTTAGTCGTATTGTGATATAGATGTACCCCTGATTTCATTTGCAAAGACTATCACCTTTTTTGTTATGAAAGAGAGTGCTTCAATAGGTGCCAATACTATCCAGCTTTCTTTAAGTACGCGATGCGCAGCAGTGCGTGGATAGCTTAATGCGCGAGTCTTTTATTCTCGTACTTGGGAGTGTTACATGGAGATTATGCAATGTATCCTTCAATCACATTCTATGAAAATAAATATTTCCTCCTTTTTTTCTATTTATGCTTTTAGGTTATTTTTTTGGATATTTTTTTAATTCATTATAATAAGACAATATCAAGTGAGTCAAAGAACATACGCAGCCAGCGGGAAAAGGGTTAATCAGTGTTATCCCAAGTACCATCTTTGAGAATGAAATCACTATTTGCAGTAGATATACCCGACCTGTCTCGAATAAGGTTATGTTTTCTTGAACGTTCGTGGACGTGACGCGAAGACCGATGGTTTGAAGTAAGCCATGCTTTTTATATAGGGTAGGTGCAGGGAATTGGAGACCCTTAAGCACATTTACATAATTTACATAAACATGAAAAAAGTTACACATACAGAGAGTTTTGTATTCTCTTCAGTAACTTCTTCTCTTTATTTGGTAAACAAAATTGTAGGCATGATGTAACTGATTAATAAGGCCAAAAAAAAAAAATTGGTTGTCCTCGACCGCCCGCCCGTTATTTTCGGGCAGCTCGCTTTTTTCTTTTTTTTTAATTCATTTTTTAAAATATTTTTAATTCAATTTTTCAACCGTCCCGTTGCCAGTTTTGTCTTTTCATTACGCAATTAGGTATTTATTAAACTTGCCATTTTTATTTTTCTATGTCGTTCATTCAAATCAGGTTCTGAGCATTCTTAAACTCATTTTAAAGCCCGTCTGTACTAGTTTACAGGAGGGATTAGACCACCCTGCAAGGTCACTGGACAGGTGGTTATCTCATCTAATCAGCTCTTAGTTAATATAAGATAAAGAGGATCATTGGGGACCAATGGTCACCGATTAGGCATTGTTTGCTACATAGAGGGCGCAAGTAGGTATAAGTAGTACAATGGAGATTTAAAAGGTGCTGTATTTCAAAGCCCAAAATACTTTCTGTGTTGGTCTTGATATTCATTGTACATTAAACTAGTCTTTTACCATATTAAAGTGTTTTTATAGACTCTGTTTGTTTAAATGCTTGACAATCCCAATGATTTTTTTTTTTATGGAAAAAAAAATATTAAAAAAAAAAAAAAACGGGGAAAAAAAAAAAAAGACACACAAAAAAATGAAGTTAACAAAAAAAATTAAAAAAAATAAAAATCCGCCCGCCCGCCCCTACTCCAGAAAAGCAATCGAGGACAACCAAACAATTTTTTTTTTGGCCTAAGATAACAAGGATTAATGACGTCAAAGGTCTCTTATTATCTGCATGTGCAGGTAATAAGGGACAGTTACAAATCAAGACATTTTAAATACAATTTGAATGAAAATGGGATTGTTATGGTTACTTCAAACACTTTAAAAAAAAAAACATTTGCAGCCAATGAATTTACTGTAATTTTGAAACGATTTTAAAACAATGTGGCCCAAAATATTTCTATACATAGACAATTAACCATCCAGCATCGGGTCATTGACTGTTCTCGGCATATAATCACAACAAACGACCCCCATCTCTCTCTCTCTCCCTCTTTCTCTCTCTTCGAACTTCTCTCCTTCTTTTTTCTTTTAACCTTCCCTTTTCTCTCTTCTAGCATGTACTTGTATGATGATTATTGTTGTCTCGCCGAAATCTGACTCTCTTAATTTTCATTAATGTATTACACTTAATTAGGAATAATATGTTTATTTAATTATGATCATTCCATTCTCTGCTCTCTCTCCCTCTCTCTCTCTTTCTTTCTCTCTTTGTACCTCCCCTTTTCTCCCATCCTCTCTCTCTCTACTCCATTCGCTTTATCACTCTCACTTTCATGGGCCATATACCTTTCCCTGCTCTTGCATATCTTCTGCTAGTACATCCTTTCACGTAATTTACATAAACGAACGCAATATAATTTTGCTTTCTTTGTCATTATGTTACAGATTTATTTACTATGTTTCGTAATACTATTGTACATTTATATAATTTACAACACTGTACCTTTTTAAATTGACCGTTTAAGCCTTGTGCTGCCGGTCGATCATTATACAGGGTGAGTCAGAAAGAATGTCCCACTTTTTAAAAGTTGCATTGTTTGAAGTATGAATATCTAATTAGGGGTATAATGATATGTCTTGATAGAGTTATCCTCCCAGTAAATTTAGGTAAAATTTTCATTTGAATCCCTTCACGCATGACTGAACATCAGACAATCTTTACAAGACTGCCAGACTTGCGCCAATTTACTGGGTGAGGAATAAAACAGTGCATTGAACAAAGACAGGCAGACAGACAGACAGACACACACACACACGCACACACACACACACACACACACACACACATAAACATACACACACATGCACACGCACACACACACACACACGCACACACACATACACACACACACACAGACGCAAACACAGAAAACACACACGTTTACAAATGTCTCAGAATTTGTTTTCTTTTTTCTTTTCTGATTAAGCATTGATTTTTATCAAGATCCCTGAATGTTTAAGTGGCATTTCCCTGACAATCTTTCCCTTTCACTACCACCATATCATCATCATTGTCATCATCTTAATCTTAATCATAATCATCATCATCGTCATCATGACGTGTGTGAGTGTGTGCCTATGTGCGTGTGTGTGGTGGTGCGTGTGTTTGTGTATGCAAAACAAAATTTGCAAAACAAAATGCAAAACATAATATCTGGGTAACACGGCTCTTGGTATTACAATGAGCTTTATTGCAAGGTACTTTCCATAAACCTTTGTAAACATAGCATTACAAATTCAAATGCAAGACCACATCTGAATTGAAAGGGTTCTCGGAATGGCGGTAATGGTGTCGGAAACGCCCTTTCTCTTTTGGGTATGCAATTATGATTGGTGAGAGGGCCTGTCCGTTCATCACTTGTAACTCATGATATGCAAAGTATATAACTTGGCATAATGATATAAAATGGCAGCAGGATTGTATTACAATCCTGGGCACGCCTTAGGTGAGAGGAGACATTTCCTTCACGAGGTGCTTATTTTTAAACACAGTCTATGTACATTCAAATAGGTGGGTAGATGATTGGATGCTCTTTTGAACGTCCGCTTTCTTTCACGATGTATATTGCAACGCCTTTATACAATGCCATAGTATCTGGGTAACGACGGCTTTTTTTTATATTACAATGAGCTTTATTTCGATACGGCATTCTATGTAAATTCACATATCTTAGTAAATGACTGATACATATTTAAAAAATTTTCTGTAAAGTGAAAACAATTCGAGTATCTGGATAATGGTCCGATCTGTTCACCCAGCCAAAACTATTGGTTTAAAGACAGGTGGTGGTGTGATGTTTTGAGAGGGAGGAACGTGTTGGGATCCGGTAGGCATGCTTGCCTATCATTATGTTGGGCTGACGTTTGGTGTTCTTTCGAGTTGTCGGGAACGCCCTTTAGGAGTTTTTATACGGAGTGCATACAAAATGATCAGGTGCGTGAGCCGGTCTATTCATTCATGGGTGAGGCATATTATGCAAATTATAGAACTTGGTAAATGATAGCATGATGGGTTCGGTTTGCACGAACAGTTTATTATGTTGCCGAACTGGTGTCGTTTGGGGGAATTCGGTTTATTGGGATCGTGTTTTTATTTTAAATTAGAAGGTGCGTATTGTGATTAGGTACGCGGGCCGGTCAATTCACTGTAATGCATTTTTAGGAAAATCATTTATTTTAGTTATGACGAGCGGGTTCCGTAATACAATTCAAGGCATTTGTTAAAGGATAAAAGCTCTTTGTAATATATATATATATATATATATTTTTATTTTATTTTTTTAATTAGATTACGGTTATATAACAATACAACGTATTTCTCATCGACTTGTGCAAGAAGAAATGTTTAGAATTGAGATGAGGAGTTCTGTCATTGGTCTAGTTAAATTGACAGGGAAAGGGGGAGGCTCTTGCTCTCGGATGTTTACGTACACCGAAGAGCAGATTTGGGTTGTTTTGTGTGGGGGTGTTGTGTGTGTAGTGAATATGCTTGTGTGTATGAATGCGTTGGGTTGTGTGGTACGGGGTGGATTCTGCTTGCATTTTTTTTTATATAATTCGACGATAAGTATGCATGTATGTTTGGCTGCAGATAGTTTTTTCTATACATTTGCTCACGGTGGAAATAGATTATGTGGAAGTTTCTTTGGAGTTTATCGATGTAAGGTTTTGGATACAATTACACATAAAATAACATGGCAGTGAAATTATATTTCATGACATTAAATGTTAGAGGAATAAGAGATAGGTTAAAAAGAGTGAATATTTTTGAATGGTGCAAAACTAAAAAGAATAGTATAATTTTCTTACAAGAAACATATAGTACAGTAGAGATAGAAGAGCGGTGGAAACACGATTGGGGAGGGCCAATGTTTTTTAGTCATGGGTCAAACCATAGTAGAGGGGTTCTTATTTTATTTTCTAATCATTTAGATTTTGAAGAACAAAATTAAAGTAGATGAAGAGGGGAGATACATTATTTTTAAAGGTGAAATACAAAGGGTTAAAATGCTATTGGTTAATGTGTTTTTTCCAACGAGAGATAAAGAAACTTTACAAATTGAATTTTTGAAGAAGTTAGATGAAAGTATTTTTGATCAGTGTGATCGGGACTATTTAGTTTTATTAGGAGGTGATTTCATTAGTATATTGGATGGAAAATTAGATTATGTGGGGTCAAAAACACCGGTGAAATCTCGGGTTATTGATTTGATTAAGGAATTTTTAAATAAATACGATTTAGAAGATATATGGAGGAAAAAAATCCGAATGTAAAGCAATTTACTTTTCGACAAAATTGGCCGGTGGTGCAAAGCCGTTTAGATTATTGGTTTATACCTTGTAGTGTTGAAAAATTGGCGGGTACGTGTGAGATTTTGACATCTATTACGCCAGATCATTCTGGCGTTAGGCAAGAATTTAATGATCTGGTTGATAAGTTTGTTTTGGGGAAATCATGTTGGAAATTTAACAGTAGTTTATGTATGGATAAAGATTTTGTTGAAGAGATGAATAAGGAAATACAGGAATTAAAAGCTGAATGGTCATTACAGATTTTGAATAAATTAGTATTTTGGGATTTTTTAAAGATGAAAATGAGAGAATTTATTATAACATACTCGCGGAAAAAGGCAAAAGCAAGGAGGGTTGAAATAGAACTGTTAGAGAAACAAATCAAGAATTCAGAAGGCGAACTGGTAGTGGGACCCACTAAATATATTGTTGATTGTATTGAGGAGAAAAGGGATAAACTAAATAAATTGTATGATTTTTCTCGACAGGGCATTAAAATAAGATCAAGAGCACCTTTGTTTGAATATGGAGAAAACAATACGCAATATTGTGAACAGTTGTTAAAATCGAATAAAAGGAAAAGTGTAATTAGGGAGGTGTACAAAGAAAATGGGGAAACTACTAGAGATAAGGAGGAAATTTTAAAGGAAATTAAACTATTTTATAAAGATTTATATTCTTTAAGGGCTGATATAAATCAAAACGACCCTTTCTTTTGTAATGATATTTCAAAGTTTAATGAAGACAATAGGGAAATCTGTGAAGGTAAATTAACTAAAGATGAATGCTTGAAAGTTTTAAAAGAAATGAAATTGAATAAAACCCCGGGAAATGATGGGTTAACAATTGAATTTTATTATACTTTTTGGCCAGCTTTGGGTGATTTGTTAGTAGAAGTATTGAATGAAACATACGAAAGGGAGGAATTAACGGCATCTCAAAAACAAGGGGTAATTACCTTAATTGAGAAGGAAGCGAAAGATACTCTCCATATACAAAATTATCGACCAATCACGCTTTTGAATGTAGATTATAAAATTGTATCTAAAGTTCTAGCAAAAAGAATGAAAGAGGTTTTAAATGAAATAATTCATCATGATCAAGTTGGATATATTAAAGATAGAAATATTGGGGAAGCTGTACGATTGATAGATGACATGTTATTTTATTCTATGCATTTTGGGGAACAAGGGAAAGGGTTTTGGTGTGCAGTGGATTTTGAGAAAGCTTTCGACTCTGTATCTCTTGGATATTTATTTCAAATATTGAAATTGTTCGGTTTTGGAGATTCATTTTGCTCTTGGGTAAAATTATTGTATAAAGGGATAAGTAGTTGTGTTATGAACGGTGGTCACTCCACGGGGTATTTTGAAATAGAAAGGGGAATAAGGCAAGGGGATCCTTTATCGCCATATTTGTTTTTGGTTGCCATCGAAATTTTGGCGCATGCAGTAAGGAGGGACAACGGTATTAAAGGGATTTCATTTGGAAAATCTGAAATTAGGCAAGTGTTATATGCAGATGATATGACAATATTTTTGAAGGATATTGATTCGGTTAGAAGGTTGCAATATATTTTTGAATCATTTGAACAAATTAGTGGTCTTAAAGTGAATAAAACAAAGACACATTTTATGTGGATGGGTGAGGATGAGAACAAACCTGATGGGCCTTTATTTGGAAATTTGGTTAAGGAAATACATATTTTAGGGGTTAGTTATTCATTAGATCGAAGATTAAAAGATGATTTGAATTATAAAGAAATTCTAAGTAAAATAAAAAATTGCTTGTATGGTGGAAACAAAGAGATTTAACTATTATGGGTAAAATACATTTGCTAAAAACTTATGCGCTTTCAAAATTAAATTATATTTCATCTCTCGTTCTTGTCCCTCATTGGGTATATAAAGAAGTTGCAAAAATTTCATTTGAATTCATATGGAGGGGGAAAGATAGAATTAAACGGGCAATAATGTATCAGGATTATGACTTTGGAGGATTAAGAATGATTAATTTTGAAATGTCCGTTATTATATAGCGCATAATGTGGATAAAACGTATTTTATATGGAGAGAAAAGTTTGGGATGGAAATAGTTTTTTGATCATTGCTTACAGTTTGTGGGTGGTAGATTTATTTTTTTATGTGATTATGATTTAAAAAAGATTAAACTCGTTTTTAGATATTCCACCATACTATATGGAAATGTTGCAAGCATGGCAAGAGACAGGTAATTTAAGATATTTGGAGGGTTATATTAATCCAAGTATTTTTAATAATCAGAATATATGTATAAATGGAAAAAGTATATTTGATAGATACTTGTTTGAAAGAGGGATTGTTCAACTGAATCATTTGGTTGAGAAAGGTCATGTTAAGTCTGTTAAATATTTTATGAACCTCGGTATGAAAGGTAATAATTTGCTTATGATTATTGATATTTATGATGCGATACCCATGTTATGGAAGGATGATTCAGGGTCAATAGAATTCCTCGAGGTTGATTTGATAAGCTTTAATACTTATTTTCATATTTCTAGTAAAAAAATACAGTTTGTGGATGTGGGTTCAAGAACAATCTATGATTATTTTATCAAAGCACTGCAACAAACGTATGATTTGCAGGTAAGGGATGGGCGAAATGATTATGATTTTATAGATAAAGAATTAAAAGAAATATTTGTTAGACCAAGAATTACTATACTCATTAGAAAACAACGTGAATTTCAATTTAAATTATTGCATGGAGCCATATACACTAATGAGCATCTTCATAGATTTGGTTTTGTTGGTGATAATTTATGTTCGTTTTGTAAGCAGGAAATAGAAACATACAAACATTTATTTTTATCTTGTGGGAGCGTTCAAAGGATATGGCAGGCTTTAATACAACTTTTTGAGTTAGATGAAATTAAAGATTTAGAATGGCGAGATATATTTGTTGGGTAGGTAGGTAGTTCATATAGAATAAAAATGTGTAATACTATCATTTTCATGGTGAAGTATGTTACATTTATGTCAAGATCGGGGGGGGGGGCGAGTACTAACTTTAGAAAAGATGAAAAATAAACATTTTTAAGTATAGGGATGAGGAAAAGAAAATAGCAATTAAAATGGGAAAGCTAGGATCACATTTCTTAAAGTGGGAGCAGCTTAAGATTAATTAAGATTTGCTTTCTTCTCCACCGTGAGCCTGTTAAAAGCGTAACTCGATTTTGCGGCCTGGATAACTTATTTAGTATATTTTTCTTGAGTTGAGAATGTTGGCAGACATCCACTGAGTGAGTACTGTGTTTGTGGGGGGGGGGGTGAGTGGGGGTGGGTAAGTATGTGTGTGGGTGGGTGAGTATGTTTGTGTGATAGAGGGTGAGTATGTTTGTGTGAGGGAGGGGGCAGGGAGGGGGCAGGATTGTTTTAGTAAAATTACCTCCAGATTTGTTTAAGTTTTTTTTGTAATATATAAGTAAATAACATTTACAATTGACATATTATGTTTAGGTACTTATACGTTTACTTTGTTGCTAAGTTATATTATACTGCAAATAAGTTTGTGTTTAATTATGTTTATGTAAAAGCATCAATATTGAACACGTTTATTTTATTCAATTGTATGTCATGGTTTGTATTACACATCTGGAGAAATAAAACAAAGTTGTTAAAAAAAAAAAAAAAGTATGTGTGCTTGTGTGTGTGCTTGTGTGTGTGTTTGTGCGTATGCGTTTGTGTGTGTGTTTGTGCGTGTGCGTGTGTGTGTGTCTGTCTGTCTGTCTGTCTTTGTTCAATGCACTGTTTTATTCATCACCCAGTAAGTTGGTTCAAGTGAAATCTGGAAGTCTGGTAAAGATTGTCTGATGTTCAGTCATGCGTGAACGGATTCAAATGAAAATGGTACCTAAATGTACAGGGAGGATAACTCTATCAAGACATATCATTAAATCCCTAATTAAATATTCATACTTCAAATAATTCAACTTTTAAGAAGTGGGACATTCTTTCTGACTCACCCTGTATACCAATAAATGAATACTAATAATAATAATAATAATACATCTTGGACCTGGTGTCCCCCATTGCCTGCACTAATTTCTGATCAGACATCATTCATAATGTGCTGTGCAACACCCATTCACAACATACAATGGCCATAATTTTTCTATAATGGTTGGCACACTTCATAAACTTAATGTTAAAACTACTTTTTTAAGAGCCACCCCTAAATATCTGCATACACCACAACATTCAGTGAAAATTGTGTTTTTATATCAGAGCAAAATTTTACGATCAAAATTGGTTACCTTGGTTAATTCTGCCATTTTTCTCGGAGAAAGAGCACATTGTAGTCTTCGAAATGAATTGGATATATGCAGTAGTGTTGTTAAAGGCCACAAATGGCGCTAAAGCAATATTGGAGCCAACACGGACAGACAGTGATGGGTTTAAGCTTGGTGGTCTCCAATTCCCTGCGGTCTCCAATTCCCTGAACCTACCCTATGTATGTTTGTAATTATTAATGACAAGTTAGATGTTTTATTAGCTATATGATGTAGAATCCAATCCCAAAAAGAGCACAATCGAATAAAAATTAAACGACGTACAGCGAATTAATTGTTATGCCTAATGCCTAGGTCACATTTGCCGCGGCTGCCGTGCAGTCTAACATATCTACGGCCAATAGCGATTATAGGACCGTCGCACATGTTAGGGTAACCGCACGGCATATTTTGAATTTGTAGAGATAGGAAATTTGCGACTGCCGTAAGGCCTTTGAAGTGGTGACGCACGGTTGCCTTAGGCTATCCCTGCAGCGGCCGTAGCTTTTTGACAAAATACTAAAGCAGACGCAAGGTAGCCGCAAGGTGCCCGCAAGACGGCAAGACGGCCGAAGGGGCACCATACGGCGACCGTGCGACCAGACTGATGCTACCGCTTCACCCCTGGAGTATGTAAAACGCAAGGCTTTCGTACGCCCGACGTACGGTCGCCGTGGAACCGCTCTACGGCATGGCTACGACGTGTCTAACCGCTACGGCGAACCTAGAAAAGAAAACAGTTATAACTCTGCGTTATAATCCCACGGCGACTGGTACGGCCTGTAAAGAAAGGGATACGCCCTGGGCTGACCCCGATGCCACCGGAAGTCGGAAGTATCTCTTTTTCCTGGGCGTACGGCCACAGCATCCTAGCCGTAGAGCAAATGTTACCTAGGCATAATATATGGTTCCATGACACATGCTCCGCCGACGATTGCTCCGCCGACATTCACTCCGCAAAACGCGACAATTTTTTCAGTTCCCCCTCCCCCCCCCCCCCCCTCTCGCGCAAAGCGTTGAAGCTTTGATACTTCATTAAATTATTTTAGAAATAAGACAATCCGTTGCACCGTTTTCTGTCTTTCCTGATGTTGTTCATTGATTCTTCCTTCTATCACATTTTCTCATGTAATTCTTTGTTCTTATCATTTCCCTACCTCCATTCCTTATGTATTTTTTTGTCTATCTTCCATCTTCTCTTCAATCTTTTCATTTTCTATTCTTTTAAATTTTCTTTCTGTCTTTCCTGATATTATTATTTGTTTTTATTATTCTTTTTTACTTCCTTCTATCAACTTTTTTTTATGTTATTCCCTGTTTTAATCATTCCATCACTTTCTCTTTCTTTCTTCCCTTATGTTATTGTTTGTTTCTTTCTTCTGTCACCTTTCCTTTCTGTCTTTCCTTATGTTATTCTGTATTCCTTCCTTCTATCGTTTTCTTTCTACCATTCCTTAGGTTATTCTTTGTTTTTACATCTTTCATCTTCTTTTCTATCCTTCCATTATCTATTCTTTATCATTTTTTCTTTCATTATGTTATTTTTGTGTTTCCTCCTTCTATTCTTATGTTATTCTGTGTTTGTATTTTTCTTTGTTTCTTCCTTCTATTAACATTTACTTCTCTCATGTTATTCTTTGTTTTTTATCATTCTATTACTCTATTTTTCTGTCTTTCCTTTCTGATTTACGTGGCGATATAGCTAAGATGGAATCCATGACACATGCTCCGCCGACAAATGCTCCGCAAAAAGCGACAATTGCTCCTCGACATTTGCTCCGCGACATTTCCTCCGACGTCAAATGCTCCGCCGACAGTTGCTCCGCCGACAATTGCTCCGCCGACATTTGCTCCGCCGACAATGGCTCCGCCGACATTTGCTCCGCCGACATTTGCTCCGCCGACAATTTTTCTTTCATGTGTTATTGTTTTTTTTTTTTTTTTTTTGTTATTCAGGGCCGTAGTAAGCATTTTGAGAAGGGGTGCGTTTTAATTCCCCGATCAGGAGACACTGATGGAAAAAAACTGATAAACCTTTGCGAAAGAAGCAATCCTTTTTTTTCGGGGGGGGGGGGGGGGTGCAGAAGTAATATATAAACTTTTGTCAACCTTGAGTCGACCTTCTTTCAACAAGTAGTGATTAAAATAGCATCGCTTTTAAATCACTGATGTACAAAATGTATTACGAACATTAGCTATATAGCGAGCAAGCGAATTTTCACCCTTTTCATAATAACTGAAAACCATCTGGCAGCCTACCACCCCTTTTCTTAATCAATGATTATTTCACGAGCATGTAGGCTTATATTTCATACTCCATTTTATTTATCATTTTCCCCGACGTTTCGCGACGCCGTGCCGGCAGAATTTAGCGTCATTATATTATACCGACACAGTTCCGACACAAAAGTCGGGCGGGCTCTGTCTTGGATATATGATGGCCCCTTAGACCCCTGTTACACATGCGTCGGCTTTTAAATCCGGCCCCAGAGGCGGCCTCACGCCTGCAATTTGAAGCCACCTCGAGATCATCGAACCCCTGTTACACATATCTCGTGCCCACAATTTTGCGTCTACACATAGGCCGGCCTCACGTCGCCTTTTCATGAGCTGACCTTGGGATGCACTCCAGAAAGACAGAAAGAGAAAGTGATATAATGATAAAAACAAAGAATAACATAAGAGACGGTGATAGATGGAAGAAACAAAGAATAACATAAGGAAAGACAGAAAGAGAAAGTGATATAATGATTAAAACAAAGAATAACATAAGAGAAAGTGAAAGAATGATAAAAACAGAGAATAATATAAGAGAAGGTGGCAAAGCACGCCCGATTTATTATGTTGATGTATGATGACAGGTCACGTAACTTCCGCTTATAAGCTAGCCTTTAAACAAGGCCTCATGTCTGATAGACGCCGAGCGACTAAAAGGAGACTAATCGCGAAAACCCGAGTGAACGACAGAGCGAGTAGAGCAGCCAACTAGCCTTTAGCAATCTGGATAGGATTTCTTACGTTAACTTTTGTGCCGACTGGAATTCGCTACCGAAATGGTAGCGTCCAATCAGCGAACGTATCCCCGCATTACGTCAGCATAATGTATAGTATCCATCGCACACACACACAACAAGCACAGTAAACTCTACGTAGTACGAACATGGTCTACTATGAACTAAGAATGACGTACGGGCTAAGACCTCTGACCTCTACATGGAACGAATACGAGTTGGACTGGTTCATTTAATATATAGGGAAAGTCCAATTATCTCACTTATGATTGTTAGCATAAGTCATCAAATGCTTCCTATGTTATTGTAATTTTGCATGTAAAATAGATTTGAATGTGATATTTTGTATCTATCATTTATGTTTATCTTATAAGCAAGACTTATTTACGTCTTTTACCTTTTCTTACATGTTTTGATAATGAACACAAACGAAGCCAACTGGAAGATGGCCATTCTGAGTGGTCAATGAATCCAAAGTAATGAATAATTCATACAGAGCAGTAACATCTAGAATACAAAAGGCCTCGTGACTAGCCTGCGTCACTCGGTCGCGCGTTCACCCCGGGTATCTAGACTCATCTCAGCCGCTGTTTGGGGTGGAAAATAGCCAGAGTCATGAGGCCTTAACAAAAGGCTACTTATAAGCCGGCCCCGAGTCCACCTTGGTGTACACCTACTGATTGCGGGACCGAGTCCGGATTCGGGCCGGCCTCAAACCACATCCAGAGGTGGACTGAGTCCACCTGGCCTCAGTCCGGCTTTTAAAAAAAAAGTTGATGTTTCACATACGTCGAGCCGCCTCCGGGGCCGGCCTCAGTCTACTTTTAGACGTATGTGTTATAGGGGGCATGATAAGTGCGATCTGACTGGTTGCGCTGCCATTTTAAATGAATTGTCAATTAAAACAAATATTGATGAAGCCCTACGAGAAAACATCCAAAGTTTCAGACGTCTTTTGAAATCATTTATTTATTTCCAACTCGTTATATTCCAAAGTAGCGCTTTAAATTTTATATGGGAATGATTACTTCAGGCATTTTGACCTCTGTGAGGTTACCGCAAAAACAATTATCTGACACCCTCCCTGGCTATGAGATAGAGACTACATTAAACATGTATATTCCTTTAACGATGATTTTCTTCATTTCCTCACTTTTTTCAGCGCCCAAGACAATATCATTCGGATCGAAGAGGGACTGAGCACGGCCGTTAAATGTCTTCTCGCGCAGCAAGGTAACACGCTTGTCCGAATAAAGCAATTTCCCGTTTTTTTTAATATGGAATGGCTTTTAATTATTACAGCTTCTCCCGATTGATATATAGTGATAATAGACATCACAAGCATCTGCTTAAAGCAGAACATCATTCTGTACTCCACATACCGGCCCTCTTAAATGAGAAGCCTTTCTGAACATTTAACAATACTTTGTTCATTTGAAACATTTCAAAATTAAGTCTATCCACAATCGCTAATTGCAATAAATTATTGTTCCTTTAAATTCTTTGACTTCCTATACTGTTCAAGTGACTTTTTCCACCCCTTTAAATGACCAATCACCCTTAACCTATTCAATGATCTTGACCATTAATATCAACATAAAATATCTGAAAAGTTTCTTTTCAGCAAACAACTAAATAATTTCAAAAAGCTTTAACATTTGCATAAAATGCACCAATTGTATATCAAATGCACTACATAAAGCAAATATCCTTCTCAACATCACCATGGCAACCGTATCAGAACTCCCAACATTCCTTGCCAGAATTTAGAATCATTTTGGTAAACATCGACTCCAAAGATAACTGTAAGCAACCACTGTAAGCTCCCTCTTTCATTTCAAAACGTTTGCACTATGAATAAAGATATTCACTCTTACCCTACCCGTAATTCCTCAAAGTTTCATCTAGTAAACCCGAAATTACTAATTGCCCATAGATTCATAAGACACCATGGTCCTGACCTATGGAACTCTCTCCCAGAATCTATTAAATCATGTTGCTCCCTCTCTCTACTCATTTAATGCCAAAGTTAAAACGATGTTACTATCAGAATACTGAAGGTAAAATTTCTGTGTCAACTAATCATTCTTTATCATGTAATCTCTTCGTTCATTCGAATCATTATCATCATCATCATCATTATCATCATCATCATCATCATCATCATCATCCTCATCTGCATTGTCAATTTCACCATCAACATTTTGTATTTTCAATTACCTATCCGTTTTTGCTTAATAAACGTGTTAACATGAGTTTTGTCTGGGGCTGTCGTATTATCAAGCAATCTGCTTACAATGAAAGTCCTTCTTCCGCAAATAATTGTATAATGTTTTATAATGTTCTGAGAAAATTAGGTATTTGTGACAGTTTATCATTTCGTTTTTGAAAATAAAAATTATATATATATATATATATATATATATATATGTATTTGCTCATTTATGATTCATTGTCAGTGAAATACTTATTGTAGACAGTTTATATTATCATTGTCATCAACAAATTGTATGCTTACATGAATGCAGAAGAAAATCAAATCAAATCAACAAATCAACAAATCAACAAATCAAAAAAGTGTATCAGAAATGACAGTGTAAGATTGACAATTGAAGATAAAATACACTTTCATCTTTGGAAAAATGTTTTTCAGCAACTGAAACCAGTCCTATAAAACTTGTTTACCTCTTATCAGCGTTTATGGAACCTTGCCGCGTGTCAGAACAAGGTCACTCACCCCCACGCGCCGTTATCTATGACCTCTATCCATCAGCAAACACATTTTCCGGGGCGCGCATATTTTTTTTACACAACTGTTTAGCCATTTTCGAGAAAAAAATCCAAGAAGTGCTCTGGTGAAAGAGTCTAAGTCGTCAGCTCACTATAATATGTGCAAGCACGTACACACAGGGAAGGGAAGATTATAGAAAGGGGGAAACAAGGATAGTGGAGAGGATATGGAGAAGGAAAAACAAGGAAATACATAACGAAAGAGAAGAGGATAAGTCAAAGGAAGTACATAGAAATACATAACGGAAGAGCTATACTAAGAAAGATTATAGATCTAGACTAAAGAAAAACAAAGCAATACATAAAGAAGGAGAAAAGGAATTTATTGCAGATTGAAGGAAAAAACAAAGAAATATATGACAACAGAGAAAAGGATTAAATGAAGGAGAAACATAGAAATACATAAAAACGAAAGAGAAGTGGTTAGAATAAAGGAGAACAAAAGAAATGCATTAACAAAAGAAAACTGAGGGATAGATTGAAGGAATTAACATAAATAAATACATAATGAAAGAGAAGAGGATAGACTTAACCAGAAAAAAATAACGAGTATGCATGTACAGCTCCAGCAATCCAACACAACTGCTAAGGGTAATGCTAGACTCTGTCTCTAGTCGTTTGCACAGTATATTTGACTGAACTGGCTAAACAGTTGTGTAAACAAAATATACGCTTCCGGGGCAATGTTAGTCCAGAATCTGCCCGGTTCTTTGAAATTCCCTACACACTTGATTTAAAGCCGTCGAAGATGGCGTTATCAACAAACTCATAACTGTGCTCACCAGCCCAGTTATCACCGGGCGTCCTAATTTAATGATCACGCCACCATCGGCTGGTAGTAAGTAAGTAGGGAGAGTAAGTCGGACTTTGAAGATTTCGTTAGAAAGGGGATAACTGACATCAAGGCCACTCTAGGAGGATTTGAAGAAGCCCTGGAATTCCAGGGAAAGCGTACTGCTGATTTGGAGAAACGAATGGACCCACTTGAGAAGAAAGTTGCAATGTTGGAGTCCAAAATTGAGCAGCATGATCAACGTTTGATGCAAGCTGTTGTTGCTGAAAACAGGTTAGAGCGGTTTTCGCGCAGAAACAACTTTCGTATAGTTGGGCTACACCAAAATGCAAATGAAAATCCAATGGAGGTTACTAGAAACTTCCTTAAGCTTCACTTTGGTCTGGAAGGAGGGATAGAGAGGGCTCATCGAGATGGTCCTAAGATAAGAGATTTTCCTCGACATATGCTGGTGAAAATGCTGTCATACCAGGATAAGCGATACGTCCTTTCTCAACAAAGGTTGAAGTTACAGAAGGTTAGCATGTTTGTGATTGATGATCTTACCAAGTCAGATCGGGATGAGAAAAAGAAATGGAAGGATACAGTACAAAGAGCATTTCTCAACAAAGTGCGTTACCATTTTTCTGCTGGTAAATGGAGAGATAGCCGTGGAATGCTTGCCCCTTTCTATACCGGATCCCCAACCCCGGCCCCAGTTGCAACACCCTTCCATGAAGGCACGTCTACACAACACGCATCTCCTCCTCACGACCGAAGTCTAGCTACCGACACCACGCAGAGCCCACCCGCTGACCTGGATTTGAGCAGCAACCTGGCCCAGGCCCTTGCAGCTACCGACGATATTGTGAGCCAACAAACGTTTGTCCAAGATCACTCTTCAAGAAGTTCGACTCGCGTAGTTACTGCTCAAGTCCACTCAGAAGATCATGCGAACACCAATGATGGTCCCTAACTTGCTAGCATATTTCTTATCACAACACTTTGGGTCTAATTATAGCGCAGTTCAAGGATTGAGCTCCCACAGATGATCTGAGAAATCGCTCAGCACCATGTTCTTTTGCTTCGCTTTGTTTATTTTTGAATTATATGTGATTTTGTTGCAGCAATGTGTACGAAACAACAAGAATTTTTTCATTTTGAAGCATATATCATCAAGTTATCAAGTGATATGCCTATATATATTTTATTTTCATGATTTATTACAGATTGAAGTTATTGAACCAATGTTCATGTATTTTGACCATATGGAGGAAAAATGTTTCATAGAAGCTCTTACAGGACTTTTTATTTTGCATACATGTGTTGCAAGTTGGATGGTTTTTATACAATTTTTCGTCAACATGATGTTTATCTCTTGTAAGATAATATTTTGCTTAATGATGAGTAAACATTTATTTTGTGTATTTAAGAGAGTTTTATTACATAGTACAAATAACGAGTTGTTATGTGTCTTGTCTTTATGCATAGGAGTTATACATCTAATTTCATTAATGCAAGAATTCATTTGTTCAAATATAAAGCAATTTTCGTCTTCTTTCATGATACATACAGGTTTTAGCACCAGAGCACAGATTGGCTTAAGATTCAATCCACTTGAAAATTTTTATAAAGGCAAGAGACAAAATGAAAAGGATAGATTCCAAAGGTATACACTATGCATGTTCTTATATTTCCAACTACTTGACACAAATTTTATCAAGTATATTGACCATATTCAATGTTTCAGAAGAGTTCTTAAAGGACTTGTTTTGCAAGCATGTGTTGCAGGATGGATGATTTTGATACAATCTTTTTTCAGCATAATGTCTGTCTCTCGTAGGATATTTTATAACTTTTGTTTGTATGGCTTTATGATGGATATAAATTATTCTTGTCAGAATATTAATAGGAGAGCTCTATCTGAACGCAATTTATATAAACATTTCTTATGTGTCTTTAGTTTTTACATAGGTATTAAACACCTAATCATATTAATACAAGAAAGCATTTGTTCGAATGACAGGTCATTGTCCTCTTTTGCCATGATGCATATTGTGTTTTGCACTAGACTACATTTCAGTTCAAGATTTAACTTATTTGAATATCTATGTAAGGTCACTATACAGTACGCTAATGACAAGGAGCAGACATTGTTTGCCTCTTGGCCAGGAATTAAGAATGTAAGCCAGCTTTGTAATATACAATTACACTGTAAGTTACGAGAAAGGAATGTATACATCTTACAATTTCGTTTAGTTAAGTTAGTATGTGTGTTGTGTGAGCTGTATGTGAGTGTTAATTGCATTGCCTACGTAGTTGGGGATCTCGACCAGTATGCTGATTTTGTTAGTAATTATATATTATTGAGCCTGCTTCTGCCATCCTGTGTATTAGAACCTTATATAGGGAGGAAAGAATACATGTTCATATTCATATATAGCTATGGAAGGTAAAGATATTTTTATCAAATGTAATCTTCTTTCTTTAAATGTCAAAGGAATTCGAGAAAAGTCAAAGAGGGCAAAAATTTGTACGTGGTGTAAAGATAAAGGTGCTGATATTGTTTTTTTACAAGAAACATATAGTACAATTGAAGTGGAGGAGACTTGGAAATTGCTTTGGAATGGGAGTTCATATTTTAGTCATGGGACAAACCATAGTAAAGGGGTGCTTATTTTAATAGATAATAAATTAGATATTCAGATGTTAAATGTTATTTCAGATAATAATGGTAGATATGTTATAATGGAATGTATTATTCAGGGGATGAAATTGATAATGGCTAATGTTTATTTGCCAGTAAGAGGAAGGGAATCAGAAAGGATTGATTTTTTGGTCAATTTTGAAAAAATAGTAAAAGAAATTAATAAAGAAAATAATGCAATCATTATTGGGGGAGATTTTAATATTATTTTAAACAATGATTTAGATTATTTTGGAAGTAGTAAACACCATGTTCAGTCTCGATTTCATATTTTATTTGAACAATTTTTAGATAGATTTGAGTTGCTGGATGTTTGGAGGGTAAGGAATGGATTGAAGAAACAGTTTACGTATAGGCAAGTAAATTCATGTATACAAAGTAGATTAGATTATTGGTTTGTTTCTAAGCAAATAGAACATGTAGTATTAAAATGTGATATAATACCTTCTACGGCTCCGGATCATTCAGCCATTCAATTGCAATTTTACGATAAGTTAATGTATTCATTTAAGTTTCAGGGATCCTATTGGAAATTAAATAATAGTTTATGTCAAGATAATGAATACATCAATTGTATTAAAGAGGAAATTATTAAATTAAAAGAAGAATTTCGAATAGAGATAGAAGATAAAAGAGTTTTATGGGATTTTTTGAAAATGAAAATTAGGAATGTTAGTAGAAAATATTCAAAAGAAAAGGCGAAACAACGAAAACAAAGAATTGAAAATTTGGAAGAAGATATTTTGAAGCTGGAAAATGAATTGCTGAATGGAATAGACCAGCAAAAAGTTGATGACTTAGAACGAAACAAAAAAGACTTACAGGATTGTTATAATTATATAAATGAAGGTATTAAAATTCGTTCTAGAGCATCACACTATGAATGCGGAGAAAGAGACACTGGGTATTTTACCCAATTAATGAAGTCTAATAAAAAGAAAACATTGATAAATAAACTTTATATTGATGAAGATATAAGTTTTGATCAAAAAAATATTATGCAAGAAATATATACATTTTATAGTAAGCTTTATGCTCAATCAGAAGAGGAAATTGATTTTGTGGATGATTTTTTTCAGGACTTACCAAAATTAAATTCAGATTCGCGTGCATTATGTGAAGGTAAAATAACAAACGGTGAATGTATTGCAGCCATGAAAGAAATGGCATTAAATAAATCCCCGGGGAATGATGGATTAAGTGTTGAATTTTATATACTCTTTTGGCCATTGATAGGAAATTTAGTTGTAGATTCTGTAAATTCAGCTTTTGGAAAGAAGGAACTTTCCTCATCACAAAAGCAGGCGGTCATTAGTTTGATTCATAAAGAAGGAAAAGATCCCTTATTTATAAAAAATTATAGACCAATATCTTTATTGAATGTAGACTACAAAATTTTGACTAAAGTGCTTTCTATAAGGATTAAAAAAGTTTTAAATGATTTAATTTCTGTCGACCAGGTGGGTTATCTAAAGGATCGAAATATAGGTGAAGCAATTAGAATGATAGATGATATAATTCATCATACATCAGTCAATGAAATACCTGGATATATGATGATAATTGATTTTGAAAAGGCTTTCGATTCAGTTTCACATACTTTTTTGCAGAAGGTTTTGTTTACATTTGGTTTTGGACCATCATTTTGTAGATGGGTGGAGACTATATATAATAATGCTCAAAGTTGTGTCTTTAATGGGGGCTCATCTACTGGGTACTTTGATATTAAAAGAGGTGTTAGACAGGGGGACCCCCTGTCCGCATATTTGTTTATACTTTGTATTGAAATTTTAGCTCGTTCAATATATAAAGACCCTGAAATTCAAGGATTTACTTTTAATAACGTACATGTAAAACAAATTCTTTATGCAGATGATATGACTCTCTTTATTCGGGACTCAAATTCATTTAAAAAGGTGGGGAACTGTTTGAAAATTTTGCTAGAAATTCTGGATTAAAAATTAATAAAGAAAAAACTTTTATATTATTGTTGGGCCCTTCTCAAAATGAAAATATTGCTCTTCCATTTGGTAAAGTAGTACAAATGGTCAAGATTTTGGGTATATATTTTTCTTTAGATGTTGAAATTCAGGAAAGGACAAATTATAAGGAAATTTTGAGTAAAATAAAAAAGTTGTTGTCTTGGTGGAAACAAAGAGATTTAACTTTAATGGGGAAAATTCAATTGATAAAAACATTTATTTTGTCAAAATTGATTTATGTATCGGCGCTGACACCAGTACCAAATTGGGTATTTACAGATTTGGATAAACTGGTTTTTGACTTTTTGTGGAAAGGAAATGATAAGATAAAGCGAAATGTAATGTTCTTGGATTATTGTAGAGGTGGACTAAGATTAACGGACTTTCATTTATTTATTTTAGTGCAGAGGATTATGTGGGTAAAGAGACTTTTAACGGGGGATGCAAACATGGGATGGAAACAATATTTTAATTATTTAACTAAAGATGCTGGAGGAATTTTGATATTTTATAATAATGCAACCGTAGGTATATCT
The DNA here is from genome assembly GCF_000002235.5 of Strongylocentrotus purpuratus. Classification (NCBI taxonomy): domain Eukaryota; kingdom Metazoa; phylum Echinodermata; class Echinoidea; order Camarodonta; family Strongylocentrotidae; genus Strongylocentrotus; species Strongylocentrotus purpuratus. The sequence goes on from NW_022145603.1 coordinate 10,487,578, forward strand.
GAATTAGTATTACCAGCATTTTATAGAGACATGTTGGATGTTTGGATGGCTACGAGAATATTTTTGTTAAAGGAAAGTGTTTCTAGGAGGAATGAGATTATCTATAGTAATAGATTTGTTTTTATCGATGGTCATGTTCCTTTTGATGAGGGATTATTTAAAAAAAATGTGTATAAGTTGCATCATATTGTTGATAAGGAAGGTAATATAAAATCTAATGAGGAATTTCAAAGAAAAGGTTTAAATAGTTTAGAAATTAGTAAAATACAACATATTTTTCTTGGCATCCCGTCTTCATGGAAACAATTTTTAAATAAAAATACTCACTTAAATATAGATAGGGAATTAGATATGGATATTATTATGTTTGAAAAGGTATATATGTTAGATCAAATAACCTCAAAAATTATATACGCTTTTTTATTAAATAAGAGAGTAGAAAAATCGTATGCAGAACGACATTTAGAACAGACTTATAATATTCATGGAAAAGATATACAACTAATATTTTTAAGACTTAGAAAGTGCACATTGAATAGTAAGCTTAGAGAATTTCAATTTAAAATGCTTTATAATATTATATATACTAAATTACATTTATATACATTTAAAATGGTTGATAGTAATTTATGTTCTTTTTGTGGTAAATATGAAGAAACTTATGAGCATTTATTTTGTCTTTGTGAGAAAGTAAAACCAATTTGGGAAGAGTGTGGGAATTTATTTAATTTAGTAGAGATTACAAATATAAATTGGAAAGGTATCCATGTAGGGGTAGTTGAGTTTAACATAGGGAAGGAACAGTTATTAAATCATATCATAATTTTGATAAAATATATGATATTTATAGATAGTAAAAATAGACAAAAACCACCAACTTATTTGGAGATTAAGAAAAGATTATTAGAAAATAGAAAGGAGGAGAAGAAATTAGCTGGGGACCAAGGTACACTCACATACCATTTTAGAAAGTGGGACAATTTAGAATAGCTTCGTGCAGAATAGATAAAATAAGGAAAGCGAATAGAAGCAGTGAAATGGACATGGCTGATATAATGGTCGAGATTCCCACAAAATGTAGGCATGTTTTAAGTGGGTGTCTGTGCACGTGTGTGTATGTGTGTATGTAAGTATTTTTCATTTTTTCATTTTTTTTCTTCTCTTAAATGTCTTTTTATGTTCATGCCTTTTTCATGCATGCATGTTTCATCCTTTATTTGATGTAAATAGCAAAAGTTCATTTGTATTATTTAGATGTGAATGTAAAATCATATTCTATATAATAATATTAACATGCAGATTTTTTTATGTATTGATTTCGTTATTTGTGAAAAGCAATGGAGAAAATGAAATATTATTGGGGAAAGGAAGAAAAGGAAAAAAAACTTGTCAAATGCGGTCTAGCGCCATCTTTTGTTTAAAACATTATAGGAGTGTCTTGAACATTGGTGTAAGTATCGATGTAAATAGTAAAAGTTCTTTTGTATTATTTAGCTGTGAATGTAAAATCATATTTTATGGAATAATATGAACATGCAGATTATTTTATGTATTGATTTTGTTATTGTTTGTTATTATAAATTTTGTTCTTGTTTGTGAAAAGCAGAAAATAAAATATCATTGAAAAAAAAAAAAAAAATGCGGGAATGTATTTAATATAGTAGAGATTACAAATACAAATTGGAAAGGTGTCCATGTAGCGATAGTTGAGTTAAACATAGGGAAGGACCAGTTATTAAATCATATCATAATTTTGATAAAATCTATGATATGTATAGATAGTAAAAATAGACAAAAACCACCAACTTATTTGGAGATTAAGAAAAGATTATTAAAAAAAAAAGGAGGAGAAGAAATTAGCTGGGGACCGAGGTACACTCACATATCATTTTAGAAAGTGGGGCAATTTAGAATAGCTTCGTGCAGAATAAATAAAATAAGGAAGGCGAATAAAATCAATGAAATGGACATGGCTAATATTATGGTCGACTTCTCACAAAATGTAGGCATGTTTTCGTGGGTGTGTGTGTGGGTGTGTGTGCACGTGTGTGTGTGTTTTTTTTTCTTTCTTAAATGTCTTTTTATGTTCATGCCTTCTTCATGCATACATGTTTCATGCTTTATTTGATGTAAATAGTAAGACTTCATTAGTATTATTTATAGTCCAGGCTAGGCCCCATAGGAAAGGGACTGAACCATGTTTTTTTATATATACAATGTTTTTTGAGTGATTCTTGTCAATTCGAGGGTGCTGAATCCAAATCCGATGAGTGCCAGACGCGAAACCTTGAGCATTTTTCGTAAAACGCAAAAATTCAAAATGGCCGCCAAAATGGCCGCCAAATCATGAAAACGCTTATTATATGGCTATTTAAAAGGTTATTTGATGTTTTCTTGTCAAATCGAGGATGCTGAATCCGAATCCGATGAGTGCCAGACGCAAAACCTTGAGAATTTCTCGTAAAATACGAAAAAATTCAAAATGGCCGCCAAAATGGCCGCCGAAATCATGAAAACGCTTATTATATGGCTATTTAAAAGGTTATTTGATGTTTTCTTGTCAAATCGAGGGTGCTGAATCCGAATCCGATGAGTGCCAGACGCAAAACCTTGAGCATTTCTCGTAAAATGCGAAAAAAATCAAAATGGCCGCCAAAATGGCCGCCGAAATCATGAAAACGCTTATTTTATGGCCATTTAAAAGGTTATTTGATGTTTTCTTGTCAAATCGAGGGTGCTGAATCCGAATCCGATGAATGCCAGACGCGAAACCTAGAGCATTTTTCGTAAAACGCGAAAATTCAAAATGGCCGCCAATATGGCCGCCAAATAAATTTAATACACCAGTTTACAGTTGTATCAGTGCGCATGCGCAGACAGTTGACCTCGGGGCCAATAACCTCTGACCTCTGGTATTCATGCGTAAATTAAGATTGCGCCCTTGCAAATGATGATATGCGCGCACAACACAGCGGGCAGGCAGTGATATCATCATAATTTGCATGGGCGCAATCTTAATTTACGCATAAATACATGACCTCTAGGTCATTGGCCTTGTTTAAAATGGCGCACACAACTGTAAACTGGTGTATTACACATTTAATAAAACCATTAATGAGCACGATTTAAGACCTCAGAGGTTTTTTTCTAAATGTGCAATTATCACCCGCAAACAATTATACAAACACCCACACACACACCCACCCCACCCTGACACACACCCACATCCACACCCACCCAAACCCTCACACACACCCCACCCCTCACACACACACAAACATCACATAAAGTACACTGCCACATTTGTATAATGCATGACTCAAACACAAATTTGAGACTTTTCATTCTAGTTGGAGTCAGGTGACTTGTCACATGACTAGTGCCATGTCCTTCATATTCACCATGGAAACAAGCATCTGAGAGCTAGACCCATGGTTAACTGGCTACCACATCATGTAAATGATATGTACAACAGGTAAGATGAAAGTATGCAAGTCTCCAAGAACAGAGCAGCAGCAAAAGATCTTGCTTTCCTACAGGCCGTGACAAGAAACGAGGATTGCCCAGAATTTAGCGCTTTCAATACAAAGCATGCACGGGACAGTGGACAGCAACTGAGGCCCAAGACTACAGTAGTGTACCCTCCATTCTTGGATATGACACCAGCAGAACCTGACACAATGATGACGGCAATGGTACAGGCACAGTTCCTGACATCACTTACAGGTCAAGAATGGACAATTCTTACGTGTGATCAGCAACTCTACCAAGTGATGGTAAACATAGTCTGGGCTAACCAAGACAGATTTGCCAAGTTTGTACCCAGACTAGGCGGCATGCACATGATAATTAGTTTTCTAGGAAGTATCGGCTATTTGATGTCGGGAAGTGGGCTCGAAGACATACTGAAGTCACGATTTGCTGGAGTTCCAAAACTTCTGTCTGGGAAGAAGTTCCCACAGAATTTCAGGGCGCTTCAACTTGTCATTGAGGAGATATTAAGATCAGTACTGGAAGACCACCAATTCACTGACTTTGACGAGTTTATTGAAGTAGCCAGCAAGCAAAGGAGTCGAACTACAAAGTTGTGGATGAACTGTTTTGTAAAGCCCATGCTCATCTGTATGGCTTTTGTTAGAGCTGAGAGGGAGGGTGGCTGGTCTCTCCATCTGCAAGCTGTCGAAGAAATGCTTCCCTATTTCTTTGCTTCAGGGCATACCAATTATGTACGCTATGGGCTGTACTATCTCCGCTCCATGCAACGTCTGCCACCAGCATTACTCAAGCAGTTCTTAGATGGAGAACATGTGATGCACCATCAGGATGGCATTTGGAATGGCATCTGGTCCGATATGTACATTGAAACGACGTACATGCCCTATGGAAAGGGACCTTCTCCTCCATCCACTCTACCCCTCCTCCATCCACCCTACCCCTCCTCCTTCCACCCTACCTCTTCTCAATCCACCCTAACCCTCCTCCATCCACCCTACCCCTCCTCAATCCACCCTACCTCTATCACACCTCCATCCACCCTACCTCTCCTCAATCCACCCTACCTCTTCTCAATCCACCCTACCTCTCCTCCATCCACCATACCCCTCCTCCTTCCATCCTACCTCTCCTCAATCCACCCTACCTCTATCACACCTCCATCCACCCTACCTCTCCTCCATCCATCCTATCTCTCCTCAATCCACCCTACCTCTCCTCCATTCACCCTACCCCTCCTCCTTCCACCCTACCTCTCCTCCAACCGCCCTACCTCTCCTCCATCCACCCTACCTCTCCTCCATTCACCCTACCCCTCCTCCTTCCACCCTACCTCTCCTCCATCCACCCTACCCTCCTCCATCCACCCTACTCCTCCTCCATCCACCCATCCACTTTGAACGAGTCTACCCTTGCTATCTGGGCTTTGTCTCTCAGCCTCTTTGGACAACTGAAGAATGACTTGGAAGCCATGCAAGAAGGGGAAGATCAGAAAGTTGTCACAAAAGTCTCAAAAGAATCAAATAAGATGCGGCTGACAGAAAGGGAATTTGAGAGGCGCCATCGACATGTATAGATGTATTTGACAGTGAGAAGCATCCTCCTTTAAGCCTGGTGAACATCTACACTGGACAGGTTGTGGATGATCCAGCAGTAAATGCCGATGATGCAATCAAGATTGGAACTGATCAGATGAACGAGTACGAAAGAAAGTTCCCGAAGGGGTTCCATGACACAATAAAGAGGAGAGTCAAAGGAATGGCAAAAGCTTCTGATACGTCATTAAGAGGTGAGGTATCTATAGTTACCAATACAGATATGATCTACGCCCGGGTAATCGGGATCATGGCATCATCAAGGGAAACGATTGCAACCAAAACCTTATTCTCTTATGAATTGGCTCCCTATCCACCCGCACTGTTCGACAATAATGGTGATGCACGTTCCACAAGTAAGTCCGTCTTGAAGTCAAGGATCAAGGTTGAGTGTAGTCAACGAAGTGCAGAGGTGCCAGATGTTATCATTCTTGACAGATGTGCTCTTCTTTGGACCGTTCCTTGGCCTGCGTCTCCAGCAAAGGTGTGTACCTTTGTAGATGTTGCTGTAGCAACGTTCATGAAATATGCAGACAGTTGTCCAGTTCTTCATGTGGTTTTTGACAGATACTACGAGAGCAGCATCAAGTCCTGTTGCCGAACAGCACGTGCAAAAGGTTGCAGCCGTGTATACAAGCTGAACAGTGAGTCACCACTGCCAAAGCAGAACGTCATCCTAAATGTAACTGCAAACAAGCAACAAGTCATCAAGATGATCGTAGATCAGTTGTGTTCCATGCAAGTACCAGAGGGCAAACGATTGATCGTAACTGGACCTGATCCGCATCCAATTGCTGTTGGTGTTGGTGCACTTGAAGAAGAGGTGAAACACGAAGAGGCAGATGTCATAATGGTCTACCACATGATAAAGGAGGCCAAGGATGGTCACTCACCTATCAAAGTTGTGTGCGATGACACAGATGTTCTGGTCATTCTTGCACACCATCTACATTTCCAAACCAATGGAATACCACACACAACAAAGGTGGTAATGGAATCAACGTCTCGCACTCGAGAAGTCATAGATGTCAATCAGGTTATCAAGAAACACACGAAGATCATGCCCAATCTACTTGGAGCCCATGCATTGACTGGATGCGATACCGTTTCCTGTTTTTATGGAGTAGGAAAGGCGTCTGCACTCAAGAATTTGGAGCCCTATCTTGATTCTCTACTCCTTGGTAATACTGAAACGGCTCTCGATGAAGTAATAGAATCCTGCTTGAGATACTGGCATCCCTGTACCGAGAAGAACCAAATGACTCTCTTGACACAATGCGAAGAAACATTTTCACAAGGAAGGCTGGTGGCAAGCGCCTAGTACCTCCCAAATTAATGAGTCTTACACCAACTATGGCCGCTTTTTGGCCACATTGCCAGCGTGCCCATTATCAAGTAGCGTTGTGGGTGGCTGCTGGCAAGCCAGTACCCCCAGCCCTAGACCCATTGAAGAATGGATGGAGGATGAAGTCTTCTACGATTCAACCCGTCTATCTCGAAAATGATCAGCCAGTCGACCGGAAGAAGTCCTCAATATCATTAAGTGTGGGTGTAAGAGCGACTGCAGAACAGCCCAGTGCAGCTGCACCAAATCGTCATTGGCATGCTTGGAATTCTGCCGCTGTAAGGGCGATGTCCGCTGCCAAAATCCAACGAACAAGACATCAGAAGAGAGTGACAGTGACAGTGACATTAGCAGTTGTGAAGACTAATAATATTTGACATTGTTCGGCACTGCTATTATGGAGGTGGTAAGACTAGAAAGACTTCAATATTATTATGGTAAATGATTGTCTATAATGGACAAAAATATGGTTTACAATGAATATCTATATCATCTATATGCTCATTTATTCATTATTTTATTTATACGTGTATATAACTTTCCCATTACACAAAGTAAACTTTGTTAGCTAGCCTGCTTGGTTCACTATATCGGTATCGACTACAAAAATAATAATCGTATTTTGCGTAAAATGCTCAAGGTTTCTCGTATGGCACTCATCGGATTTGGAATCAGCACCCTCGAATTGACAAGAAAACATCAAAGAACCTTTTAAATGGACATAGAATAAGCGTTTTCATGATTCGGCGGCCATTTTGGCAGCCATTTTGATTTTTTTTTTTGCGTTTTATGAAAAATGCTCAAGGTTTCGCGTCTGGCACTCATCGGATTCGGATTCAGCACACTCGATTTGACAAGAAAATATCAAATAATCTTTTAAATGGCCATATAATAAGCTTTTTCATGATTTGGCGGCCATTTTGGCGGCCATTTTGGCGGCCATTTTGGCGGCCATTTTGAATTTTTTCACATTTTACAAGAAATGCTCAAGGTTTCGCGTCTGGCACTCATCGGATTCGGATTCAGCACCCTCGAATTGACAAGAAAACATCAAATAACCTTTTAAATGGCCATATAATAAGCGTTTTCATGATTTGGCGGCCATTTTGGCGGCCATTTTGAATTTTCGCGTTTTACGAAAAATGCTCAAGGTTTCGCGTCTGGCACTCATCGGATTTGGAATCAGCACCCTCAAATTGATAAGAAACCATCAAAAAACATTGTATATATAAAAAAACAAGGTTCCTTGCTCTCTAGCCTGGACTATTAGATGTGAATGTAAAATCATATTCTATATAACAATACTAACATGCAGATTATTTTATGTATTGATTTTGTTATTGTTATTTTTGTTATTGTTTGTGAAAAGCAATGGAGAAAAGAAAATATCATTGAAAACCAAAAAAAGTGTTAGTACTGCTGGAGATCAAAATTAAATAGGCCAGATTCTGGACTAGGGCAATGTGGAAAGGGAAATCGGCTCTAACATAACAACGGGCAAGATCGGGCTAGTTTGCAGGCACAAACCCTGGTCAGTCGTAAAAGAGAGTATGCAATATAAAAGTACCATAGGCCATGTAATATAGCTGCTCCTGACATAACCAGTAGGTAGTTGAGCTAGGCTTCCTTCAAGGCACAATGATTTTTTTATATAGTGTCAAATTAGGGTCTGTGCTTGCAGACTAAGATCGGGCAGCCAAATTTGGGATCGACTTAAAGCTTAGACATCAGAGAAAATGGTTGCGGAACTCTGGATTTATAAGAAACATGGATAATTAGTCCATTTTTCGGTGAATTACCCTATAATATATCATGAAGATTGTGTTTCTATTTGTTTTAACCCATTCATGCAACGAAGTGAACTATCAGGAATATGTGAGAGCAATTTCATATCAATAACTTAAAAACTTAATGTTATTAGTTGAAAGATTTATAAAATAAGTTACTTTTGCACTAAAACTGTGAATACGGTATGTTCGATTTTGCTGTTTGAAGGAGTAAATGTGTACTTACCCTTATTGTGCGTACCGGAAAAAATATTCAACTGAGGTATTCCTCAATGTATTACCTTTAAACAGGGCAAGAAAAAAAAATCACCAAAAAAGAGTTTTGGCGCACTGTGGTTCCTCCCTGGGCCACTGTGCGATGGCCCTCGGGAGATTAGTACTAGTTGACGTTCCTTCGATACGAATAGTTTCAGCTAGAACCTCGAGTGTCTGTGTATACTTTTGAGGGGTTGACAACAATTAAATCTTAAATTTGGTACATAAAATATGTAATTTGTTTTTGTACATATTGCTCCGGTTGTCTCATTTTCGCCGGCACAAACGTATGCTAGTTCGCGTACATAGCAGACGGCAATCTGCGGATCAGACGACACTTGATAGTGATTTTGTATGTGAGATTGCTTTGCTAAATATAAAATACAAGAATCTTTTCCATATCTTTAAACTATCATTGATATATCTCATAATTAAACAGTTAGTAAAATAAACCTACCAAACTACATAATACAATGACATACTTGACTGAAAGTAGGGGAGTTTGATGTGGTGCACAATTTCACCCCTCTGTTAATAGTCGAATAGTCCATGGTGTTCATGAATATTCATGTTTTTGCTTACCTTGGCAAAAAGCTTGCCTATACTACATGGACAAATTACGGTGGGGGTTGGATGAAATGGAAATAATGAACAAATCAGAATTGATCTATGATAATTCATGCTTTTAATCCTTTCGTATGCTTGACTTATAACCTTACAACCGCGTGGTAAATTGAGTCCAAAGTTCGACTAGTTGTACATGTGTTATATAGGCAATGGCGAGCTTGTTACCTATTTTGATAAAATTACGGTGGGTGAACTTTCAACAGTCAATTGGACATGAGGGTTCCAATGAAAGAGCTAGTGATAACGTTCGTCGGGGTGGATGTGCTTTTCTTTTAAACAAAAAATGAATTTCAGTTTAACGATTTTTTTTTTTTTTTTTTTTAATTATTATTAATTATTTATTTATTTATTTAATTAACTAATTAATTAATTAATTTATTTATTATTAATATTTTTTATTTTTATTTTTTTATTTTATTTATTTATTTATTTTTTTATTTATTTATTTTTTATTTTATTTTTTTTTTTTGGGGGGGGGGGGTAAAGTCCATAGGCTAACGTACATGTTAGCCTGCTGAATCTGCCGATAGGCCTGGGGCCTTCTCAAATGAGACTAAACGGAGCATCATGTAACAAATTGTAAAGTGTTTAAAGTTGTATTGCAAAGTTTTGAGAAATTTTGAGAATTGGATGGATATTAATTCTTTAAAAGGGGATAAAAGTAACAAGGGGCAAATGTAACAGCGGCTCGGCACCCCTATAATAGAAACGCGCTATGCGTATAAGCCCTGCACAGCTTCCAACATACAACAATATACAAGAATAACATATCAAAATTGAGTCAGCTTGAACAGGATAACCCTCGAGAGCTTATTTCCGGTGGGATCCCCTACAGACATGTACACAATTAATAAGTTAAAATAGTAATATTTACAGACCGATAAGAAAAAGAAAAAAACTTATTAAAGATAATAATGATGATAATGATAATAACAACATTGAACTGATGATAGAAATGATAATAAGTACAAGAAGAAAATAAGAAGGAAAAGAAGAAAAAGAGGAGGAGCTAGGAGGAAGAGGAAAATAATGATGAATATGTAGAACTTTATATAATGTACAAAAACATAAGTATATACAAAATGAAAAGGTATGAACCCGCAGAAGTATTCAAATTTCCATCATATAACATGTCATTCGCTTCGATCTTCACTGACTCTCAAGGATTAGGTATTCCTTTAATTTCCTCTTAAAATAATCAATTTTTTCTATTTCCTTTATATCATTAGGAAGGGAATTCCAAATTTTGTATGCCATCGTAATAGAACGAACTACAAATACTACCTACTCTTTCTGGCAAGTTAAAGTTGAATCAGCTATTTCTTGTATTATAATCATGTGAGTCAGTAACAAGATCGAAGTTGGAAGGAATATAGTGATTCGACCTAGTATGATATATTGTATGCACGTGATGCAATACGAGTTCAAGACATCCGGTTGTTAGCACGGGAGTAAAATCTTCAATTACCCAACGGTTAAATAAAACAATAAAAACAATTACAACATCTGGACGAATATGTGCTTGTGCTATCACTGTCATTTTTATATGGTCAAAAAATTAGATTTTAGGCCCTGTATTAGGCGAAGTTTCAAGGACGAAATTTAATGCTTGGATACAAAAAATAAAAATTATGACCGCCCTCCTAGGCGGCAAATGTAACAACGTTATAACTATAATTCTCCCCACGTAACTGGAAAAAATATAATGTAGATGAGTCAAGCATATGTAATAGACATAATTTCATTTTTTATTTTTTTATTGGGGTTCTTTAAAATAGTGTTTAGTTTATGAAAATCTATCCAGCGCATAATCTTTGGGGGGAAAAAGAAAAAGAAAAATCAATTTTTCTGAGGGATAAATGATTTGTAGGTACAAGTTAACTGTATTTGGTTATAATTTTGTCGGAATAAAGGAAACAAAAAGGCTCGACCAATAACTTATCAGCGTCTGAATTGACCTTTTGACCTTGAATTGCCTGATGCAAGCGCACTAATGTCGTCATATTTGCTAAATCGGTGTCTTTTATCATGAAATGAGACACTTTCACAATGTTTATACATCTTTTTTGTAATTATTAGTAAGATATAAAATATTTTTTCTGATATCACTGAAGTTTTGGGTGTTTTTTAATGAGTAATTTTTAAATAAGACCCATTTTACTATTTTGATTTACTGGATCGTACCATTAAAGTCGCAGGGTAGAAAGATGCATTTTCCAACAGCGCCAAATTTAATTTACGTTCCGACATTCTGTTAAATGGTTTCGTGTTGTTACGAATCCACTGCTTTCTGCTCCAACAAACCTCCACATGCGGAATCGTTTATCAACTAAATTATTCAAATATATGGATGCTTCCTAGCTTCCCAGGTGTTTGTGTTGCTGTTGAAGCATTTCATTCACCTGCTATCATGCTTTGTACTCCAATTGCCAGAACGTAAATTTCATTTTGGTTTTATATTTTCATCGGAATCGTTTATCAACTATATGTATTCAAATTTATAAATGCTTCCTCCCCAGGTGTTTGTGATGTTTATGCATTTCATTCACCTGTTATTATTCTTTGTACTCCAATTGTTAGAATAAAAAATGTATTTTGGTATAGTTTCATGGAATAAGTAAGTCAATACAAGAGTATGTTCTGCACAATAAAAACAATGTGTGTCCCTATTGTACAATGTAATGTGTCCCCTCATTTTGTAATAGTTAATTTACCCATTCACATAATGGAACTGCCTGCCCAAGGAAGCCGGTGGCCTGTGACCCCTCAGCACTCAACACCGTGTGGGAGTCAGTTCGTGGTCAAATTCTTTTATAAGACAATTCCGAGCAAACGTTTCCATATGTTCATGGACAAATATTCAGCGGCGCATAAGTGTGTGGGGGTGGGGGTAGTGTGCACTATTTTTGTTTTACTCAACAACAACAACCCCCCCCCCCCCCCCCCCCCCTTGAGCAAAAAATAAAAAGGTAAAATTGTGGTAATCTTTTTCGAGACTTTTTAAAAAAAAGCCCTTTCAACCTTGTAAGAAGTGCCCCTTTGTAGATAGGAAACCCCCCCCTTTTACTTTGACGAGTGCCCCTATTAATTTGTAAAAGTGCCCCTTCCCCTTTTATGTCAAGATCATTATTATTTTGGCTTTCCATTTGTTGGCTTTCCTCCTTTTCGTAAATTACATTTAACAACATTGCATTCAGCTACATGTATGAAGAACTACGATCAAGATTTAATAATAGCACACTACCTGTCACATACAAAAGAAGCTTACTTTGAATGTGGCCTGCCATTGACCCTCACCGGGGGCGTTGCCATAGCTACAGACAGAGATGCTTACATAATACCTATTGTTCAGGGGGATCCCCTTTGAATTACATAGGATCCCCTGAACAATAGGTATTACGTTCGGATCTAAGCCACTGGCTAAAGACTACAGGAAGCAGTAGCAAGACTTAGACGAGAATGAATATAATAAGTGAATGATCAACTGGCTTTGCCTTACGTTTAGCTAGCGGTACAGTGCCAACCCCCCCCCCCCCAAAGTGCCCCTTTATACGTAGGAAAAGCCCCCATTTTACTTTGACAAGTGCCCGTATTATTTTGTAAAAGTGCCCCTTCCCCTTTTCAACTCGGACAAGTGCCCCTTTCATTTTGACACTTTCATTTATTTTTGTTTGACACGCGCCCCTTTTCCTTCGACGAGTTTCTATTTTCCTTTGCAATAAGTGTCCATTTTCCATTCTCATAAGTGTCCTTTTTAATCTCAATTAAGTAGTATCCCTATTTAGGTACGAGCCCTCTTCACTATTAATAAACGCCCCCTATCAACTCCGATTAATGCCCCTATTCAAATTTGATCAGTGCCCCTTTTCTATCAACTAATGCTTTTTCATCCCCCCTCTCTCTCTCTCTCTCTCTCTCTCTTTCTCACTCTCTCTCTCTCTCTTTCTCTCAATATCTTTCCACTGCCCCTCTCTTTCTTTCATTGTGTTTCACTCTTATCTTTTTTTTCTTCTCTTTTCCTCACCGTTTCGAAGCCTTTCTACTTCTCATTTCTATTGCTTTCACTATGTTTCGCCCTTCTTTTCTTCCGATCAACTTTGTATTCGTTTTCCTTTTTTCTCTCTTGCATAGTTTTTCTTCTTATCTTTATCGTGCCATTTCAACCCTCATTTTCCTTTTACTTGTTCCCTTCTCCTCGTAGCTATTTTTTCCCCCTGTCACTATGAATATGACGGACAATGAAAGCGGACAAAATATACAGTTCCTCATGTAGACAAAGGAACATCCCTTCACTGCTATTATGTAAAAATGTGTAGAACAGGTGAATATGCATGTGACACCTGTTCTACACATTTTTAAATAATAGCAGTGAAGGGATGTTCCTTTGTCTACATGAGGAACTGTATATTTTGTCCGCTTTCATTGTCCGTCTTGTTCATAGTGTGTACTTTTCATATATCATGTCTTCTTCTTTCTGACGTTTTCCTACCTTGTCTCATGGTGCAGGTTAGTAGAAAGTGATGAGGTTTATACACGAATATAAAATACAGTAATTACCTGATGTAGGCAAGTGGTGTAAAAAGCAATTACTTGGTTTAAGCGAGTGGTGAAAGCAAGATACGATTAACAGATTGTTGCAGCTGGTCGAATCATCCTTTTAATGCCCTTATAACTATTATAACTATTTACACGATTACACGATTCAAAGCGACATTCTAAAATCGTGTAAATTTAAACGATTACACAGTTACACGTTTGTTGCATCTGGTCGAATCATCCCACCAATGCACTTAACTATTTACACGATTACATGATTCAGAGCGACAATCTTCAATCGTGTAAATATACACGATTACACAGTTACACGATTCAGGAGAATCGTGTAAACCGTGTAATCCAAAAAACATATCGTGTAATCGTGTTGCGGAGATTTTCGGCGTGTACTGTAAGTACTAGACAAATGCAGCCCTTAAAGTTTATCTGCCGTAGTTTACAGGAGGGATTAGACTGCCCTGCAAGGTCACTGGACAGGTGGTTATCTCATCAACTCAGCTTTCAGTTAACATAAAAAAAGAGGATCATGGGGGACCAATGGTCACCGATTAGGCATTGTTTGTTATATAGAGGGCGCAAGTAGCTACAAGTAGTGCAGTGGGCCTTTAAAACACTTCTGCTTTCGAGAAATTGAATAATTAAAAATGTAATGGTGCTCCCGGTAAATTTCAAAAATTTAAATATCGCTTAAAGCTATTCCAGGGTAGTTTCGACAATTAACATTTTAGAGCATGCAGGTCTAATATATATTTTCCAAACGGGAATAATAGCAAATCGGTCGATTGTTAAAAAAAAAGGTTTGAAGGCTAAAGTAATATTCGGTCTTGAGAGGCCGCTATGCAACATAATGAGTCGTATGAGCGGCACAATCGATCAATTAGAACACAATACTAAAATAGGAGCGGAACTACAGGTCGCATGAGTGGCACTAGCGTTCGGGGTCGTCATGAAAAGAATACATTGATACAAAGAGCGGAACTACAGGTCGTATGCACGGAACTAGCGGTCGGGTTCGTCATACACTGTCGCTCATAAAGGTGGATTTTTTTTTTTTTAATCCTAATTTATAATAGATAATAATATACATACTTAGATTTTATTGAATAATAATTTGCCAATGTGTGTTTTGCGTGACTGCTAAAGCATGTATATGCTACTATGTTTATCAACTAGGGGACTTATGCCCTTAAGTCATAAATGACATTAATGAGGATTAATGCCCCACAAAAGGGCACTAATATAGCACATCGACACGGTGTTGATCCTGGGGCCTTACAGTTACGAGGCCATTGCTTTGTCATTGAACCGTGACTGTACGCATCGGGGGCTAGGTTAGGGGGCAGTTTCCATAAATTTAAAAAAAAAACAGAAAATGCAATAATTTTTCAATAGTTCATTGCATTTTACCCCGGTCCCCAACATAAAACAATATTTTGGGCGGCCATGCATTATGGCTCAAGGCATGGGCACACAGAAGATTTGTACAAAAGTACTATCGCAGGGAGATAGTGCTTACTTTCTTTCAGTGATCATGTGACCTCGTTTAGACCAATCCGATTGTAAGATTCTTAGCATGAGGGATATAATTTACATTACATCAAAAGCGGAACATTATTTTACGACAAAATATGGCGAAGTTTGTGAGCAACGGTAATCGTTCCATCGTATTTCGTCCAATGACTGAGAAGCACTAGCATTATGTCGCGTTTGTATCGCGCGCGTTGTGTAATGAATATACATTAAGTGTGACGTATCCTTTGACTTGGCCACACCCCTGACCTCTAGTGCCGCTCTTCTTTTGCTATCCGTTTATTATTTACAATTTTATCACTTTAGACTCCAACGGCGACAACGATCACTGAATATTGTAAAATCGCAAATGCTTCTAATATGTTTATTTCTTGCTGTTAATTTTAATACAACTTTTCATTCCTTTTCGAGGTACTGGCTAAAAATAATGGGCCTCGGTGCCTCCAATAGTATACAAATATACACTGTCTTAAGAGGTTCTGGTTAAAACTATGCGCAAGAGGTGAATTCAATAGTATTATTTGCTGAGGGGCGCAGCCCCGAAGCAAATGGTACTTATGGAGTGACTGAGTCCAATATTTTTAACCAGTACCTCGAATAGAAGGCATGGTATATTTGTTTCATATCGTGCATCAAAAAATTATTTAAAAATAAAATAAAAATAAAATCATTTTTGGAAAAACTAAAATTAAAATACCAAAAATATCAATATGTATCACTTAAGATTTTAAAATATTTTGTTTTCAATAAATTAAGATTTTAAAAAGAAAAAGAAATCAATTTAAAAAAATAAAATAAATGTCAACTCCCCAATAGTACTCCCAACTAAAACTCTCATATAGTACTTTTTTAGAGCAATCTTAAAATAGTTAAATTAATTCTGGTCACGTGACGAGCTCTCAACCAAACAAAAACCAATACATTTTCGATGCATGACATGATACCTTTTACTTCGGGGCTGCGCCCCACAGCAAAAAATACTAATCGGAGTAACCTCTTGCCCATAGTTTCAACCAGAACCTCTTGAGACGGTGTTTATGTGTACTTCTATCCAACGATGTTTAAGTAAGCGTTGCGCACCAGTCCGCGTACAGGCTAGGCCGCTTATACTGGGCGGTGCCTTTACTCTTGTAGCACTGCGCGTAAACTTGTATAGAGATAAATGTGCTTATCACTGTGTGTGTGCTAAATTTGGGCAATTCAACTTGGGGTTTATTTGTCAGCAATAATGAGAATCTTGAATTTATTGAGTAAACCACGGGTGTGTTCAAAACTGTTTCTATTCAGAAACAGCATTTCTATATAGAAACACGTATACGAACGTGATTAGCGGGATGCTGCGTGTATCAACTCGTCACGACGAAGGCCTTGTTTGTGCGCAGCTGCTTTGCGCCGTTTGACCCGGTAAGCAGAGAGGTCATCGGAGGTCGACCAGGGCGCGCATTTTTAAAAATATTTTCGATCGGTCCGCAAGTGTAGATGTGTCTGTACATATATGTATATGGATGCCGCCCGACACGTAACGTAGGGTCTGCATCCTCACGTAAACCATGGACGAGTACGTAGGCATGATCGTACAACATGACACATGGCGGGTGCTATTTCTCCGAACAGGAAATTAGCTTTGGAATGTCCGAAATACATGTAAATACGCGTTTCAAAACAGTTTTGCGGTTATTATCTCTCGTAAACGTGATTCTGGCTCATACGCGTATGAAAAGCACTTTTTTCGGCGTACCAAAACGGGGTTTCAATTTTTAACAAATGGAAAATTTACCTGAATCGCGTTTGAGACGTTGATTATACGCTAGAGAAAAGTTGATAAACGCATCCAATGAATACAATCATAATAATAATAATAACATTTTATTTACCCAGGGTAACCATTTCAGTTATGAAACTGCTCTTCCAGTGGGCCCTGCATAACATAATATGTTATAACTACCCTTCTCCAATCAAATATGCTGAGCGCCTAGCTAGAAGGCAAAAGGTCCCATTGTTATAAGTCTTTGGTACGATTCGGCCGGGGATCGAACCGACGACCCGTATCAGGACAATTACCTCCTGGGCAATCACCCCCCGGAAAATTACCCCCCGGAAAACTACCCCCGTAGGACGATTACCCCCCGAAAAATTACCCCCCGGAGAATTACCCCCCGAGGACAACTACCCCATTGGGACTATTACCCCCCAAGGACAACTACCCCCGAGGACAATTACCCCCAAGGACAACTACCCCCGAGCACAATTACCCCCGAGCACAATTACCCCCCTAGGACAACTACCCCCGAGGACAATTACCCCCAAGGACAACTACCCCCGAGTACAATTACCCCCCGAGGATAATTACCCCTCAAGGACAACTACCCCCGAAGACAATTACTCCCCATGGAAACTACAGGGCATGGTGGCTCAGTGGTTAGAGCGCCCGCCTCATGAACGGGAGGTCGTGGGTTCGAACCCCGGCCGAGTCATACCAAAGACTTATAACAATGGGACCTTCTGCCTTCTAGCTAGGCGCTCAGCATATTAGATTGGAGAAGGATAGTAATAACATATTATGTTTTGCAGGGCCCGCTGGAAGAGCAGTTTCATAACTGAAGTGGCTACCTTGGGTATATAAAACGTTATTATTATTATTAATATTATTACCCTTGAGGACAACTACCCCCCCCCCCGAGGACAACTACCCCTCCCCCTTCGAGGACAACTCCCCCCCCCCCCCCCCCCCCCCCCCCGATGTTGGATGTGGATATGGATGTTTCCCAATTCCCCTGTAGTTGTGCTACCGAGTAAAGAACAGAAATTACATTTCTTAGAAATTGAACAATACATTGCGCGCAGATGAGTACGCGTTACAGTCTCGCTCACCATCAATGGCACAACAAAGAAATTAGGATGTAAGATTGGATTTATGCATCCTCCAGGCGTGGATCCAGGATTTCTTAGGGGGGGGGCCCAAATTTGAAATTATGCGAGCCAAAAATTTGGTACGTAATGGTGACCAGCATTGACGTAATGGGGTGGGGTGCGGGGAGGGGCGCAGATTTTGTTTAAGTTTCATTAAATCATTAGAGAAAGAAGACGATTCGTTGTACCGTTCTCGACTCTTAATCCTTGTCTAAATTTAGTTCCCCCACCTCCTGCGCGAAGCGCGTAAGCTTTGAAATTTAATTAAATTATTAGAGAAACAAGACGATTTTTTTACTGTTCTCGAAAATGATATTCGTCTGAATTCAGTTTTTCCCCTTCCGCGCGAAGCGCAGAATTTTTTTACGTTTCATTAAATCATTAGGGAAAGAAGGCGATTCGTATTACCATTCTCGACTATTAATCCTTGTCCGAATTCATTCTCCCCGCCCCCTCCTGCGCAAAGCGCGGAAGCTTTGACGTTTCATTAAATTATTAGAGAAATAAGACGATTTGTTGTACCATTCTCGACTCTTAATCCTTGTCTGAAGCTCAAAAATGTTTTTTTGTCTCCTCCTTTTTCTTCCTACGTCCTCTTTCTTTTCTCTCATCTCTTTTTTTGGCCGGCGTTTTTTGTTGTTGGGGGGGGGGGCGCCAACACCGCCCCCCTGTCTACGCGTATAAGGCAATAATTACGGTAAGATAAGCATTCGGGGCCCCTAGTGGGGTCGAGGGTGCGGAAACCCCGGAATCTCAGGTGGTTTAGGCAGTTGATTACGGTCAGATGAACATATTTGTATACCTTATTTCAGGACACTGTTTGGCGTGAGGTCCAGCGAGCAGAGCCCCCAGGAGCTCAGGGGTTTTAGGCATTAAATTACCGTTAGAATGGCATCCAGGGGGTCCGATTTAGGGCCCTAGGCGGGGTCCAGGGGGCAGAGCCCCGGAAGCTCAGGGGTTTTAGGCGTTTAATTACGGTCAGATGAACTTTTTTTGATACCTTATTTTTTTGATGGCAGTTAAATATTCTTTCTTTTTTGCTCTCTTTCTTTCTATTTCTCTTTAATATACTTTTTTCAAAAAAGTGTGTGGGGGGGGGGGGGGGGCTGGAGGCTCCCGATCCCAACCGTGCCGCGGGCCCTGACATGTAGGCATCTCAAGAAGCATATTTCTTGCCTGGCTGTAAATTTATGAATTTGTCATTTTACAACAAACGCATTAAAAAAGTATAATTTACTAAAATATTAGGAAAAATCTTTGAAAATTAAGTCATCTCAGCATTATGTGTAAACCACCGTTATGGAATTAAAAATAAACCACGTTTGAATTTTTGAAGATCACATTTTTTCTGGGGGGTCCAGGAAATTGGAAAAATAACGACGTCAGATATTTCGTTAAGTGGCTTGGGGGGGGGGGGGAACAATTTAACCAAAAAAAAAATATATTTCCCTTTTTTTTTTCCCTTTTTTTTCTTCCTTCTTCTTTTTTGTTTCCTTCTTTTTTTTTCCTCCTTTTTTTTCCCGGGGGGGGGGGCAGGCCCCCCGGGCCCCATGGATCCACCACTGGCATCCTCTGTAACTTTTTTAATCAGCTGATCGTGTATTTGTCTTTGTAGGTATAATGGGCCCTCATCCATGTAATGATCCATAATTAAGGTTTTCTTCACGTTATCTATTTATTTATGTTGTCATGCTGAAGTAAAAAATGTTTTCGTGTACGTTCAATTATTTTTAAATAGAAATTGCCCTCAAGTTATATGTACGGTGCCATGTCAAAAGAAAGTAAATATCCGCTCTCTGGTAATTCATCTCATTTTATTGTTTAACTCCAGCACATCGTTTTTAAACCGGGGTGCCGCAAGATAATTATTTGGAAAACGTTGATTTTGTAAAAAATCAAATACCAGAAACAGTTAAAATATGTAATTACATGAGAAAATTAAAATTTGAAGATACTAAAGTGTCTTCCTTTCTCGCTCTCTGACAATATTTTGACAACAAGGCAAATAAGGGCAAAGAAAGGCCCGAATATCCTCATATTCGTGTATCAAGGTCAGGAACAAATATATCACTTTTTTTATTTATGTACGTTCGGCGGCAAGATGCCCGCATACAGTACTTTAAATAGTTTCTAGTGTGTGGATTATATACTAGTTTGTTACCAGTTTGAAAATGTCTTCTCCTTTTTATTCTTAAATATGCACATACGTGTGTGCATAGCACTTGACGAGAGCCAGAGCCATGCAAAATTAATAGTCTGCAAAGACTTTGGGATTTGGGAGAAACTTTTCATTTCTTAAGAGGGTATCGTGACTAAAAAAATAAAATAACGCTGCTCCAAAGAAATGTATTTCTATTCATTTTGAAAAGCGCTGGACAATTACCTGAAACTTACATCCTTCGTGGAAATTAGCAACCGCACTGGCGTTGCATAAATTATAATAAATGGGAAATGTGTAGTAATGAGGAAGACAACGTGCTATAGTATTTGAAAGAATATGGGTTCATGCAGGGGATCGTAGCCATCTCTCAATGTGTCGGATCGTCTTTTGCTATTGAATCCTGATTGTCCACGGGGGGAATTGTCATCGGGGGGGGGGGGGGGGGGGGAATTGTCCTCGCGGGGTAATTATCATAGGGGGGTAGTTGTCCTCGGTGGGTAATTGTCCTCGGAGGTAATTGTCATCGGGATAGTTGTCATATCGGGGGGGGGGGGGGGGTAATTGTCCTCGGGAGGTAATTGTCCTAGGGGGTAATTGTCCTCGGGGGGGGGGGGGGGTAATTGTCCTCGGAGGGTAATTGTTCTCGGGGGGTAGTTGTCTTCATGGGGTAATTGTCCTCGGGGGGTAATTCTCCAGGGGGGTAATTTTCCGGGGGTAATTGTTATTGGGGGGTAGTTGTCCTCGGGGGGTGATTCTCCGGGGGGTAATATTCCAGGGGGTAATTGTCCTTTGGGGGTAGTTTTCCGGGGGTAATTTTCCGGGGGTGATTGCCCAGGGGGTAATTGTCCTAGAACCCCCACGACCTCCCGTTCATGAGGCGGGCGCTCTAACCACTGAGCCACCATGCCCGGTTCTAGCAAATAACAAACGTAAATAAGCTGTCCGATATGTCTTTCTTTTCAAATATATTTCACGAAATGTTTGTATTTTACTGTTTTCAGGTCGATACCCAGTGGCTGTTATAACAAAAGTCGATCTTGCTGGTAAACGGCGCGTGGATGCTCTTAAATTAACCCTGCAGTCGACTGGAATTAGTGAAATCTTCGAGGTTGCTAATATCACCACAACTAATGAAGTTCTGGGTATATCCTACCAGCACAACCTCCTATATCTCCTTAAAAGATGCATGGCAGACGGCGACGAAGCCACCATATTTAAGCATCATAAGGAGAGGGAAGAAATGGCGAGAAAAGCAGCGGGTAAGAAATATTTCGTGAACCATTCAGTTGTACGGTTCTCTCTGCCATGAGATCAGTTTACGACATAATGGATCATAATGATCTATGGTTACATTTTACGCATTTACAAATAGCGATGTTGGGAGGGGTTAAAACTCTTTATTATTCGAGAAAACATTTAAAGAAGTTGAATTAATATTTGTGCATCTCAGAAAGCTTTATTTCATTATTTACCCCTCGGGTTTTTAAAATGCAACTAAACTTCATGCATTATTACACGTATGGGCCACAAGTCATGAACAGGGAGGCGGGCACACCTGCAGGGAGGGAATAGTTGACCACTTAAGAATAAGTTGTACTGATATTTGTTACAGTAATTTGTATCTTAGATTTATTTGCCCTTGCATTTAAAGTTTTATATCATTTTTTGAAACACCCCCCCCCCCCCTCTCAAAAATGAAATGGAAGCTCCTTTTTCCAATCATGTGAAAGAATATGTTTTGACTAATACGTGATGATACAAATTTGCCCCGGTAAACCGCCTACTAATTGATATATTTGGTAAATTATTATATCTATCCGGACCGGATAGATATTGTGCACGTGTCGCGGAGTGGCATATACATCTTTCTGTGTACAGTGCTTGTGACTTTACCAAGACTGGGCCAAATGTCTTATCATTTTGATGATTCCAAAACCTTGCACACTGACAACTAAATGTAGTCCATCTCATGCTCGGCTAGCATACAACTAGTCCCGCCGGTTGTATGGACTAGTTTTAGAATACACAATACACCTGTACGTATTGTAAACCTTGCCCATCTTGCTCGACTACCTCAAAACTAGTCCACCATGATGGACTAACGAAGAATGATGAGCTGGACTATTTTACAAAACACAACATGTAACTAGTCCACCATGGTGGACTAAAGAATTATGCCTGTAACTAGTCTAGCATTTGCATGATGGACCCACGTAGAATGATGAGCTGGACTAGTTTTACAAAACACAAACTAGTCGTATGCGCTGTGGCAATAGGGACGTTTAGATTTGCCCGTCGACAGCTTTGACTGCAACGTGTGACGTCATTTTAAGGCACTGTGCATGCGTCGTTTTCTCGTCCACTTAATCTAAAAGTCCCTTTTTAATAGCATGCATGACGTGTATACGCAAACAGCTAGCGCACGTCACGATCACGTGTGCACAGAAACTTGAATTTGGCGGCATCTCTGAGATAGATCTGAGGTGCGAAATATAGGCCCACATTTCTTGTATGCTTTCGACTAAGAAATTCATCATTTTCTCAAGTTCAGTGCACACAGATCTATATATAGGCCATAGCATAGTATGCACATGTAAATTTGATTTAAAAAGCCTCAAATAAATCTAGAACTACTTGATTATGTTAGTCCAGCATGCTTGACAAGGAAATGCTAGTCAAGCTGGGCACCGTCTTGACCAGGGGCGGCGATTTCTGTTCATGACCGGGGCGAGGGCGGAATACGAGAGACGAGGGAGCAGTGGCGTAATGAGCAACAACAAACACATTTGTGGGGGGGGGGGGCTGAAAAGAATACGCATCACCACCACTTTTACATGATACATGTAGGCCCCGCGAAACGTTTTTCACAGTGGGGGGGGGGGGGGTGGAGGAGCTAAAGTATTTACGATCATGTAGAAGCCCCGGCGGGGGTCAAGGAGCCATGAAGCTCAGGGGTTTTAGGCATTTAATTACGGTCAGATGAGCAACCAGGGGCCCGCATTAGGGCCCTTGATGGGGTCTAGGGGGTTGAGCCCCTGGAAGCTCAGGGAATAATCATGCCATTTATTATTCAATAAAATCTTAGAATGTATACTAATATATAGATCTATTAGGAATATATCATTGTCAAAATTATTCCATAAATTGGGGTAAAAAAAAAACCCAACTATATGAGCGACAGTGTATATACATGAATGTTAAAGAAAACACGAAGTCCCGAAATTTCATAGAGTTTTAATCCCTCTGATGTCACATTGAAAGGGATCGTTTAACAATGTTAAATGTGAGATGCACGGCCCTTCGTGTTATCAGTGTCTGTCATATGGTGTTATATTGAAGCTTGCGCTTCAAAATGATCAAAAAGTGCCTCAAAAAAGTAAAAACCTTTGAGTGATCGATGTTGCAATACTCGTTTTGCCCAATAGACTGTAGTTTTATAAAAACCGTTTGGCAAACGCACAATTTGATTTCGATTTTCAATCATAAATATCTTGATAATCAGACAGGCGATCGGCTTGTAAAAGTCATAAGGTTCCCAACTGACCTAAAAGTGTATAATCATCATTGCAGCATGAGCTAAATCAAGGATTTTTTTTAAAGGATATAAGACAAAGTTACCGGATCCCTTTAAACAACCTTGGAAGTCTGAGTACTTAACTAGGCTACTTGCTTGAAATTATTTGTTTCTCTATGGGACTGGACCTTTTTTTGTATTGAGTTAGAATATCCAGTTGTGATAACAATTATTTAATTTTAGTCATGAAAAAAAGAGTTTAATTTGGTCTTAATGAATACTCATAAATGATGTAAATATTTCTATTACGCACTGCATCGGTCCTTACTTTAAAAAGATAAGAATAATTAACATAAATTGTTTGAGTAATACGTATAATTTCTGATTTTGAGTTAAAATTACTAAATTAATACAAGCTGAAATTTCTTATGTTCTTATGTATTTGATTTTACTTAAACATTCCACGTATGTTCTACTAAATTGAAAGTTTGAGTTAGCAAGACTTAAATTTAGTGCGTAAATGGCAAAACTAATGTTTTCAAGTAAATTCTACATGAAAAAAATACGTAAAAATTACCAATGAACAAATTCTTTTTTACAGTGTAGACGGGCATGTGTATCATATTTTGTAATGTATTATAAGACTATTGGAACAAATAAATCGATATTCCTCTAATTGCAACGTTTCTGGAAAGTTCCTTTAAAAATGAAACGATGTTTGACTTATTCCCCTTTGAAATGAAACGACAATTTATAACCTAAATACTTTACACTTCGATTTTTTAATGCAATATGTTCGATTCCAATGTGTCAGATGCACATATCCATCTCCAAAATATATTTCAGTCAAAAGTGGAGTTAATGCCGTTTGGAATTAACCTGTTTACACACAAACACACATGCATTATATATATATATATATATGTATATGTATATATATATAAAGAGTGATTAAGAAAACATGTACCACTTTTTAAAAGTTGTATTGTTTGAAGGATGAATATTTAATCATGGGTTTCATGACGGTCTTGATAAAGTTATCCTCCCAGTACATTTAGGTACCATTCTCATTTGAATCTGTGACTGCATGACTGAACATAAAGACAATCTTTACACGACTGCCAGATCTCACTTGCGCCAAGTTACTGGGTGAGGAATAAAACAGTGAACAAAGACAGTCAGACACACACACGCACACACGCACACGCACACACACAACACACACGGTGACAACTGTTTCATAATTTCCCCTTTTCTGATTAACCACTGAGTTTTATCAAGATCGCTGGATGTTAAGATGCCATAACCCTGACAATATTTCCCTTTAGTACACATTCACTACCA
Source organism: Strongylocentrotus purpuratus (assembly GCF_000002235.5). NCBI lineage: Eukaryota > Metazoa > Echinodermata > Echinoidea > Camarodonta > Strongylocentrotidae > Strongylocentrotus > Strongylocentrotus purpuratus. Next base: position 10,512,692 of record NW_022145603.1, read on the forward strand.
CCATCATCATCATCATCATCATTGTCATCATCTTAATCTTCATCATCATCATCATTATCATCTTCATCATGAAGCACAACATCAGCCAACACGCACCAAGAGGACAGCGGCCACGCATGTGCGTGTGTGTGTGTGTGTGTGTGTGTGCGTGAGCGCGTGTGTGTGTGTGTGTGTGGGTGTGCGTGTGTTTTTTTTTGTCTGTCTGGCTGTCTTTGTTCAAACACTAGCAACAAACACCCAGCAACTTGGCGCAAGTGAGATCTGGCAGTCTTGAAAAGAATGTCTGATGTTCAGTCATGCATGCAGAGATTCAAATGCAAATGGTACCTAAATATCTGGGAGGATAACTCTATCAAGACATATCATGAATCCCATGATTAAATATTCATACTTCAAACAATACAACTTTTAAAAAGTGGGACATTTTTTTCTGACTCACTCTGTAGATAATCTTTTCCTATGCCGTGTCGTTTATATCTACGTTCATTTTTTTTTTCAAACCATAAGCTTACCCTTGATCCTTTCTATTTTCAGAATTAATTGATGCCGAAGCACGAAGGGTAAGAACCATTTACAATATTTTGACACATGCTATTGTTATGATCACATCGCCATTATTGATACTTCAGATATGTAATAGGTATTTTGTAATGCCAAGAAAAGAGGGGGAGGGGGAATTTACTGTTACTACCGGCAATACAATATCAATTAACAATTGTTTCATTTTATTAAGGACTGCACGAAGTGGTTTTTGTAGTGATACAAATGGTAAGAGAGAAAGTTCTCGAAAGTTAACAGGTTGAGTGATAGGATAATGTGTGTATAATTGATTTGTTTTTCTTAAATAAAGTCACTGAATTTATTCAAATTTAGTAGCAAACCTTTCCTTTCAAATAATATGAAATCACAACTAAAAACACCTTTAACAAAAAAGTAAACAACATATCACAGTTTCTTTCCAAAAGGAGTTAAATCCGTTTTATTTTAAAAGGAGCTAAATCCATGTTTCATTCCATAAGGAGCTAGATCCACGATTTGTTTTAAATCTAAACATATATTAAAAATCAGAAATAACTGGTAGATATTTGTTCTTATCATATATAACTGGTCCAGTGTGACACCTTTGATATATTACAAAAACATGAAGGTACATAGCTACAGGGAAAGTGGAGAAATTTTAAAAAAAAAGCGATGTAGCTGTTTTTGGAATAAAACTGTTCATATATGGGCAATCACCCAAAGAACTACTACCATGGAAGTTAATAACAGGAACCCCCCCCCCCTCCCCATCCTGACAACCAACCCAAGGGCATTTACCCCGGTGTTAAGTATTCTATATAACTACAGAGTTGACGTTTTAACATAAAAAAAGTGATGATATAACGTGGTCCTTATTAAATTTATATTGAAATCATCAGTGTGATGCGTACAAATAAGTATCAGTTAGAGGGGGTGGGGGCGGGGGTAATCAGCTGCTGGTCACTTTTGGGGCGGGCTTTATACACCAGTGAAATGGGGAAAAGAGAAAGCAACGAAATAAACATGAGGAAATAAAAATAAAACGATCTAAATTAATCCTCTTGATCGTCTAGAGTAGCTAATCCGTAGAGCCCTTGATAAGCTATCAAACCTACCCCATTAATAATTGCGATTAAATCCCCTTATCTGGTACGATATATAACAATTGATATTTGTTTCGACTTTTCCCACAATGCATCATGTGAAATAAACGAAACACTAGTGTTGCTAGATTGCGCATTTGCTTGTGAATCTGCCGTATAATGAAGGAAGGTCACAATTTGGATTCCACTGAGTTTCCACCCCATTGTATCAGATATTAGCTATGACGTCAATTTTCAGACTGCCTTTGTCCCCTATTTGATCTTCTTTTTGTTTAGCTATATATCTTTCTGATCTTGAAATTTTGCAAGCACATGCCATACTGCAAAAACAAGGGTGTTAAATTCAACACGATGGGTATTAATTTTAACACTTTCCTGGTATCTATATCGGAAAACACCAGCTGGTGTTATTCAACACCATGCAGGGTTTGGAATTAAACAATACAATTCCACTCTTGGTGTTGAAGTTATTCCGCCTTTGGTGTTAAATTCTAACACCATTATTTCAACTTGGTGTTAAAGTTCAATTCTAGTTTTGGTGTTAAAAAATCCAACACCATTTATTTTAACACCAGTGGTGTGTAGAATTTAATCCTGATTTAAAAGAAAAAAATGATACAAGAATCCTGCGATGTCTGTTGGATTACCAGTTGAAAACCAGTTTATTATTAGTGGTAGCAATTTTCTAACTTTTCTGTCTGCATAACAAATGTTCACACTTAATGGCATGATTGCGCTGATGAAATAGGATATTCAGACCTTGACTAAAAACTCCATAACCACGATATCCCGAAGAGATTCTTGACAGCTAGCTCGCGCATGCGCATGCACGATACGACGTCATATCATATGACAACTGTCGTCCAATGATTTTGCTCGAATCCACTAACTTATGCGCATGCGCAAGTTCAACACCATGTATAACACCAAGACTCGGAACATCAACCTGTAATTAAATATTTCGACACTGTTGGTGTTGAACGGACGTGAACGGACGTGAAATTAACACAAGGGTGTTTTTTTTTTCTATTCCGTGCTGGTCTTAGAAAGTTAACACCCTGGTTTTTGCAGTGCAGATTGTCAAATGCAAATAATATTGAAGCCGGATTGAGAAAATCCTTCGAACAGGATGTTTTAAACGCCATTATATACCCTGCAGGTCTATGTTTGTGTCATGGGGTGGATTGGATTAGATACTCAGGGTGCAACGTATTAGGGAGCAGAGTGAAATAAGGTAGAAGATCGGAGATATCAAATCTTTGCTTTGTAATCGTTATTGAAGTGTTTGTGAACATAATAACATTGCAATCACATAGTAAAGGACAAATGATAAATAAGTCATTCCAATCTATTACATCATTATACAAGTAGTAAATTCTAAATGACACATGTTTCATTAAATCTCTCTAAGAAAAAAATATAAACGTCATTGTGCATATTGATTTCTAATCAAATCGTCTAGGTATCAAACATCTAACCCTTTTGTATGGTTATGCGTGGTTACCGAGCATTATGAATGAACAAGTGTCCATGCCTAACTGCTCGATAAAGATTGCAGCTTGGGTACTGGCGACTTTCATTTTACTCAACAGCCCCCCCCCCCCCCTTTAGACAAACAAAGAGGTAAAATTGTGGTTACCATCTTTTTCCTTAACTCTTTTTATTTGCCAGTAGTGGGGGCCCCTGTCCCCCTCGCCCCAACCCTCATAGATCCTCCAGTGAACACACTTGTATTGTTGGTTATATTTCATTAAAGTGATGTACAAAGAGAAGAAAAACATATCAGAATTCTACAAACAACCTGTTGGGGAAATGTAATGTATATTGTTATCTTACTGTGAATTTGTTCTTCTTTTTTCAGATTGCCGCAGCGAAAGTGGTAAGTATGTAGATTACACAAATTATACATGCTTAGATCAGTTTACTTTTATAATTCTGGAAATTGAACGGTCTTGAAGGGGTAACCTCCAATCTGCATTAACTCTGTTTATGCCCGCCACATAAATTATCTCTTTGTGCCACATTGGGACAGATGTACCAAAGATTTCAAGATTATTGATCTGTTTTCAATGCTAGATTTATCTTTATCAAAGTTGAACACGTTTTCATTTAGCTAATCAGACGGGAAATGAGTAATTTTGCAAATCTTTGTGTTGCTCAAAGTAATATATCCGTCATTTTGCGCATGTTGTTTAGTGCAAATTTGCAAGTGTAGCAAACGAACGACCGCGTGGAGAGGTGAAGGAAGGACCCGATTTTTTGTGTGTTAATAATCGGGGATGTTTAGGTGCAGTTTTGTGCAAATTATTTTAAAAATGTGGGTCGGATGTCAACCATACTATTTGGATTTTGTTACCTTTGCCAAGAAAGGGCGGCCTGAGACGACAATTTCGGTCAAATCCAAAATGGCCACAAGATGAGCCGGAGTTTAACTGAAGTTTCAAACTAAAAGGGCCTGACTGATGAAATGTTGTACTACTTATGGGGTTCGAAGTTATAGATAATATGATTGCAATGTAATTTTCTTTCTCTCTATTTGATGCCAAGTAAGGCGCCCCCGGGAGCCGCCATTTCTGTGAAATCCAAAATGGCCGCCAGACGAGCTGCAATTAATTTGTATTTTCAAAACGAGAAGGACTACGATAATGGAATGTTCTATAAATACGGGGTTTCAAATCTCTCCATGATCAATTTCATATTTTTCCATTTTTCCTGAGGTATCTCTATCTCTCTCTATCTATCTCTGTCTTTCAGAATGCATGTCATTGAATTCATAATGACATAAATGCCATAAAGCCCACGTTTTGTGTGGGTTTTGCGTTGTTGATACTAAGTCAACTAACTTGTTTACATCTCAATTATAAATTGTCCATGTTTATACCGTCTATTATTTCTTTGTCACAAGCCGAATGCATTCTAACTCGGATTCGTTGTGTATGCATTTACTTGCATACGGTCTTCACACACTCTTCAAGAACTGTTGATTTATGAAGGTGCAAGGTAATTCTCGCTGGCTTCATAATCAACCCTCTCCTGAAGTAATCTTCTATCAAATAGTTTGTAGGAACACCACTGGTTAGTTGGAAATCATGGTAACAAAATAAAGAAATTTGAGTTGTCCCAATTGTAGAGCGCTTGTTGGGGGATACCATGTGGCCGTCGCATACGCAGTAGTTGCAGTTCGTTTGTTTTATTTGAAGTGAGACACAAACATACAATAAAGCCGAATATCGAGGTCTTTGTTGGTGGGCTGTCAGTTGAAGGCGCAGCATCCTCATTACAATTAGACACTATTAGTTAGCTACTTGTTGTGACTTGTGAGTAACATCCTATATAGCTTTAAAGCATCGAACCAAGTTTCTTCGTCATTCGCTAATACCCTTCTCGGCAGCTTAGTTGAAATATAACGATGCATGATCGGTCGTAATTGTGTAGACATTAGGGACTATGTCTTGCGCCTACCAGTGCTTGTCTTTGATGTTTCTTGAGGTCAATTTCTGCAGAGATAACGAAACGCTGATTCTAGATTCACTACGAATAGTACTGGGGGCAGACTGTGATGCAGATAGTGGTGTTTAAAGGTCGCATATTACTTTCTGCAGCCATGGTTCTAAAGATGTTTCCGCTAGAAGAATTCGGATGACGCATAGTTCCGATTTTTCTAGGAAGGTCTCAAGAACTTCCATTAACCGGTCTCTTCTAATATGAGGCCTATCAAGGCCTGACTCATATCGAGTCTAAGGCCTCTATAGGTATTGGGCTCTTGAGGCTTCTCTGACTTCTGCAACACTATGAGAATACCATAAATTGTTTTATTTGTTGGTGCCAGGATATTGGTTAAAATAGTACGTCTGCCAGGGAGCCGTATAAACAGACCCAGATTAGCTTCTGACCATTGATGGCTTCACCTCATCATGCTTCATAGGAACCTGAGTAGGATTTGGACTCTCCTTCCTAGTTTGAATTACATGTTAATGTATATCTCGGGGGAGCTGGTTGCGAAAATAATATTTAGGATATTAGGAAGTTATGTATATATATATATATATATATATAATCAGTTCTCCTGCCTTAAGGGGTTAAATTTCCATTTGTTGGTTATAATGTATTAGCAATTTGTGAAACTGAAACATGTTAAAGTTGTTTCCCACCTCAATCCATATTCTGAACACTTCAGAACATTCATAGAATATATGACTATAGGTTTCGACATCCTTTCTCCAAAAGGAACATAATTTTGACTGTATTAATCCAAACAGATTCAGTTTATCATTACAAAATATGATGTTATGTAAACGTTAGTACTGAAATTCCCTTAATTGAATTTACAGCTATTCACCGTGGCCTTCAATTGTCGCTGACAAATCCGCTAGCGACCGCAGACGGCCGAAATTATCAATCGCGTCCGTCGGCAAATTTGCAGCATGTTAACAATGTTGTGGCGGCCAAAAAATCGTTGTGATTCCATTTATATTACGTTGGAGACCGCAACCCTCATTTCCTTGACGTTTCCATGCCGTGCGATTCCGTCTCTAGTCGTTTTGAGGTCGTCACGATTTCGTTGGTAGTCGTTGTCATTGTCACCGACCATTGACGGCAAAACAACAGCAAGTGACGTCACATCTCGAACCTTGACGACACATTGCGCGTCAAGTAACGAAATTGTAACGACCTTGGTGCGACGATGGATCGCAAATTTTGACAAGAAGGTGACGGTTGATGACTGTTGACGGCGGGTCGTTTGCGAGTACCTGCGGCATTGCAGCGGTGGTATGCGATGGGTTACGAGTTTTCAACGATGTTCCAAGATCTTAAACGTTTAGTGCGATTTTCACTCTTTGTGACATAAGTGACCTGGCCGCCAGCCAATCCGCTGCCAGCCGTCTGTCCTCGTTCCTTGAGGTTGTCCTGGGGGGGGGGGGATCTTCCGGGGTAGTATTCCAGGGGGTTATTGTACTTGGGGTTAGTTTTTCCGGTTGGTAATTTTCCGGGGGTTATTGTCCAGGGGGTAATTGCCCTGATACGTGTATAATACAAAGCGATGGCTATGAGCAACAGCTAACAAGATCACTGTCTGATGAAGAAAAAAAATCATTTTAAAATGTAGTATTGTGATGTAGGTTGAAACAAAATAGATAGTGTATTATTATTAAAGAAAGAAAGAAACAGGGCGGAGAGAAGTGGTGATGAAGAGGAAAAAAATGAAATACACAGTCAGTGTGAGAGACAGAGAGAAAGAAAGAAAAAGAAAAGTGGGGCAGATTTAAAGGTAATGCAAACATTTGGGAAATTTCGAGACTTGGATGGATAGTAGGCCTAATTCTTCACAATTTTGATACATTTGAATGCCCCTGGGGATATATTGTAAGCACTAGATATTATGCTCCCTATTCCAGGGGGTTATTGTACTTGGGGTTAGTTTTTCCGGTTGGTAATTTTCCGGGGGTTATTGTCCAGGGGGTAATTGCCCTGAAACGTGTATAATACAAAGCGATGGCTATGAGCAACAGCTAACAAGATCACTGTCTGATGAAGAAAAAAAATCATTTTAAAATGTAGTATTGTGATGTAGGTTGAAACAAAATAGATTTTCGAGACTTGGATGGATAGTAGGCCTAATTCTTCACAATTTTGATACATTTGAATGCCCCTGGGGATATATTGTAAGCACTAGATATTATGCTCCCGGTAAATTTCAAATATTTCAAATAGCGCCTAAAGCCATTCCATGGTAGCTACGACCAATTTCCGAAAAACATTACACATCTATTCCGTAGGAATAATGTAGTTGTATGAATGCTTCATATAATAATATCAGCGTACGGCTAGGAACAAAATGTCGCAATCTAAATAGCACTTCAATTTTCTTTCTAATACACTGATTAACAAAACGAATGTGACTATTCCAAGCCAAACGTTTACAATGTAAATCCCAACAAAAGTGGCTACATCAACCTATATATTGTTTTACTATTTGCCACCGATTTTTAGTTCATTATCCAAACCAATTTCTTAGGTGTAATGATTGATTCAAATCTAACTTGGAATATTCATATCAACAATATTTGCATGCAAGTCTCGAGAGGCATAGGTAGTATATATACATTAAAATGTATTTTATATCACAAAAGTCACTATTTATGCTTTACAATTCCTTCATTTTGTCATACATATCTTATTGTAACATAATGGGGGGGGGTAATAGTAGGAAGATGGAAATTATCTTAATATATCGTCTCCAAAAGAAAGCACTCCGTCTTTGTACACATTTCTATTATTTAGCCCATACTGATCGAATATTTTGTAAACTAAAAACACTTTTTAAAAATCGCTGGTATTAATGTTTTTCAAACTGCAATGTTTGGCCCGAATTCACAAAGGAAGATTAAATCCACTCCTAGGTTTTTGAGACCATGGGGGTTTAAACATCTCTCTGATTCACCAACGATGGTTTTTTTTGTCCATGGTTTAAACCATGGTAAAAAAAAAAGAATCATGGTTTAAACCATGGTCTAAATTTAGACCATGGCTTAAACTATGGTTTATCTCTACTAAGCATGCTCATTAGATCTGATCAGATGCCGTATTTTACTATGGTGGCCCTGAAGGGACATCGCGAATAGATCAAATCGCGAATTATTCACGACGAAATTCGCGACGTCGTGAATTTTATCGCCAATTTTTCACGACGAAATTCACGAAATTCACGATATCGTCAATTTCGTCGTGAAAAATTGGCGATAAAATTCACGACGTCGTCAATTTTGTCGCGAATAATTGGCGATAAAATTCACGACGAGATTCACGCCTGGCTGCTTTCGTCGCCAATTAGCGTCGTGTTTTTATTTTTGCCTTGCTAAGCGGCCTGAATAGTCTAGCGGTGAACAATCCAGCCCCTTGAAGACGATTATGACGAGACGTTTTTACCATGATTTCTGTGAAAATGGTAGGTTTTTAACTTCATAGTATGCTCTATTTGTATTTTATCTTTGACAAGATAAGGATAAGGGTAATTGTATAGCGAAAAAAATACCCAGTATGCATTTAATAGTAGACTCTAGTAGATCTTAATGCACTTGATGCATTGTCCCATACGTTTACTTCCATATTGTATTTTCTACTGCAATACATGTAGCTCAGATCGTTGACTCGAACTGAGCTGATAGTCCAGTAGACGGTACCATATACCATGTACATGACCTGGAAAAGTTGATAAGTACAAGTTTGTTTTGTTGATTTGTGTTCCAGATGGGTATTGAAGTAAATTCAGCTTGGTTGCCAGCTTGGCAACCTTGGGCAACTTTTTTAATAGCCATATTAGCATAATCATCTAATTAGCATATGTGCAATTTGTGATAATGTTGCTAATCTCAATCCAGGAAGCCTGAAAACATGGTTAATACGACTTTTCAAGGGTTTTATATCACAAGGAATTCATTTATGACACCAATTTTAATTTTTAAGTAATACAATTGTCTTAAATAGCATAATTAGCATAATAATAATAATAATAATAATAACAATATTTATAAAGCGCAACATATCCATCTCTAGAGATGCTCAAGGCGCATACAAATAATTTAAATTAATATTCAACATACTTAAGATTAAAGAAATGTTAACTTGCATTAGATCATACAAGTTCATGGTGCCAAGGTACATACAATGTGGCACAGTGTTATTGTTTGTTTTGCATGCATTGTATAAAAAGAACATTGAAATTTAACAATATGCATTGAGCATCAGGTGAGTTTTAAGCCCAGTTTTGAAAGTAGAGAGAGTGTTGGCCGTCTGAATAGAGAAAGGTAACTTATTCCACAAAGAAGGAGCTGCTGATGCAAATGCTCTATCCCCCCAATTTCTTTTGGTACGTATTTCTTTAAGTCTAATATTATGTGATGAACGTAAACCAGAACGACCTGCGGAGTGTGGTGATAGAAGGGATGAAATATATTCTGGAGCTAGATCATTTAGTGCACGATAGGTTAAGAGTATAATTTTATAGATCACACGCTGTTGAACAGGGAGCCAGTGCAGAGATTTCAAGATAGGAGTGATATGTGATGATTTTCTGGTGTTAGTTACAAGGCGAGCAGCAGCATTCTGAACTTTTTGCAATCGGTTAATTTGGTTGGCGGGTAACCGAAAGAGTAATGAATTGCAATTATCAAGGTGCGAAGTAACAAAAGCATGTAATAACTGTTGGGTGGATTGAGGTGAGAGATATTGCATAATTGCACGGATATTACGAAGATTACAATTGGCAAGTTTAACACAATTTGAAACATGGGTTTCAAGTGACATGGCAGAATCAAATATTACACCAAGATTCCTAGCTTGATGTACAGGAGATACAGGGGCAGAACCAACTTGAACATGAGAAACCTTAATTTTACTGAGCTGTCTACTGTTGCCAAGCAAAATGAATTCTGTTTTTGCATCATTTAGTTTTAAGCGACTCTCAATCATCCAGTTCCTTACATCAGCTATACAGTTTTCAATTTTCTTCATATTTTCATCTATTTCTTTCTGGACAGATTTGCAAATAAAATAAAGCTGTAAGTCATCTGCATACATATGATAATTGATGCTGTGTTTTTTAACAATATGCTGTATGGGCAGAGTATAAACATTGAACAATTGCGGACCGAGAACAGATCCTTGGGGGACTGAAAAATCTAAACTAACTGAAGCAGAGGTAGCATCACGGATACAAACTTCTTGTGATCTACTAGAAAGATATGACATAAACCACTTTAATACAATACCCTTGAGACCTATTTCCTTTAATCTATTTAGCAAAATGCAATGATCAACGGTATCAAAAGCACTGCTAAGATCAAGCAGTACTAAACCAGAGACATTTCCATTATCCATACCAATTAATACATCATTGTTTACCCGTAACAATGCACTTTCCACGCTATGCATCTCCCTGTATGCTGACTGGAAAGGATTTTGCAAATTATTATTCTTTAAGTGAGACTGTAGTCTACCGGAAACAACTCTTTCTATTACCTTGCCTAAGTATTTTAGATTAGCAATTGGTCTGTAGTTTTTTAAATCATGTCTGTCAAGAGAGGGTTTTTTCAGAAGGGGTTTGATGAGGGCATGTTGTAGACATTTGGGAAAGAATCCACACTTTAGAGATTTATTAACTATCTGAGTGATATAAGGAACAAAGTCATTGACAAATTCTTTAATTAGACAAGTTGGTATCGGATCTAAATCACAAGAAGACACAGGGGAATTCATGATGATTTTTCTAATTTCAGGACATGTGGCGAGAGTGAATTCTGACACGCCAGTAGAAGGGACAGGAACAATTTCTGAAAGGGTGTCAGTACTTAAATCACTTAACTCTTCTCGAATAATTCTTATCTTATCTACAAAATAATCACAAAAACGATTAGCAAGATTATGATCATTATCAGTGTTGGGATATAATGGATCCTTCTTCCTGTCTAATAACTTATTAATAATCCTAAACAGACGTTTCTGGTCTCCTGAACAATCAGCAATGGAAGAAGAATAGTATTGTTTCTGTGCTTGGTCTATAAGATGAGACACATGTTGCTTCTGCTCCATGTAGAGAATGCGGTCGGCAGGGATTCTAGAAGACCTTCAACGCCGCTCAAGTCTCCGTCGAAGGCGTCTTGCGCTACGAATGTCATCAGTCATCCATGGTGACTGAGGTTTGATAACAATAATTCGAGTCTTCTTTGGAGCAAGTTTATCAAGTAAACAGTGGAGAGAGTTCTCGTACTGTGCAACACATGAATCAACAGTATCATGATTAAAATCGATGGAAGATAATGCTGCATGGACACCAGTTTGAAACTCCTGACGATCCATTAATTTTAAGTTACGAGTGACAATGGACTTACGAAAGGATTTAGGTTTCCTTAGAAGTAGGTTGCACTGGATTGCAAAATGATCTGACAGTCCAGGTAGAATCGCGACATCCGAGAGAATATTTCCTGATTCTCGAGATATAAAAAGATCCAATGTGTGTCCGCAGCGATGTGTCGATTCCAGAACATGTTGCTTCATCCCATACATAGACAACAGATCACGAAACTGCCTTGCGTTTCTGTTAGTTTCATCATCAACCCAAATATTGAAATCTCCTGTGCACAAGACTTCAGAAGAGCCAAGATGGTATGTATCTAACATCATGCCAAACTCATCAAGGAATATGCCAAATGGTAGGTGACGCCTTTGGTTATCAGAAACTTCTGGACGATAAACGATGATGAGCCTAACTGAACGGGAGTCACTTGTAACCAGTACATGAAGACATTCAAAGGACCTGTACGGTGTAACCTGCTGGACAGTTATGGACAAAGATGATTTAAACAAGAGACCAACTCCTCCTCCAGCCTTCTCCTCCCTAGGTCTATGTTGAAAGCTGTAACCATCAGGAGTAATTCTGCTAATAACAGCGTTGTCACTATCTCTCAACCACGTTTCACAAATAGCTATTATGTCAAAGTCATTCTCAATAACAAAGTCAGTGAATGATGAAATTTTATTCCTGACAGATCTCATATTTAAGGTACACAGCTTAGTAAAATGAGGAACAGTTTTCACAACAGTCAAGTTTGCTTGAATAATTTGTAGTTGATTCAAGCAAACTTCACTCTGTGACTGGGCCTGTAGGCCCGTACGTGGCTGAATAATAACAGGAATGGAGAAATGTTCACAATAAGAAATCTTCTTATGAAGACTGCCATGCGTTCCCCTTCTGGTTTTCTTTTTACGCTTATAAATTCCAAGATATCTGATGGTCTTAAGTACACAACGAGATATTGGTAACTTACAATCTTTCCATTGTAGAAGCTCCATTGAAGTATACTTCACTTTAGGTTTAGAAGAGGTCTCAGGGGAACGAACATCGCCAGTTCCAGTGATGTGTGATGTCGTAGACGGTTGCCTGTCAGGACCAGGATTTGGCTCAATGTCTCCATTTTGTAATAACTCGACCTGAAAGGTAGCATCACAGTTCGAGCCGTATGAAACCCTTCTTTGTAGAAATTGCTTTCTAGTGTAAGGTTGCTGAACAAGAGGATGACCAGATGGCTTTCCATTGTAGTGCTTAGGTCCCGGCCCCCCCCCCCCCCCACTCAGTGTTATTTAGGGTACGCATATGCGTGTTCCAACCGACCCCCCCCCCCCTTTTCAGCAAAAGTCCGGTGTGTAAAGTCAATACGGCTCGACCTTTTTCTTTTGTATACGAGCCTTTTTCAGCACCCCCCCCCCCCCCCCTTTTCAGCAAAAGTCCGGTGTGTAAAGTCAATACGGGTCGACCTTTTTCTTTTGTTACGAAAAGGACATTTTGGCAACACGCATGCGGTCATTTCGAAACCTGAGTGGGGGGCCAGGGCTTAGGTCCATTCAGACAAATATGTAGACACACAGCAACAAGCAGGCACAGATGAAAGAATCCCATTGTGTGAAAGTTCTGGTACAGTGCATGTACTTAACACATACAAAGACTTACATTACACATAGACAACATGGTACATGTACTTACAATGTGTAGGCAGCCATAGCTTCTTGCCTTGACTAAGATAGGTAATGTTGCCAAAAATTGTATTAACTTAAGATACCTAAAAACAAGCATAAACGCCCTGAAAAGGGTCTAGCTGTATCTAGACAGCTAGCTTAAGCAAATGATAACAAGTACAGATACAAGCGATACATTAATACAATGAAAATAGCAAATATTAAGAGCCCTGTGGAGAGCTACACCTAGTGTGTGCTAATCCACTCTCTTATATTATAATATGTACAATATATGGACTTCATTGTCATTGTTTATCTATAAAGCCTTTCTTTGTATGAAGACTACGCCATTTTTCTGTTTGACAGTATACGAACCCCAGTTTGTATATTCACACCGTTGATTTCCGTTCCTTGTTTGAAGGTCAGGGTTTACGCTCACCTTCCACATCTTTAGAAAATTGCTATTCTTTTCCACATCGTCTCATTTTGTTTCTTCAACATCGTCAGAAACTTTGGTCTTCTTTTCTACATCGTTGAATCTTGTTTCTTTGAGATCATCAGAAACTCTACCTTCGTCGTCATCGACATAATAGGCCCTCGTGTCTTTGACACTGTCGGTTCATCATCATTGACAATGCCTTCAAATGCATTTGAGAAGTTTGATGATAATGTATTGTAATTTGAAAAGCGGCAGTCTTTCGCTTTATGAATAGACTACCTTAATTGTTATTGGAATATTTTCCGGCTAGATTTTAGCACGGATTTGAATAAATGCTCATGGTTTAAATGATATATCTTGTGTCCACTATTTTGTATTGTAGCTGTCTGGTTTCTCGTGAATCACAGTAGGAAGAAAAGGGAGAATTTAATTAGGAATTAATTGGAATGTTGACCGAGTTACGATCATCGATCATGATCATTCAATTCCTAATCTAGATCTTGCCAATATCATTCAAGTCCTAATCCAGTTTTTGCCAAAACTCTATATGCAGCAACATCATTTCAAAAAGCCACAAACATGCTATGAAACACTCATTTTTTCTGGTAATTTATTTGATCTTGTTTGATTGTGTTTGTTACAAGGACACATCTGTATGCTTTGTGAATGTATTATACACCGTATCATACTGATCCCCTCATTTTTAGCTCATCCGGACCGAAGGGCCCGATGAGCTTATGCCATGGCGTGCCATGATTTTTCCATGTGATAGGGCTAGGAGGGGGATGTAAAACTTCTACACAGAATCGTAAAATTCATTATCTATGCTAATTTATGCAAATTTATTCGAAATCACAACAAAATGCTTCTTCTCCTTCATTTCTAAACCGATTTTGATTTATCTGGTAAAGCTAACTTTGGTGCACTAAACTTCAACACCGAATTTTGAAATTGTTCTCTATTAATTAATTATTGTAATTTATGCAAATTTATTCCAAAAATAACAAAAATGGCTTCTTCTCCCTCATTTCTTGACCGATTTTGATTTGGTTTGCCTTATCTGGTAGAGCTAAATTTGGAACACTAAATTTCTAGATTTTGCTCCATTGATTAATTATGGTAATTTATGCAAATTTATTCCAAAAATAATTTAAAAATCATAAAACATGCTTCTTCTCCTTCATATTTCGACCGATTTATATCATAGAGCTAACTTTGGTACACTGTACCTCTACGCAGAATTTTGAAATTTTTCTCCATTAATTCATTATGGTAATTTATGCAAATTTTATGTTTCGACCGATTTTGATTTGATTTGCTTTATATCATAGAGCTAACTTTGGTACACTATACCTCTACGCAGAAGTTTGAAATTTTTCTCCAATAATTAATTATGGTAATTTATGCAAATTTATTCCAGAAAAAACAAAAATTGCTTCTTCTCCCTCATATCCTGACCGATTTTGATTTGGTTTGCTTTAATCTGGTAGAGCTAAAGACAAGGACAACATCCAACACACCTGAGTGCAAAATGGCTGAAAGATCACAATATTAAATTTTGTTTTAATTCATCAGTATTATGCATGAATTGTTTTCATTCTTTTGTTACCTCCTAATTCTTCAATTTGTTTAAATATTTTATTCCCTTACAAAATTGTTATTTTTCCATATGTTTCTGTTGACAATTTACTGACTTTTTATACCTCTGTCCTTTTCTTATCATAATAAAAGGTGAGTATGTTTACATTTATCTCTTACTAAGTTCGAGTCCTGCTTGTCATAAAACTATATATTTTCCAACCAATTTTCATTCCATTTCCTTTAGTGTTTATTTAATCTTGTACAGCTAAATGAAATTATGTCCCTTCCAGGGCATCAAATCTTTTGACCAGTTCAAAAGTGTACCACATGAAATTTATGATATTTGTTGTTGAGAGATGCGGATTAGTGCTACGTCATTGACGTTCAGTCTGATTCTTCTTCTCCTTCCTCCTTTTCTCCTTACTTCTCTCCTTTCTTTTTATTCTCTTTCTCTCTATTTTCTTCTTCTCTTTCTTCTTCTGCCCCTCTTTCTCTCTCCTAATCCTTTTCCTTCCAATGCTCCACTCATTCTTTTTTATCCTTCTGCTTCTTTTCATTCCTCTCATTCCTGTTTCTTTTCATGCTTAGCTCATCATTCATACTTGTTCAACAGCTATTGTATAAATGTACAGTTCAGATAAAATTAGTTTGTTTTCTCTCTCTATAATGTTACTTACACATATCAGTCACATATATTGTTTCTAAATTATATTTATTTATTTCGAATGCATGTAACATTGTTTGTTTGGATAAAACTTGACCAGGGCTTCTTCTCTTTTCTACTTGTAGTATCTATACAAGTGTATGTACTATAATCATGATTGTTAATAAAGTGATATTGAAACAAAAACTGCTGCAAAATTAAAGAAAGTTAAATTGGGGTTCTCTGCCTGTTTGTTTTGACAATCCTTGCAGAAGTGTGTGCTAATTTTTGCCACAAAATGTTGGGCTGCCAACACTTCAGATTTCTTGAAACTTCTCAAAAACTGATTACAATTAAAACGTGTAGTGTTTGATGACACATGACTAACACCAAACATGATTAAGGTCAAATTTGTTAGGTTATTTTAATATAACTGTATAAACAAGTATGAACATAGGAAAATAGGTCTGTAGTTAATACACACAGCTTTTGTAATATATTTTCAAGAACATTGAAAATGTATGTAAAACGGCTTACGCCGTAAGGGTGGGTAGCGTCACGTCGCGATGACTGGAACGCAACCATTCGTACAACCCCCCCCCCCCCGGTTTGCCGAAAGGGTGTGTTGACTAGTCTTCCAACGTCGGTTGTTTATAATATAATTTAAGAAATAGAAATTTAAGACGTTAAATTCAAATAATCAAAATAGAAACAGATTAAAAACAATACCCATTTCTTTCTATGTATAGAAATCATTTCTTGATGTAAACTAGTCATGCATAACAATCTGTACAAATGAAATAACAAATAACAAATATATAAATAAATAATGGAGTAGGCCTACCGCCTTACGCACCCTTCCGGGATAAGCTGGCCGGTGGGGGGGCTTTCTGAATTCCATACATAGAAAGAAATGAAAATTATTTTGTGCTATTTAAATAAATAAACAAGGTTAACACCTTTATTTTACATTTTTAAATATCAAAGTAAATTATTTGATTGTGTTTCTTGTTATTTATTGATTTAATTCTTATAAACGCCTGATCTTTAAGGCTACGTAAAAACTAGTTCTTTTTAATTTTTAATCTGTTTCTATTTTGATCATTTGAATTTAAATGACTTAAAATTCTATTCCTTACATTCTATTATAAACGACTGGCGTGAAAGACTAGTCAACGCACCCTATTGGCAAAACCGGGGGGGGGGGCTTTGGACGAATGTTCGCTTTCAAGACAACGCGACGCTATCCACCCTTTCGGCATAAGCCCTTAAAAACGCCCATGCATTCAATGTGAAAGACAAAACAGAAGTACATATTAATAACATAATTGGCGGTAATACTTCTTTGAGAATGGACAATTGCAAACATACATGTATGACTATCTTATATGGCATCAAATGACCATTTGCTTCAGCTATGTAAGAGCTGAACAGTTGCTAAAGAATTTAAATGTATAAATAGTTGAGAGAAAACTTTGGAATGAACGCAAACATTTTTTCCTCTTGAACCATAATTGCGTATCAATATCATTTAAATACCTTCATTACAACATGTATAATAAGAGACTAATGGACCTTGTGTTTAACAGAGCCTGTGAAATTAGTGGCCACAGCAATTACTATACTATATTACTATATTATCACTTGTGCCCTTGGGTAACTACTTCGAAAATGTACAACAGATGATTATTTTTTAAATACCCCCCCCCCCCCATACATAAACATCTGGCAACACTACGTACAAAAGACGTACAAGAGACCTAAAAGTAATAATTTTCCAGAATTGAAACCCTTAAGGGAGCACTGCCCCTGAGTCCTCATGAGGGGCAAGGTAATCAATACAAATTCAGATCCCATCTCAATTGTCAAATTTGATTGAGTGCCAGCATTAAGTTTTAGAGTCAAAGTAAAGAAATTGCTATATACACGTAGGACAATTTTGGGGGTTCCCGTGAGAGGCAAGGTACCTCAACGACCTATCATTTCTCAGGAATGACCCCTGCCAAATTGTATTGAATTCAGTTATTTATTTTTCAAAGAAAAATTGAACCTATTAATAAGAAGCTCTGAATGTACACTACTTATAGACAAATGCGGTAAGGGCATTACAAGGATGATCAGCAAGGATAAGGCGAGAGGGCATCGGACAAATAGCTCGGGCAATGTACTGCTCAGATCGGATGATTCTTGGCAGTGGCGGCGAAGTCTGAGGCTTCTACAAATGCGCTTCACCTGCCGAACACTATATAGAAGGAAAGATAAATATATAACAGTTTAAACCCTAAATACAATTAAATAAATACTATAATAATGTTCCACCCAGCAACGCATACATGTGCAAAACAATCATATAATGATATATAAACAGGGGCCCCAACAGCTTGATTTAAAATTATGCAGTAGCTTTATCAGATACTTTATGAGCATGCTATTCAAAGCAATGATACATGTAGGTTGGTTTTATGTTATTTAAAAAAAAAATATTCCAGGTTTTGAAAGATTTATATTTCGGGTTAGGTACATCCATGAATAAAATTATAACAAATATAAAAACATCACGTATAAAAAAAACTTGTTTTATAGTTCATACCTTGATCATTTGAATTTAAATGACTTAAAATTCTTTTCCTTAAATTCTATTATAAACGACTGGCGTGAAAGACTAGTCAACGCACCCTTTTGGCAAAACCGGGGGGGGGGGGCTTTGGACGAATGTTCGCTTTCAAGACAACGCGACGCTATCCACCCTTTCGGCATAAGCCCTTAAAAACGCCCATGCATTCAATGTGAAAGACAAAACAGAAGTACATATTAATAACATAATTGGCGGTAATACTTCTTTGAGAATGGACAATTGCAAACATACATGTATGACTATCTTATATGGCATCAAATGACCATTTGCTTCAGTTATGTTAGAGCTGAACAGTTGCTAAAGAATTTAAATGTATAAATAGTTGAGAGAAAACTTTGGAATGAACGCAAACATTTTTTCCTCTTGAACCATAATTGCGTATCAATATCATTTAAATACCTTCATTACAACATGTATAACAAGAGACTAATGGACCTTGTGTTTAACAGAGCCTGTAAAATTAGTGGCCACAGCAATTACTATACTATATTACTATATTATCACTTGTGTCCTTGGGTAACTACTTCGAAAATGTACAACAGATGATTATTTTTTAAATACCCCCCCCCCCCCCATACATAAACATCTGGCAACACTACGTACAAAAGACGTACAAGAGACCTAAAAGTAATAATTTTCCAGAATTGAAACCCTTAAGGGAGCACTGCCCCTGAGTCCTCATGAGGGGCAAGGTAATCAATACAAATTCAGATCCCATCTCAATTGTCAAATTTGATTGAGTGCCAGCATTAAGTTTAAGAGTCAAAGTAAAGAAATTGCTATATACACGTAGGACAATTTTGGGGGTTCCCGTGAGAGGCAAGGTACCTCAACGACCTATCATTTCTCAGGAATGACCCCTGCCAAATTTTATTGAATTCAGTTATTTATTTTTCAAAGAAAAATTGAACCTATTAATAAGAAGCTCTGAATGTACACTACTTATAGACAAATACGGTAAGGGCATTACAAGGATGATCAGCAAGGATAAGGCGAGAGGGCATCGGACAAATAGCTCGGGCAATGTACTGCTCAGATCGGATGATTCTTGGCAGTGGCGGCGAAGTCTGAGGCTTCTACAAATGCGCTTCACCTGCCGAACACTATATAGAAGGAAAGATAAATATATAACAGTTTAAACCCTAAATACAATTAAATAAATACTATAATAATGTTCCACCCAGCAACGCATTCATGTGCAAAACAATCATATAATGATATATAAACAGGGGCCCCAACAGCTTGATTTAAAATTATGCAGTAGCTTTATCAGATACTTTATGAGCATGCTATTCAAAGCAATGATACATGTAGGTTGGTTTTATGTTATTTAAAAAAAAAATATTCCAGGTTTTGAAAGATTTATATTTCGGGTTAGGTACATCCATGAATAAAATTATAACAAATATAAAAACATCACGTATAAAAAAAACTTGTTTTATAGTTCATACCTCTCTTCCTGATGCCATGTCGATAATGCTCAATGAATAGCCTGCTACAAAATGAGTGGCAATCTGGTAAAGTACTGTGCATTATAGAATTTGTGAAATCAAGGAGCAAAACAAATTTTGAACAACTTAGAAAAGCATCCACATATACAATAAATAACTGTTTTCATATCTATTATATCAAGTTGTTAGCTTTGAAATACTAGTTGCTCATGTGTTTAGATCCTAATAATGGTTTACACATAAAGTAAAATATTGCAGAACACTTTTGGGGTTGAAATCAAATGAATTGCACATTTACAATGACTTGAAAATATGTTCAGGACAAATTTCAAAGAACATCAAATATTTCAAAGGTCATACATGCAGGTCTATGACATTGTTCTTGATTAAAAGAACGTTAAGACTCATAAGCATACCAATATTACCAGTACAGTTTTCTTGATACCAATATTATTGAAATGGTAACCTCGCTCGATTCATAATGTGGAAGGAGGATCACTATTCATAATACGGGAAGAGGGTTGCTATTCATAATACGGGAAGAGGGTCGCTATTCCCAATACGGAATGAGGGTCGCTATTCATAACAAATTAAATAAGCAAACAAAATAATAACAAGAAAGGGAAATATTGAAATGGGGACACCCCCACCCCCATGGCCGTGGCGTAGCGATGGGGGGATGATACAAGGCCTCAAATATTTGTCAAAAAAAAAAAGGCATGCTACAATAATGTACATGGCCATCACCCCTCCCCCCAATCAGTCCAACCACGCTGCGCCATTTGGCCCACCCTCCCTGCAGCATTCCCTTGGGACAAGTACATATTACCAACAATTTTCGTCAAGGTGTTGCCATCAAGGGGCTGGTATCATGTCCCTAACCCTCAGCAAAGGAAGGAAGGGACGGAGAGGAGCTTGTAGAGACTATGGTTAATTGGTGATATATAATATTTTCGTAAATACACAATATAGCAAGATATATTTTCCATATATTAAGTAAGGAAGTTAGATTTTCAAGATTTTAAGCCAAATAAGGGTAACCCGACACATGCTCCGCCGACCATTACTCCGCCGACATTTACTCCGCAAAATGCGACAATTGCTCCGCGACATTTGCTCCGCGACATTTGCTCCGCCGACAATTGCTCCGCCGATATTTGCTCCGCCGACATTTGCTCCGCCGACATTTGCTCCGCCGATATTTGCTCTGCCGACATTTGCTCCGCCGACAATTGCTCCGCCGAAAATTGCTCCGCCGACATTTGATCCGCCGACAATTGCTCCGCAAAACGCGACAATTGCTCCGGTGACAAATGCTCCTCGAACGACAGTTGCTCCGCCCACATTTGCTCCACCTGAAGCGACACTTGCTCCGGTGACATTTGCTCCGACGACATTTGCTCCGCCCAAAAAGTGTCCCATTAAATACAAATACTACTAGTACTACGACAAATGCTTCGCTGACAATATTTTTTGTTCACTGGTTATTTTCGTTTCTTTCTTGTTTCCTTCATTTTCTGAATGCATTTCATGAAATAATGTAGATGAAATGGAATGAATGAATGTTGATGATGTGGGAGGAAAAAGGAGTTACCTAAAAGTCATTTCGAATAAACTGAAATAACTTTCCATCTATCACTGTACGTCCCATATAATGTACACTAAACACTCATAACATGTCATGGAAAGTTTTTTGTTTAAAGTAGAGCAGCAAGCCACATTCCCCAATACGCACATACCTCCTAGTTAATTTCAAACAGCTCATCAATATGTAAGACCTGAAATGACCTCAATGCAAGCAAGCACATGCATCTTACTAGGTAAAGCATTATACAATGTAGGCCTACTAGGTCATCAGGGAAGTTCTAGAAAACAACAGGGGATGGATCGAAATAAGGGCACTTATAAGTAAAGAAGAGAACCCATTCAGACGGGAAAATTAGATGGCAGCCTTTCTGCTTATTCCCATTTAAACAAATCATTTTGTTGCAGTTTGACGTTAGTTCTTCATGATAAGCCAATTGCTCTTTTTCCGGTGGCTTCGTGAGTCTCTTAAATTCGGTGAAAACAAAGTACTCGAATGAAACGGGGTGTTTTACACACTAACATATATATATATATATATATATATACATATATAGTAAAGCTACATACACTTAAAGCCCAAGTCCACTCCAAAAATAACTTACTTTCAATAGAACCAGAAAAATCAGACAAACCAATCAAAAAAAAGTTTGAGCAAAACATTATACAATGTAGTAGGTCATCATGGAAGTTCTAGAAAACAACAGGGAATGGATAAAAATAAGGGCACTTATACGTAAAGAATTGGCAAATTGTGTTGTGATTCTCATTGTTCCATAGTTTTCCATACTTTTTCAAAAATTCATAATAAGAAAGATATGAATTTTTAATGACATGAAAAACTTTGAAAATCACTACACAGATTGGCAACTCACTCATGAGTCTGTGACGTATGGTACTCAACGTATCAGGACAATTACCCCCTGGGCAATCACCCCCCGGAAAATTACCCCCCGGAAAACTACCCCCGTAGGATGATTACCCCCCGGAAAATTACCCCCCGGAGAATTACCCCCCGAGGACAATTACCCCCCAAGGACAATTACCCCCCGGAAAATTACCCCCCGGAGAATAACCCCCCGAGGACAACTACCCCCGGGGACAATTACCCCGAGGACAACTACCCGCCGAGGACAATTACCCCCCATGGACCCTACTGGGTCTGGTGGCTCAGTAGTTAGAGCGCCCGTCTCATGTACGGAAGGTCGTGGGTTCGAACCCCGGCCGAGTCATACCAAAGACTTATAAAAATGGGACCTTCTGCCTTCTAGCTAGGCGCTCAGCATATTAGATTGGAGAAGGGTAGTAATAATTATGTTATGTTATGCAGGGCCCGCTGGAAGAGCAGTTTCATAACTGAAGTGGCTACCCTGGGTAAATAAAACGTTATCATTAGTATTATTATTATTATTATTACCCTCGAGGACAACTACCCCTCCCCCTTCGACGAAAACTCCCCCCCCCCCCCCGAGGACAATAACCCCTGGAGGAAAACTTCCCCCAATGACAATCATCCCCGAGGAATCTAAAAGACTGTGACGTATAACACAAGCTTCTCTCCAAATTGCTATTTACAGAAAATTGCATAAACCTTCATTTTCTTTGTGATTTATGAAGTTCATTTCAGTCTTTTCAAATTATTCAATTCGATTAGGGGGTTGTGGAGGTTGCCCAATTCCCCTGTAGTTTTGCTACCGAGTAAAGAACAGAAATTACATTTCTTAGAAATTAAACAATACATTGCGCGCAGATGAGTACGCGTTAAGCAGGGCTCCCACTTAGCCGAGTTGTATTAGCGAGTTATGGGGAGTTGGGGTGAGTTGCCTCAAAGAGGCACTCGCAATAACTCGCGAATAATTCGGTATGGCTTAGCGTAACTCTTTACAACATTCCACGACTCTCCTCGAAGTCGCGAGCAGTTCCAAAATTTGGAACATGTTCAAAAAAATTCCCCGATTCGTTGCAATTCGAGGTGAACTCGCCTACACTCGTAATAACCACGCATTACTTGTAACAAGCTCGCGCTGCACTCTTCATAACTCGTAGCAACTAGCCACCTTATGAAGAGTGCAGCGCGAGCTTGTTACAAGTAATGCGTGTATATTACGAGTGTAGGTGAGTTCACCTCGAATTGCAACGAATCGGGGAATTTGTTTGAACATGTTCCAAATTTTGGAACTGCTCGCGACTTCGAGGAGTGTCGTGGAATGTTGTAAAGAGTTAAGCAGGGCTCCCACTTAGCCGAGTTGTATGAGCGAGTTATGGGGAGTTGTGGTGAGTTGCCTAAAAAAAAACACTCGCAATAACTCGCGAATAATTCGGTATGGCTTAGCGTAACTCTTTACAACATTCCACGACTCTCCTCGAAGTCGCGAGCAGTTCCAAAATTTGGAACATGTTCAAAAAAATTCCCCGATTAGTTGCAATTCGAGGTGAACTCGCCTACACTCGTAATATACACGCATTACTTGTAACAAGCTTGCGCTGCACTCTTCATATCTCGTAGCAACTAGCCACCTTATGAAGAGTGCAGCGCGAACTTCCTACGAGTAATGCGAGTATATTACGAGTGTAAGCGAGTTCACCTCGAGTAACAAAGAATTCACCTCGAGTAACAACGAATCAGTGAAAATTTTGAACATGTTCAAAATTTTCGCTGATTCGTTGTAGCTCGAGGTGAACTTGCTTAACACTCGTAGCAACTCGCCACCTTATGAAGAGTGCAGCGCGAGCCTGTTACAAGTAAGCGTGTATATTACGAGTATAGGCGAGTTCACCTCGAATTGCAACGAATCGGGGAATTTTTTTGAACATGATCCAAATTTTGGAACTGCTCGCGACTTCGAGGAGAGTCGTGGAATGTTGTAAAGAGTTACGCTAAGCCATACCGAATTATTCGCGAGTTATTGCGAGTGCCTCTTTGAGGCAACTCACCACAACTCCCCATAACTCGCTAATACAACTCGGCTAAGTGGGAGCCCTGCTTACGCTAAGCCATACCGAATTATTCGCGAGTTATTGCGAGTGCCTCTTTGAGGCAACTCACCATAACTCGCTAATACAACTCGGCTAAGTGGGAGCCCTGCTTTACAGCCTCTCTCACCATCAATGGCACAACAAAGAAATTAGGATGTAAGATTTCCTTTATGCACCCTCAGTAACTTTTTCATCAGCTGATCGTGTATTTGTCTTTGTATGTATAATGGGCCGTCATCCATGCCGTGATCCATAATTAAGGTTTTCTTCACGTTATTTATTTATTTCTGTTGAAGTATAATATGTTTTCGTGTGCGTTAAATTATTTTGATATAGAAATTGCCATGTCGAAAGAAAATAAATATCTGCTCTATGGTAATTCATCTCATTTGATTGTGTAACTCCAGCACAGCGTTTTTCAACCGGGGTGCCGCAAAAGAATGATTTGGAAAACGTTGATTTTGTTTAAAAAAAATCAAATACCAGAAACGGTTAAAATATGTAATTACAAGAGAAAATAAAATTTGGAAGATACTAAAGTGTCTTCCTTCCTCGCTCGCTGACAATATTTTGACAGCAAGGCAAATAAGGGCAACGGGAGGCCCGAATATCCTCATATTAGTGTATCAAGGTCATGACCGAATATATCACTTTTTATTTATGTACATTCGGCGGCAAGGTGCCCGCATACAGTACTTTAAATAGTTTCTAGTGTGTGGATTACAAACTATTTTTTTACCAGTTTGAAAATGTCTTTTTATTCTTAAATGTGCCCATACGCGTGTGCATAGTATTTGACGAGAGCCAGAGTCATGCAAAATTAATAGTCTGTAAAGACTTTGGGATTTGGGAGAAACTTTTCATTTCTTAAGAGGGTACCGTGACTAACAAAAAGCTAAAATAACGCTGCTCCAGAGAAATGTATTTCTATGCATTTTGAAAAGCGCTGGACAATTACCTAAAACTTACATCCTTCGTGGAAATTAGCAACCGCGCTGGCGTTGCATTAATTATAATAAAAGGGAAATATGTAGTAATGAGGAAGACAATGTGTTATAGTATTTGAAAGAATATGGGGTCATGCAGGGGATCTTATGGGCTCGTAGCAATCTCTCAATGTGTCATATCGTCTTTTGCTATTGAATCCTGATTGTCCTCGGGGGGGTAATTATCCTAGGGGGTAATTGTCCAAGGGGGTAATTTTCCTCGGGGTGTAATTGTCATAGGGGGTAATTGTCCTCGGGGGGTAGTTGTCCTCGGGGGGTAATTGTCCTCGGGGGGTAATTCTCCGGGGGGTAATTTTCCGGGGGGTAATTGTCCTTGGGGGGTAGTTGTCCTCGGGGGGTGATTCTCCGGGGGGTAATATTCCAGGGGGTAATTGTCCTTTAGGGGTAGTTTTCCGGGGGGTAATTTTCCGGGGGTGATTGCCCACGGGGTAGTTGTCCTAGAACCGGTACTCACTATCCACTACTTATTTTCTTTATATTGATAATATAAATTTCCTATTTTCACCCTAAGAATCTTAGTATTTCTTCACACCAGCATCCAAGCTAGATTGTTAGTAATATTTTTATACAGTGCGTCCCAGAAAAAACGAAACCGAGAAGTATCGATGTTCTATCATAACTTAATCACATCTATAATTAATGAATGATACATATTTGGAAAGCTTAGAGTCTCTTCTTTCACGTGATGCTACTCAGATGATGCATATCTTACGCATAAGTGATTAAAAGCAATTTGAAGGAAGGAAACCAAAAAGACATTTGGCGGGCGGTATCTGAATTTCGAAGAAAAATTCACATTTCTAAAAAGTTTAGTTTTTGCACTTTCATATGACACCTCAATCAGGAAAAATGAGCGAGGAATGGCAAAGTTCTGTTTGTTTGAAGTAGTGCTTGCATTTCCATAATTTTATTAAATGAATTCGTTTTCACTGGCTGCCTACCGTATCAATAAACGAAATTAACAAAAGACTTAACTCCGTTTCGTTGACAATCAGCCGTAGACGAGAGTCTTCATGCATGGCTGATTGTCTACGAAACGGAGTTAAGTCTTTTGTCAAATCTGCTTTTTGCTACGGCAGGCACCCAGTGAAAACGAATTCGTTTCTTAAAATTATGAAAATGTAAGGGCTACTTTAAACAAACAGAACTTTGTTATTCCTCGCTCATTTTTCCTGATCGAGGTGTCATATGAAAGGGCAGAAACTCAACTTTCTAGAAATGTGAATTTTTCTTCGAAATTCAGATACCGCCCGCCAAATGTCGTTTTGGTTTCCTTCCTTTAAATTGCTTTTAATCACTCATGCATCATCTGAGTAGCATCAACTGAAAGAGGAGACTCTAAGCTTTCCAAATATGTATCATTCATTCATTATGGTTGTGATTAAGTTATGATAAAACATCAATACTTCTCGGTTTCGTTTTTTCTGGGACGCACTGTATGTGGATGCACAAAATTAATAAAGCGTAATTTATGTCCAGTTAAATCATGACAAATTTAATTTTGATAAACTATTTATATAAAAATCAATAATTATGAAATACAATATTCAGAAAATAGTATCAATTCTTCAAAATTCATTAAAAGTGTTGGGGAAATATCATGCACGCAATATGATACAAATGATTTAACCTGGGCAAAGGCATGGGGAAATCAAGTTTTGGGGGATAAAAAGGGAATTTAATGGGATTAAACTATATAAAGCAATTGATAAGTTGTGAGGACATGACATCACAAACTGATAACCATCTTGGCAAATTGTGTATTCATAACTTTCTTATAAGTTGTCCGATTTTGCTCAAACTTTTTTTGATTGGTTTGTCTGATTCTTGTGCTTTTATTGAAAGTAACTTATTTTGAGAGTGGACTTGCCCTTTAACTAAAGGAAAGAAACCTAAAGAAAATGGACTGGATATTATTGAAAATATTATTCTAAACAAGAATGTACTACATGTACTACATTACGTTACAATTTCACGAGAGAAATAGAACTCGAGAGGGGGAGAAGAGAAGAAGTGATGAAAATGAAAGAAAATAGCATGAGAGGAAAGAAAAGAGCAAAGAAGACAACCGTTTTTTGCTATTCCCCATAATGTTTGATTTATATTTTTTTAAATCAAATTATAGCTCCTTATGCAAGTTCTCCGGCGAAAGATAATTACTCCGCTCAACATCTGTTTCATGTATTACTCATTAGCTGATCCAAAGCTCAAGGCTATCTCTCTCTCTCTCTCTCTCTTTCTCCTCCTTTTCCTTTTACACCCTTTTCTCGTCTTCTTTGTTCTTTTCTTTCCTCTCATGCTATTAGTCTTCTTTCATTTTCATCGCTTCTTC
The DNA here is from genome assembly GCF_000002235.5 of Strongylocentrotus purpuratus. Lineage (NCBI taxonomy): Eukaryota > Metazoa > Echinodermata > Echinoidea > Camarodonta > Strongylocentrotidae > Strongylocentrotus > Strongylocentrotus purpuratus. The sequence continues at coordinate 10,540,470 of NW_022145603.1, forward strand.
TCTTCTTCCCCTCTCGCTTCTTCTCTTCTCCCCCTCTCGAGTTCTATTTCTCTCGCAAAATTGTAACGTAATGTAGTACATGTAGTACATTCTTGTTTAGAATAATATTTTCAATAATATCCAGTCCATTTCTATAGGTTTCTTTCCTTCAGTTAAGTGTATGTAGCTTTACTATATATATATATATATATATATATATATATATATATATATATGTTAGTGTGTAAAACACCCCATTTCATTCGAGTACTTTGTTGTCACTGAATTTAAGGGACTCACGAAGCCACCGAAAGAAGAGCAATTGGCTTATCATGAAGAGCTAACATCAAACTGCAACAAAATGATTTGTATAAATGGGATTAAGCAGAAAGGCTGCCATCTAATTTTCCCGTCTGAATGGGTTCTCTTCTTTACGTATAAGTGCCCTTATTTTGATCCATCCCCTGTTGTTTTCTAGAACTTCCATGATTACCTAGTACATTGTATAATGCTTTAAGGCCCGGTCACACAGAGGGGACGCATGGGGAACGCACGGCCAGCGCATTGGAAATTTGCAATTTTGGCCAGTGCGCCCAACTTTTGTCGAAGCTACAGCGAGCTGACACCAAATGCATAGCGTGTTGCTAGCGCGCTGAGCGCATACAGGGCGCATGCAGGGCGCATACAGTGCGCATACAGACCGTACACAGAGCGCACATGATAACAACTTCCACGAATGCACAGCGTGTTGCTAGCGCGCTGGACGAATGGTCCACGCATGCGCCGCGTTCTACGAAGCACGGCCAGCGCATTGGAAATCGGAAAAGGCCGTGTGCCTAACTTTTGTCATAATTTTGGAAAAGCTAGCGAGCTGACACAAAATGCACGGCGTGTAGCTAGCGCGCTGTGCGTATACAGGGCGTGTGCTCCACGCATGGCTGGCGCGCCTTTGGCGTGTATATTCATGCGTCGAGCTCGACGCATGTTTTTGAGCATGCTCAAAAAATCCCAACGCACACAGCGAATGACGACGTATGCATAGCGTGGGTCCAGCGCGCTCGACGAACGAGTAACGAGTGATGACGCACGCCTAGCGAACGACAACGCACTGGCCAAAATTGAAAATTTTCCATGCGCCGGCCGTGCGTTCCCCATGCGTCCTCTCTGTGTGACCGGGCCTTAACCTAGTCTTTTCACACTGGTTTTGCTTAACCCCGTACTTTGCTTAGCCCCGTACTATCCTTAACCCCGGACTATTTTTTTGGCTTTTCACACTCGCTGTTTTTAGTCCCGTACTAGCGCCTATTCCGGAATAAGAAAATTCCCGCTGTTCTCACTGCATTTCGTTAACCCCGGATATCGTGTATGTTATGATAGGACATACTTCGCATCTGGCCAGCTGCGATACGCTCCATGGCGTAGTACCGGACTATTTTTCGTTTCTGTTCTCATTCGTTTGCTTAGCACCGCAATTGCGGGGTTAGCAGGAGTTAGCACCACAATTGCGGAGTTAGCCCTGCTATTTTGCAGGGTTAGTTAACCCCGTACTATAGGTGGGGTTAGCCAACTTTAGCCCACTTTGGTAAAAGCCAGTGTGAACAGAAAGTGGAATAGGCTTAACCCCGTACTATAGGTGGGGTTAAGACCCCCCTTAACCCCACCTATAGTACGGGGTTAAGGAAAATATTGCCAGTGTGAAAAGCTTGCTTGCAGTGAGGTCATATTGATTAGCTGTTTGAAATTAACTAGGAGGTATGCGCGTATTGGGGAATGTGGCTTGCTGCTCTACTTTAAACAAAAAACTTCCCATGACATGTTATGAGTTTTTAGTGTACATTATAAGGGACGTACATGGATAGATGGAAATTTATTTCAGTATATTCGAAATGACTTTTAGGTAACTCCTTTTTCCTCCTACATCATCAACATTCATTCATTTCCTTTCATCTACATTATTTCATGAAATGCATTCAGAAAATGAAGGAAAAAAAAGAAACGAAAATAACCCGTGAAAAAGAATATATTGTCGGCGAGGCATTTGTCGTTGTACTAGTAGCATTTGTATTTAATGGGACACTTTTTGGGCGGAGCAAATGTCGTCGGAGCAAATGTCACCGGAGCAAGTGTCGCTTCATGCGGAGCAAATGTCGTCGGAGCAATTGTCGGCGGAGCAAATGTCACCGGAGCAAGTGTTGCTTCAGGCGGAGCAAATGTCGGCAGAGCAACTGTCGGCGGAGCAACTGTCGTTCGAGGAGCATTTGTCACCGGAGCAATTGTCGCGTTTTGCGGAGCAATTGTCGGCGGAGCAATTGTCGGCGGAGCAAATGTCGGCGGAGCAATTTTCGGCGGAGCAATTGTCGGCGGAGCAAATGTCGGCGGAGCAAATGACGGCGGAGCAAATGTCAGCGGAGCAAATGACGGCGGAGCAATTGTCGGCGGAGCAAATGTCGCGGAACAAATGTCGCGGAGCAATTGTCGCATTTTGCAGAGTAAATGTCGGCGGAGCAATCGTCGGCGGAGCATGTGTCATGGAACCCAAATAAGATATGATTTTGTGACCGTTAGGCGTTACGCGAACGGTGGCGTACCCTGTATAATACCGGAATGTGTTTAAACAAAAAAGTATATTAATGCTAAATATATTACTCATTGCGGATATACAGTGTGAGTCAAAAAAAACTTTACACCTAGGAAATTACTAATAATTAAAAAAATAATTTATGAACAGTAAAGTATTATACATCATATGAAAGAGTGTTTTATCCTGAATCATTTGGTACCATTTGTGGGTGGTATATGTTCACGCTTGGATGAACAGGAGGTATTGTTTGCGAGAGTGCAAAAATCGAATTGCGCCAAAGTATTAAATGAAAGAATGAATTGAATGTATGAAATGAGATGCATTGCAGATGCTTTTTTCAGTAGCAAAGTCACACACACACACACGCACACGCACATATGAAACACACACACTAACACAGCCACCCACACACACGCGCACACACACAAACATATGATAATGGTGTTCATTTGGAGTAAAATACTTTATTTTTTACTTGATCTTCAAATTGTTAACGATCATCATAATTATGATGATAATGTTAATTCAAATGCTTATCATCATGGATCCTTTGACGCTTCATTTGTGACCAGCAAGTAACTGTCCGTTCATCTACTCCTCGACATGACATCCGTCCCTTTCGATGGACTTTCTAGCGCGATGGAGCATCTCTTGAAACACTCGACGAAGCATGCGCCTGTCTCTCCCAAGTGCTTCGCTCTCAATCCTGATCCTCTGTCGTAGGTCGTTGGGGTTCGCAGGTGGGCTCTGGTACACCCGAGACTTGAGGTAACCCCAGACGAAAAAATCAAGCGGTGTTAGGTCCGGGGATCGACGTGGCCACTCCACAGGTTCGTTCAGAGCGATGATCCTGTTCCCGAAGAGTTCTCTCAACCTGGTCATCACAATCCTTGTCCTGTGAGCAGGGGGACCATCTTGTGCCCACCAAAGGTGCCTGAAAGGACCGTTTCTCTGACGCCTAAATCGTGCCATCTGATCCAGAGCCGGGACAAGCTGATCATCTATCATTCTTAGATAGCGCTCCCCATTCACTGTCTGTTCAAAGAAGAAGGGTCCAAGAAGACTTCCATTTCCAAGAAGGCCGATCCAAACTGTCACATCTAAATTTGCTATGCGAGTGTGTGTGTGTATGTGCGAGTGTGTGCTTGTGTTTGTGTGACTTATTGAGTGTGACTCTGTGTGTGTTTTGATATGTGTGACATGATTAATTTTGGTAGGGATGTTATTTGGATCTGCAAAGACCGAATTAATACCGAAATCCCAATTGTTTTATTCAAACATCACATAAGCATTACTTGGCGCAAGTCGATTTTTGCACTCTCGCAAACAATGCCTCCCATTTATTCAAGCGTGAACACATACCACCCAAAATGGTACCAAACGATTTGGGATGAAACACTCTTTCATATGGTGTATAATAATTTACTTTTCGTAAATGATTCTTAAAATTATTAGCATTTTTCTAGGTGTTAAGTTTTTTTTTACTCACACTGTAGTATCGAAAATAATATCGCTAGTGATATTCGTTTGTCTCGCAATGTGGTCAATAAGGAATCTAAAAGATCACGACGTTTCGTATGCTACTGCGATACTTCGTCAGGTGATAAAAACTATTGTAAGCAAGGGTCTTTTATACTTTACGGGAGGACCGGCGGAGCGGTCTATAATTCGATCGATAATTGGAACAATAACGCCCAATGCCTATTGGTCGACGCACACGGTGATCGACCAATCACCAAGGCCGAACCAGCGGAGCAAATGTCGGCGGAGCAAATGTCGGCGGAGCAATTGTCGGCGGAGCAAATGTCGCGGAGCAAATGTCGGCGGAGCAATTGTCGGCGGAGCAAATGTCACCTGAGCAAGTGTCGCTTCAGGCGGAGCAATTGTCGGCGGAGTAACTGTCGGCGGAGCAACTGTCGTTCGAGGAGAACTGAATTGTCGCGTTTTGCGGAGCAATTGTCGGCGGAGCAATTGTCGGCGGAGCAAATGTCGGCGGAGCAATTGTCGGCGGAGCAATTGTCGGCGGAGCAATTGTCGTCCGAGCAAATGTCGGCGGAGCAAATGTCGGCGGAGCAAATGTCGGCGGAGCAATTGTCGGCGGAGCAAATGTCGCGGAGCATATGTCGCGGAGCAATTGTCGCGTTTTTCGGAGTAAATGTCGGCGGAGCAATCGTCGGCGGAGCATGTGTCGGGTTACCCAATTTACGCTACGCTCTACCTGATCATTAATACCACCCTACCCCCACCTACTTAGTGAAACTTTCAGCGGGGCCTGCATGTAAGAATGGGGTGATGCAGATTCCCCCCCCCCCCCCCCAAAAAAAAAAAAAAAAAAAAAAAAAAGTTTTTGCTCATTTTACCACTGCCGGTGTCACCATTACGTACCGACATTTTGCTCGCATAATTTAAAATTTGGGCCCCCCCCCCTAAGAAATCCTGGATCCGCGCCTGACAAACACAAGGAATGTAAATACAAATATGCATGCAGGTTCAGAAAATTGTTCAGAAAACACTACTGTAGTTGAATCGAGACATGATAAATTTAAACCAAACACAGAAAATACCTAACTTTTCAAATCCATGTTTACATTACCAGTACCCTAAACAGCCAAACCAAAATATAAAATTACAATTGTTATAAAGGGAACAAAACAAACAAGGAGTAAGGCTTGACGAAACAAGAGCTATTACAAAACAAACACATCCTTCCAAATGAAATATCTGCATCCCCCCTCCCCTTTCTTAAAGGTAATACAAAGTTTTGGGAATTTTGAAAATGGCCAGATAGCGATTCTTGAAAATGTTGATATATTTGGATGCCCTACGGATGTACTATAAGCACTAGAAAATTTAGCCCCTATAACACTTTGAGAAAATTTGAATATCAAAATTTACCGGTGCTCCCGGTAAATTGTGATGAATTTCAAATAGTGCCTATACGGCCATCCAATGGTACCTGCGACCATGAACATCTCAGAATATGCAGTTGTGATATATAATTTCCAAACGGGAATAGCCAATCGGTCGATTTTAGTCAAGAAGTATTGTTTTAATACTAAATTAATATCTTGACCTTTAGAGAGAGCTACACAACATAAAGAGTTTATTATTTACAATTTCTTCTTTAGACTCGATTTCAACCGCAACAACGATCACTGAATATTGTAGGATCGCATGAGCTTTCAATATGTTCATTTGAACCGAATTCATGACCCCATACCAACACTTTGTATTACCTTTAATATAATTTTGTTTGCTTATTTAATTTTTATGAATAGCGAACCGCTCTGTATTATGAATAGCCACCCTCTTCTCGTATTATGAATAGCGACCCCCTTCTTCGATTATGAATAGCAGTCATTATGAATAATACCCTCTTCTCGTATTTTGAATAGTGGTCCTTGTGAATAGCGGTCCTTATGAAAAGCGGTTCTTATGAAAAGCGGTCCTTATGAATAGCGGTCCTTATGAATAGCGGTTCTTATGAATAGTGAGCATAGCTCCTTCTAACAGACCTTTAGATGAGCATGCATGTAATACACTGTATTTTAAATTTAAAAAAAGGTAAGTGCCCAATTCTCCATTGACAAATGTAACAGGTCTTAAAAATAAAGTAGTCCGTTTATATATTTAAACTGGTCTCCCTTCGGCATTACTAGTTCATGCAAGCTTTATTAAAGGGACTTGTTATCATTGTTCAGATGAGAGAAATTGGTGATAAGGTATAGTTACTTCAATGCTAGATACACATTTAAAGATAATCTGAAAGTTTGAGTGAAAACAGGCTATTATTAATGATCACAATTTGAAAAAATGATCTGCTCGATTCCTGAATTCTCCCAACTAAATGTATCATCTAGGTCTTAGCAAGGACAATTAAAAAAAAAGTATTACTCTTTATTTATTTATTTATTTATTTATTAAGACATCTTTTAACAGGAGAACATTAATCAGCTCGCAGGCTGTTTTACATAATGGTCCTGCATAAGGATGGAAAATACAAATACAGACTGACATTCAGAGTAGTTACAAACAAAGTAGCAGTTGTATACAAATGGTAAAAAACGAAAACAACACAAATAGGAAAAATAAGATTAGGGAAAACGAAAAGAGGAGAAAGAAAAAATGCAATATGACATTTACATGATGACATTTTACATTAGAATTATATATAACAATGAAGTTAATAAACATTTTATGTCGAGATTAAGCCCAATGAGTTGTGAATATGGTTTACATTGCATAATTATAAAATATAAATATCAAATTTAGGACGTAATGTTGGTATTTGAAATTTCTAGGTAATTGGGTTAGCAATCATTATAGTTATTGCATATCATGTTGTAGTAGTGAGGAGAAACGGCAGTGAACAAATTTTATCCATTAAAGGAATATTTTTTATATTGATATTTAAAACTCTGTACTGAATTGGCATTTTGGATATCATTGGGAAGCTTATTCTAATTAACCGCTCCAGCATACTTAACAGATTGTTTGAATAAGGTTACGTTGGGTTCTGGCAATACTACATTAAGGGAGTTTGCATTTCTTGTGTTTATGCCATGGCGGTCGAAATACATTTCTATTTCATTTGATAAACGAGGTGGAGCAATGCCCCTTATACATTTAAACATAAGCATAGCCAGAAAATAATCACGGCGCTGATCCATAGTTTGCCAGGACAGTTTTTTTATCAATGTGTTGCCGCTTGCAAGTTCATAATCAAAGATACCAGTTACATATCTAGCAGCTCTTTTCTGTAATCTCTGAAGGGGCAGCTTGTAGCTGGCTGGGCGATTCCCCCATACAGATATTGCATAGTCTATACAGGGTTGGATTACACACTTATAAAGGGTGTGCAATAGTTCTGGGATTATGAATTTACTCAGCTTTCCTAGAGAATAGATTTTATAGGCAATAGATTTACATAAGTCTCTTAAATATACATTCCACTTCAAATTTTCATCAATCACTATACCTAAACATCTTATAGATTTTACCTATTCGATCAGTTCATCTTTTATGTATATATTTAATACTTCAGAGGGTCTTAATTTTATTAGGTGATACGTAACGAAGTCAACGTATCACCTTTTGATTTCGTCAAGATTTTTCTTTATTATTATTTATTTTTATTATTCTTCCTCGAATTTGTTCGCAGGATATCTCAAGACTGAATAAAGCCATTATCATGAAACTTTCAATGATGATAGATCTTAGTCTAACTTAGAACTGTGTGACTTTTCAGACAGTCAAGGTCATCGTGACGTCATCCAGGCGCCATTTTGTGAAAATCAACTTATGATCATATCTTCATAAAGGAAAGCCATTTTTCATTCATATTTATCATGATTAAACTCAATATCCGTCCGGTCAATTTCAAGTCAATAAATGCGCGCAAAAATGCGCGTACGCTTATGTCCGCGCGTTTACGCGCGCGAAAAAAATTAAAATGCTCCAAATCATCCCAATTTTTTTTTACATCCGTTTCAGGCCATATGGAGCATTTGATAAAAATATTACGCACACGCGCATGCGCGCGCATTTTCGCGCGTACTGGCATTTTGCAATATAGAATCGCCGAATTTTTTCTGTCATTATATTTGATACATTTTTCCAAGCATTTTGATAACTTGTTCACCTTTTAATAACGCAATGAGCGTCCGTCAAAGTTGACAGCACGCGCAGATCTGCGTTATCTTTATCCACCATACATTGACAAAAACATGCCTATACAAAATTCATTGTAACTGTTCAGAATGGATGGGAACTCCCAATATGTTTTCATATTTAGATAGATTATGAGTTGGAGATATGATTTCATGTCTCATTTGACCCTCAATTAACTCATGACGTCATCATAATGGCCTCCAAACTCAAAATTTTAATTTGCATATTATGACGTCAGCATATTTTTGGAAAATTAATTGTATCTCTGTAAATATTGATCAATTTTCTTTTAAATTTTGATATGTTCTAGCCGAGACAATTTGCTACAAGTATAGTTGCCACAATTTTTCATTTTGACTAAGGCATCAAGGCGTACTTTTGCGATTAAAGGAGGCATGTCAATTTTTCACATTTTGCGTGTATTCTCTATGGGACATGACTTTTTCTCAAAACTGAATTCTACACTCCTGTCTTTTGCGAGCGAAATCTCCCATATTTTAGCTTTGTTTTCGCTGAGCTTCGAATATGTTGTAGCTGAGACAATAAGCTATCACACGTGTGCCTTTTATATTTCGATCAGATGCCGGGATTATGCTCATATTTCACTTGCAAAGTAGGATTTCTGAATTCCATTTCCCGTTTACGTGTAATTAATCGCTATGGCAGATGTTTTGGTATATCGGTAACGCACTTGACTTCCAACCTCGAGATTCCGGGTGTCTCCAACACTTTTTTTTCACTTTTTTTTTTCCTTTTGACCTTCACTGTACCATCTCCTTTGATTATTTAAACACGTAGATTCGCAAATAATGTCATAAATAACCCTTTTTACTTTATTATTACCCTATTTTCACTTAATCCATTACTTTTTGCGTGTAATCCCTATGGGAGATGACTTTTTTTTTCAAATCTGGATTCTGGATTCCTGTCTTTTGCGAGCAATATCGCCGTTATTTCGGCTTGGATTTTGTTGATTTTTGAGTATGTTGTAGCTGAGACTATATGCTATCTAAATCAACCCTCTTTTTTTCAATAAGATGTCATGATCGCGCTTATGATCATGATCATGATCATCATGATCATCATTATCATAATGATGATAATCATTTATCAATTACATTTTCATTTCTTTGAATAAGATAAAAATCGTCAAAAGGTGTTCTTCATGATGTAAATTAGAGTCAAATGTGTAACTGGTTACTGCACAGGGTCAAAGGTCATATATTGTTTCAATCTATCTTCCCTAGATCCATGATGATCAAGGAGACACAATTTAATCTTGACATATGAATAGATCATAATGGGAGAAGCATATAAATGGGAGAAGCATTTTACAAAATAATATATCGTGTAATGCATTATTCGCTATGTAAACCACTATCATACGTATCACCTAATTCGTCTAAGTGACGAATTAAAGTCTAGTTAACATTGTTTTGGTTTTACTTGTGTTAATGCGTAATCGATTTTGTTTATACCAATTATTAAGAGCATTAATATCTTTTTGTAATTTCTTTGTAACATCATCTAGCTTACTATCTGCAACAGTGACTACAACATCATCAGCAAATATGTTGCAGACGCCTTCAGTTATACATTCAGATATATCATTTATGAATATAAGAAACAAAATGGGGGCCAGGACACTGCCCTGTGGTACTCCGATAGAAAGCTCTCTTGTATCAGACAATTTTCCTTTGGAGTATACCACTTGCTTCCTATTACTTAAGTAGTTTTTGAACCATATTAGCCTGTTTTCAGTTATTCCATATTTTTCAAGTTTGAATAGAAGAAGCTCGTGATCAACACAATCAAAACATTTAGAGATGTCTAGAAAGCATGCACCAACCATTTCTTTCGTATTTAAGGCTTCGTAGAAGTCATCTATGACACGATGTAAGCATGTTACAGTTGAGTGGTTTGGAAGAAAGGCGTATTGATCGACATTAATCATATCATGTTTTTGAAGGTAGGAAAGTAACTGTAATTGTACTTCCTTTTCTATAATTTTGGGAATATGACTAGCAACAGAAATTGGTCGATAATTTTTTTTTCTTCATTTTTTGAGCCTTTTCCTTTGAAAATCGGTGTGGTACGTGCAATCTTCCAATCATCAGGTACTATTCCCGTATCCTGACTTGCATTAAAGATGGCACATAGGGATTGAGCAATATATGGTGCAGGTAATTTGAGTAATTTAGTGTCAAAGTCTAAGACATCTAAATTGCTATTTGAAGCTAAGTTAGTTAAATGTTTTAGAACCTTGGAACTAACAATTGGTTGAAAATAAAATTCATAAATACAATGTGGATGATTCCATTTCGGTTTTTCTTTAACAAATGATCTAGAGATATTGTTACCTGTATTAATAACAAAATCGTTCATTTCATTACATTCAATATTACAGCTCTGGTCCTTAGACTTTGTCACTCCAGAAATCTTATTCAATTATGTCCATAATTTCTTCGAATTATTCTTATGTTTATTATGTACATCCCGAAAATATTCCTGTTTTTGTTTTTCGTATGACACAGATAATATGTTTTTTTAGTTTTTTATATTTTTTATCAAAGTCATTTCGAATTTCTTGTTCAGGAGAAGACACGGACTTTCTTTTAAGAAAATCTCTGGTGTACATAAGTTTTACAATTTCTGGAGTCATCCAAGGACAAAATCTGTCTTTTACCCTAGTTGTCTTGATAGGTGCATGTTCGTTACTTATTTTCAAAAATGTTTCTTTCCAAGTATTCCATGTTACTTCGATTGGAACATCGTTAGTTAATTGAAATATTTCAGCTGATTTTATAGAAGCAATAAATCGATTTTCATCAAATGATTTATAATCACGAAAACGACGAGTTTTATGTTGCTTCCTTTCCATGATAGTGTTAATACAAGTATAAATCATATAATGGTCACTCATGGAAATTTTTGCAACATCACATATAATGTGCTTCTGGGGAATTGAACTTAACAAATGGTCTATACAAGTTGATGATGAAGTAGTTACTCTTCGAAAATAATATCGCTAGTGATATTCGTTTGTCTGGAGTTACTCTTATTGGTTTATTTATCATGTGTGTTAGAAGGAAAAGATTTTCTATGAGATTAATTTGGTTTTCATGGAGTGATTCGTCCATTTTATAATCAATATTAAAGTCCCCTAATATCAGTAGATCAGATGGTTCATCAGTTGCTTTTTCAAATGCATCTAGCATGTTATTAAAGTACCCAATATTCGAGTCAGGTGGTCTGTATAGGCAACATAATAATAGTTTCTCAGATGAGGGTAACATTAACTCAATCCATATTGCCTCCAATAAGGGATCACTGAGATCATAACGTTCAATACATGATAATGTGTTTTTTGCATAAATACAAACACCGCCTCCACGGCGACCATCTGCTCTATCCCGCCGGAATAGTGTATATCCGTCTATTGAGATCAGATTATCACTTATAGTTTGAGATAGCCATGTTTCTGAAATACACAGTATGTCAAGGTTAATTTTGATCAAAAGAAATCGTAATTCATCCAATTTTCTAAACATACTTCAAACATTTAAGTGAGCTAATTTTAGGCCGTTGCATTTTTTAAGTTTTTTAACACAAATATCATATTCGTTGTTGTCGGATATTGAGGTATTGTTTGAGTCCGAGCTAGCTGTTTCATCGTCATAAGTGAATTCATTTATTGGAGTTTTGGATGGTTCATTTCGCTTATCCTGTTCAATATCTTCCAAAAGATGGTGGTTTTCAGGGCAAAGCACTAATCTATGTGACTGTTGAGGAGTCTCCGGGCTGTTTGTAGACAATCTAGCCAGTCTCGTGGGAAAACACGGTCGGACGCTTTCTTGCGGAATTTCGCTTTGCTCGTCATCTGAAAAGACGGAGCATCAGGATATTGAGATTGGAGCCAAGGATGTTTGTTATCCAAACTAGCCGGATCAGAAACAGAAACAGTGGCTGATGGAAACTGGTCACGATGAAACGCAGGGCGGGATCCTCGAAGATATGCATATGGCTCCGGTTAGTCTCATTTCACAACGCCCCCTATCGTCAGAGCATGATCTGAGTCGGCAGCCTAACATGTTAGCCTATGGACGTTTTTTTTTAAAATCGTTAAAAATTCATTTTTTGTTTAAACGAAAAGCACATCCACCCCGACGTACGTTATCACTAGCTCTTTCATTGGAGCCCTCATGTCTCATTGACTTTTGAAAGTTCACCCACCGTAATTTTTCAAAATAGGTTGCAAGCTCGTCATTGCCTATAATACACATATGAAACAAGTCTAACTTTGGACTCAGTTTACCAAGCGATTTGAAGATTATAGGTCGAGCACACGAAACATAAAAAGCATGAATTATCATAGATCACTTCTGCCTATTTCATTATGTCCATTTCATCCAACCCCCCACCGTAATTTTTCCATTTAGTAAAAGCAAACATTTTGCAGAGTTTAGCAAAAACATGAATATTCATGAACGGTCAGACAATACAGCCTTTATAGTACGTAACGTATAGTGAATGGAATGGGCGATGATCCGTTCAGGAGGCAGAGGTCAGTGGTTTGTGCTGGCAATGTTCACGCGAGCGAAAATGAGACAATCGGAGCAATATGCGATGATATTCTGTGCCAATACACGTACTCCGTAGCCGTTTAAGTGTACGCCATCAGCGGCGAGATGTGTGTCAGGAGTGATGTTTTCATTGTCCACGAATCCCCAGCTGCGGCGATTGGCTAGAAGTTTCAACATTTCATTTACACTGCGCACTTTCTCGAAATCGCTTGCTGATTCTCCGCGACGATGGATTATTGTCGAGACACTTATTTTCTTGGCTGGTGTCAGTTTGACAATTTGTTCTGCCAAGTTTTGCGACAATTTCATCTGCGTCGTGTGAAGTGACATCGTTCGAACCTAGATGAAGGATTACTTCTTTAGCATTTTGCTGAATAGCTTGCTCACAAACAATGTCACAAACATCTCCAGTACGAGCGCCTCTGAATGTTTTGCACTTAACGTGTCTTCTTGATAGCCTCGAAGGGTTGATGTCCTTTACCATGGAATCACCAACAATCAAAACATCGGTTGAATGGGCATTCTGAGTGACCATTGATGCTCTCAGGATCTGATGTTTTGCTTTGTAGTCTCGTAATTGATTATCTATTGTAAGGCTATTAGGTTCATTACAATGCTGATCTTTCTCTGTGCTTGCGTCGGAATCGATTTGAGCTTCATCTGTTGTCGTCTGATTAGCTGATTTAGAGCCTTTTGTTGACGAGATGATGCCATTGACGGTTTCATTCAAAACCTGGAGTTGGTTTTGAACAGATTCCTAAGTAGTTGTGATTGTACCACAGGTCTTGCAATTGTTTTCATTCTGATTATCTTCAATCCTCCTTTCTTCTGTTTGAGTAGATTTGTTTGGGACGCCTTGGCGGGAAAATTGGGGGTTATCCGCGCCATATTGGGCCTGTGTATCACTTAGTACCGGGTATTCATATATGGTAACAAAATGCTCACAGATAAACTTGTCAATATGAGGTAAAATATGACACAATAAATCTGTAACATAGTCTATACGGTTTTCTCCACCGTGCTTTCCATAGCGTTCGTATGAAATGTGAAGATGTTGTATGGCTATACGTAGACCAACAGTAGTTCGTCATTGCCTATAATACACATATGAAACAAGTCTAACTTTGGACTCAGTTTACCAAGCGATTTGAAGATTATAGGTCGAGCACACGAAACATAAAAAGCATGAATTATCATAGATCACTTCTGCCTATTTCATTATGTCCATTTCATCCAACCCCCCACCGTAATTTTTCCATTTAGTAAAAGCAAACATTTTGCAGAGTTTAGCAAAAACATGAATATTCATGAACGGTCAGACAATACAGCCTTTATAGTACGTAACGTATAGTGAATGGAATGGGCGATGATCCGTTCAGGAGGCAGAGGTCAGTGGTTTGTGCTGGCAATGTTCACGCGAGCGAAAATGAGACAATCGGAGCAATATGCGATGATATTCTGTGCCAATACACGTACTCCGTAGCCGTTTAAGTGTACGCCATCAGCGGCGAGATGTGTGTCAGGAGTGATGTTTTCATTGTCCACGAATCCCCAGCTGCGGCGATTGGCTAGAAGTTTCAACATTTCATTTACACTGCGCACTTTCTCGAAATCGCTTGCTGATTCTCCGCGACGATGGATTATTGTCGAGACACTTATTTTCTTGGCTGGTGTCAGTTTGACAATTTGTTCTGCCAAGTTTTGCGACAATTTCATCTGCGTCGTGTGAAGTGACATCGTTCGAACCTAGATGAAGGATTACTTCTTTAGCATTTTGCTGAATAGCTTGCTCACAAACAATGTCACAAACATCTCCAGTACGAGCGCCTCTGAATGTTTTGCACTTAACGTGTCTTCTTGATAGCCTCGAAGGGTTGATGTCCTTTACCATGGAATCACCAACAATCAAAACATCGGTTGAATGGGCATTCTGAGTGACCATTGATGCTCTCAGGATCTGATGTTTTGCTTTGTAGTCTCGTAATTGATTATCTATTGTAAGGCTATTAGGTTCATTACAATGCTGATCTTTCTCTGTGCTTGCGTCGGAATCGATTTGAGCTTCATCTGTTGTCGTCTGATTAGCTGATTTAGAGCCTTTTGTTGACGAGATGATGCCATTGACGGTTTCATTCAAAACCTGGAGTTGGTTTTGAACAGATTCCTAAGTAGTTGTGATTGTACCACAGGTCTTGCAATTGTTTTCATTCTGATTATCTTCAATCCTCCTTTCTTCTGTTTGAGTAGATTTGTTTGGGACGCCTTGGCGGGAAAATTGGGGGTTATCCGCGCCATATTGGGCCTGTGTATCACTTAGTACCGGGTATTCATATATGGTAACAAAATGCTCACAGATAAACTTGTCAATATGAGGTAAAATATGACACAATAAATCTGTAACATAGTCTATACGGTTTTCTCCACCGTGCTTTCCATAGCGTTCGTATGAAATGTGAAGATGTTGTATGGCTATACGTAGACCAACAGTAGTTATATATTTCGGAAGTTTGTAACGAAAACTCTCAGCTCCTGGATTGCCAGAGTGGGTATTCGACTTTAATTGTGTCATTGCGTCCTACAGTGTTGATATACTAGTACATATAAGTCTCTCAATAAAAGTCTTTTAAGAAAATACAGTGATCACAATGTACATGCGTATAAGCTCACCCCATCATAAAATGTCACAGGTGGGACCAAGACTCTAGTCCGGCATCAAAATGTCTATATGCACCAGGTTCACAACATCACAAATTGCACAAGAAAACACAAAATAACAGTAGTACATGTGCATCCAAGTTAATTTGGCGTTTCCACGGCGATACGGCGATATTTCACTTTGCGAATTAGTAACACTCCTTCATAAAGAAAACAACATCTTAAGCCAGCCCCCAGGGGTTGTTAAAGAGGAGGAAATGCAAGGGATATGAAGGGGAAAACATCAGAGTCTGTATTAGCAATCTATAACCCATCATTATCTACCGGTAAGATAATTTTATTTTGTTTTCATTTGGACGCATACACTCAATAAGGATACATTAAGCTTAGTTTTCATCATCCTGGGCTAGTTTGTATGGAGTGTTGACACATGGCAATTGTACTACAAGTTGTAGGGCTTGCTTGCATGAATGCCAACCAGGTAATCTGTTGAATGAATAATAAAAGAAACATATGCAAACAAAATCTAGTGATAAACTTTGCACATTATAAAACAAAAAGAAAAACATCAAAACGTTTTTTTTGTACTCCAAGAGATGAGTTTTTGTAAGTTAATCACACTGTGAGTGGGTTCTTCTTCTTCTTCCTCCGGTTAAGTACAGACCGCTGTCAGCGTAATTTCGTACGTGCGCTTGTCTAGTGCCAAGATGATAGTGCAAGTAAAAATCTCACTACAAGTTGATACTATGTGCGGCTAAAAAACAGAAGAGGCTTAACCCTAATAAGGCCGGGGGGCATTATCCCCCCCCCCCCCCTCCACGATTTTTCCAATTGCTCGGGAACGCATATGGATGGCGCCCTGCCGCTCGCTGACTTATTTCTTTCGAGTCTTGCGCAACTTTTAAAATAATTTTTTTGAAAATCGGACCTACGGTTACAAGGTCACGTGACCTTTTGTCTTTGCATGTCAGCCCGAAAATCGCTCATTTTCGTGATTTGTGTACAAAATATATGGAAAAGTAATTTTTCCTAAAAAAAAGATCAAACATGGGTTATTGGGTCTTGTTTAAAGTTTAGGTGGTTGTTTTGGGAGTCAAAATAGTTGAATTGTAGTAAGAAATGAAATAAACAACAAAAACAATGAAATACATAAGTTAAAAAAACAATGAAATACATAAGAAATTATCAAAACAAGGGATAACATAAGGAATAAGCTGGCTCTTCCAAATTTGTTTGTCGTATTATTATTCAGAATGCTGTAATGATTATGTAGTGCAAAAGAATGCTTAAATATGAATAATATATGATTTAAGGGTAAAAATATGATTTTTAAGAATTTATTTGCATAAATTACCATAAATATGCAAATGAGTGAATTTTTCAAAAAATTGAAATTGTCATATTCTTCTATACACTTCACTTGACATGCGTGCAAATTTTCGCGGCGATTGGCCGCTTCGTGGCCGAGATCTTAAGGGGGGCCATAATGCCCCCCCCCCCCCGGCCCTACTAAGACCTCAAATAGCCCGGCCTTATTAGGGTTAACGAAGCCTCATTTGTTACACCTCCTGTTTGGAGATCACTAAGGAGGTGATGTTGACTATACGCGATGGGAGGGAGTTCCATAGTCTGATCGCATCAGGAAAGAATGCCTTTTGATACGTTTGGGTTCTGGCGTAGGGGACTTGGAACTTGTCTGGATTCCCAAGTGTAGATGGCCCAGCGGTTTGAATGAGGTTTATCATTCAAACCCTTTAAAATCTGTGCAATCATACGCAAAAAATCCCTAAAAAAGTCATCCTTGAGCTTCAACTGTCCTTGCTTGTTGTCACAAAATATGTTTTAACGATTATTTCAAACATCCATAGCACAAAAAAGATGAAATTTGGAGGAGATTGCACAAGCACAAACACAGAGTACTGACATCACACCGGGTTACCTTTTAGCGTTTACGGTTAGACTTAATGCATTGTAGGACTAAAAAGTTATGAGTCTTATATCTTTATCAAGTCTATGACAGAGATATAACCGTGTCGGAGGCGTAATTAATACAATACATAGTCAGGATGTTGTCCTGAATCTTTGCAGAGAGGTCTTCGTGAAACATGTAGCGGACAAGTAGCTTACTAAAGCTGATTTGGTCAAGAAGTTAGACTTAATATGACGGTTTCAAGAAACTGGCCCCTGATGGCTTGGGTGCTAGCCGTAATTCGTTAAATAGACTGGTAAATAGTAATATATAGCTAACTTAAAGTGACTCTGTTACATTGCCTCAGATTCTGAAACAAAATAATGGATTTAGCTCATGCTGCAATCATAATTTGTAAACTTTAAACCTTTAGCTTAGCCTGTTAGGTCAGTCAGGAATCCCATGACTTTTACAAGCCAATCATCTGTGTGATTATCCAGATATTTATGATTGGAAATCGAAATCAAACTTTGTGTTTTCCTAATGGTTTTTATAACACTAGGGCCTGGGCCTACAGTCTATTCAGGAAAATAAGTAAGGTAAAAACCGGTCACTCATAATTTTGTTGACGGTGGGTTGCGGGCGGGTGCACACCTGTGTGGAGTTATCTACCGTAATTAATAACTTCACAAACTAGCCTACGTTTGTGCTGGCGAAAATGAGACAACCGGAGCAATATGGTCTGTCAGTTCTGTTTATCGTAAGGAAATAATATTCTTGTCAATTTTGATTCTACGAAGTTAAAATAGCGTGGACAATGGTGGACATGGCTTCAACAATAATCACTTCGTGGTATAAATATTGATGCTATGTTTATGACCTGACGTTATAAGTGCTTTAACTGTGAGGGTATATTTCTCAATTACCTTTTTGACGTGAGCTGTAATTCTACTTCTTTCTAAGTAGTTATATAATACAGTTCTGTATATATATCATTTTACCTGGGTTTTATTATGTTTCCATACATAATCCTAAACTAGATGTTAAAACGGCCCTTTAGAGTTCTGTCAAATTACAGGCTCTTTTATGTATGGTCTGCGTGAGCGGTATTCCTCCAAAAGAATCATAATTTGCTTGATTTGCCTATTCCATATTGTTCACCTATTCATATGTTAGGTGAGAATATTTACAGCTACACAGTTGTGTATTTAGAGACAAATACAAAAAGCAAGACAGGCTTTCAAATATTCAATCTTTGGTAAAAAGTGATTACTTTCATAGTTTGCATCCAGTTATTCAATCAGTAAGTTCAACTGGATACAACAAATAAATAAAGAAAAGCAAGGAAGGCTTTCCAATATTAGATCTTTGGTTAGAAGTGATAACTGTCATAGTTTTTGTCCAGTTATACAGTCAGTACGTTCAACTGGGCACAACAGTGCTCTCGATATATGTATAAATCTTGGCCTGCGTCGATAAATTCCAGCACTATGTTCTACACACAGATAAAAAGAGGTTTAAACTTACTCCCTATATGGAGTAAATGTTTGTCGCATAAGCAACAGCACCCAGGGAGTAAATTTACTCCCCAATGTAGGGAGTAAATTTACACTCCACAAGAAGGTGTACATTTGCACCCCAAGGTTATGATTTTACTTTTCATGAAAAATGGGTTCAAATTTAGACCCGTGGGGTTGAACTGTATACCCTATATGATCGATTCCACAACCTGTGGGGAGTAAATCTACACCCTTCGTATGCACAGCATCAACCAATTGATCATCCCTCGAGCAATTAATCATCCATGCTTCGTAATCACCTAATAGTCACTGATTCTCACCCTTTTGTCTACCTTTCACTGCTCTCACCTGTTCTACGAGTTATATGTCGAAAAGCTTTATTGCTTACCTAAACAACAGTAAGTGTGAACCGTCCTAGAAAATCGTAAAACGGGTTGTGGTCGGGCAGAATGTGTAAAATATGTCTATAATACGATCCTAGTTCGTTCATAAACAGTCCTCAATACGTCCATCTCGTTTGTACCCCGTCCACAGCCAGTTCATATTAAGTTCAGATTGGGTAGATTAGGCAGTCCATGCCAGTCCGTAGTCAGTTTAAACCCATTATTAACTAGTTCTACCTCGTTCCCAATACGTCCAAACCCATTCTAACTAGTTCGCCACTTGTTCTAACTAGTTTTTAATCCGACCACCCCGTTCAGAGGCAGTTCAACTCTTCCTCATCTCGTTCTCAGTGCGTTCGAACGTGCTCTTAGAGCGTGTGCAATCCCGTCCTGACTCAGGAGTTATAAAAACCCAGCGCGTTCTCGCCATTCCTCATTCCCGTTCAACTTCAACGCTTTAGGCTTTGCAGATCAAGACGTTCAAGTCAAGCACCTATCACACTAAATTAGTTCTCACTACGTTCTGGAAAATGTTGCCAAACGGGCTCGAACTGTGTGTGAACGGAGTGAACGTGTTAGCAACTATTTACGATCTTGTTAAAGACTTCATGGACGGGCTCGGACTGGCTTGGACGGGAAGGTTGGTCTAGAACTTTTAGCCTGTTCAAAATTATCCCCGTACTACAATTGGACGGAGTGACGACGTACTTAAAACGAGATGGAGGTACTACGAACGGAATTGCCGTACTTCGATCCTACTAGGAACGTGTTACCACGTGATGTGGTCGAGCATCAATGAGGAAGAACGCGCTGGGTTTGTATAGCACTCGAACCAGGACGGGATTGCAAAGCACGATAGAAGCGCGTTCGAACGCACTAAGAACGAGATGAGGACGAGATGAACTGTCTCTGAACGGGGTGATTAAACTGACTGTGGACGGGTACAGACGAGTTGGACGTATTGTGGACTGTTAATGGACGAATAAGAATCGTATTAGAGACATAAGTCAAGTCCGAGCCCGTCCATAAAGTCCTTAAACAGGTCGCAAACAGTTGATAATACGATCAACTCCGTTCGCACACAGTTTGAGCCCGTTTGGCAACATTTTCGAGAACGTAGTGAGAACTAGTTTGGTATGATGGGGGCTTTACTTACACGTATAAGAAGGCAATAATGTACTAGTTAGTAAAACAACACTTCTGCTAATGTCATTAAATTATCAAATATAACCTTTGGTACAAAAGGGGTACAACCCCCTATTCTTGATCAGATAACTTTCACACAAATAATATGCCCTAATAAAACATGATAATTCCCCCCAACATGACTAAAATATATGTAAATTATGCTAATTTTCCTTCATTTGGCAGTACCAATATCGACACGGTGCACCATTGATGTAGCGCATGCGCATATGTACTCACAAAATAGGGTGTAAAATTACACCCCTCAAATGACTATTCTGTACACCCTTGCGTATTTCCGTGTTTTACTCCCTAAAAGGTGTAATAGGGGCGCCCTATTTTTACAATTTCGTTTTACTCCCCAAGAACACCTTTTATTTATCTGTGTGTACAGTCGTTGCTGTTAATATTGTTGCTACATCCACCCTCGCATTTGCACAGCATCGCTTTACTGGTGACCCCGACGTGATATAAACCCGACCAACCTGCTGAGTGGCAGACATCCTTCATTAAAACTGTTTCAATGATTGTCTCCCTTTCCTCCATATTTCTACTCACGTATTTTCTTTCAACTGTCATGTATGCCTAATGAACATTCACACCGAATCTTCAACTTCTTCAACTTCTTCAACTTCTGCTTGCCCTTCATCTGTATCCAATATTCAACTCAAACTTCCTCCATTCTGTCACAATGATCCTACAATTTGGTTTGCCCAAGTCCAGGAACAATTCATGACCCGAGGCATCACTCTACAGAAGACAAAGTTTGTCTACGTCGGTGCCTCCTTGCAGCTGGAATATGAGGAGTTTGAGAGATCGCAAACCCTCCCAGTTACTTCGCAAGATAAACAAAACTGCTAGGGCGAACAAGTTTGAGGAGAACATTCTAAAACAGCTATTTCTCAAGAGGCTGTCCACAAAATTATGTTCAGCTTATTTTAGCATCAACTAAGGACTCAATGGAGATCGAAGAACTCGCTGATTTAGCCGATAAAATCGTCGAGACAAATTCTCCATCTAATTTTCATCCTTTCTGTCTTCTTCCTCGTCTTCTTCTTCTTCACACCGTACTCCTTCCCAGGAAATGCAGGAAATGAAAGCGCAAATATCACATCAGAAGCAAGACCGTCAAGCGCGAAGCCCAAGGTCACAATGCCATGCTGGAGGGGATTGCTATTATCACTGGCGGTTCGGAAGCGAGCCAAGACTGTCAAATCAACTTCTTCAGACCAGGGAAACGACCCGGCCAGCGACTTGCACTGACAAGACCCACTGACACCAGCCCCGAAATACGCCTTTTCTACATTACGGATGGGAAACAGGATTTTGATTTCTCATAGACACTGGAACTGAAGTTCTTCCTCCATCCAAATCCGAGAAACATATGCACCCTTCTTCGAAATTTCACCTGCAAGCAGTTAATCGCTCAAGGTTTAATACTTACAGAGAGCGAAGCCTACGTCAAGCTTGCAGGTGGATATTCATCATTGCCGACATATCAACTCCTATCGTCGGGGCAGACTTTCTTAATCACTTTGGTTTTCTGGTAGATGTGCGCAATCTCAAGCCCATCAATTCCGCATCCTTTCTTCTTCTTCTTCTTCTTCTATCAGCCCCATGTTTGTCAAGGCTGACGGTCAAGCTGCTTACAAATCTCTTCTTGACCAATTTCCAGACATCACACGCCCAGTCTACAAGGAGGCAAAGATGCTAGAATAAGGCATCGTCCGACCTTTTGACAGTAATTGGGCATCCCCACTTCATAAGGTGCCCAAGAACAACCCCGGAGACTGGAGACCGAGCGGTGACTACCACGCACTAAATAGGAATACAGTGCACGATACATGTCGTATTCCTCATCTTCAAGGAATCCATGACACATGATCTGCCGACGATTGCTTCGCCGGCATTTACTCCGCAAAACGCAACAATTGCTCCGGGACATTTGCTCCACGAAATTTACTCCGACGTCAAATGCTCCGCCGACAATTGCTCCGCATGAAGCTCCTTATAGCTAGTTATAGCTCCTTATGCACGTTCACTACCGAAAGATAATTACTCCGCTCAAATTTCTGTTTCATGTACTGCACATTAGCTGATTTAAAGCTCAAAACTTTCTCTCTCTCTCTCTCTCCCTCTCTCTCTATATTTCTCTCTCTTGTTCCTCCTTTTCCCTTTTACACCCTTTTCTTGTCTTCCTTGCTCTTTTGTTTCCTCTCAGTATTCTTTCATTCTCCTCACTTCTTCTCTTCTCGCCCTCTCGAGTTCTATTTCTTTCATAAAATCGTAACCTTATGTAGTACATGTAGTACATTCTTGTTTAGAATGGTATTTTCAATAATGTTCAGTCCCATTTCTATAGGTTTCTTTCTTTCATTTAAGTGTGTGGAGCTTTACTATATTGTAAAGCATTCCGTCTCATTCGAGTACTTTGTTTTCACTGAATTTAAGTGACACACGGAGCCACCGGAAGAAGAGCAATGGGCTAATCATGAAGAACTAACATCAAACTGCATCAAAATGATTTGTGAAAATGGGAATAAGCAGAAAGGTTAAGAACTAAACCAGATAACAAAATAACTGCGTCATTCGTTTTCTTTATTCTTACCTTTTCAAAAAATAATTACAAAAAATTACATAAAATATTCAACCAAACAATTTCCATGATGCAGATATTTTATATCGTAAGTTACCATCCTTTTCTGAAAGAACTGTTTCACAATTAACTTCATTTTGTTTCAACCTTATTCTTCTACAAACTGTATAGGCCTAATTTCCATGATCCTAACATCATTTTCTACTCGGTTTATCTTCTTCAATATCTCAATTCCAATCAATTATTTGGGGAGTTCTGGTCATCCAATTACATTTCGAAATAAACAGTTTCAAAGCATTGTGGAATTATATTAGGTGTATATATTATTATTATTAGTAGTAATAGTAGTAGTATTTATATACTGCGTTTTTTCCAGCGCTTACAAGAAGAAGAATCGTACACAATATGAAAATGAAAACTTACAGAATCCTAAAAATCTGGACTACAAAAAAAAAAAAGAAATGTAAGTCCTTTTTTGAATAAAGAGACATAATGGTGATTGCCTGAGTAATAAAGGTAGCCTATTCCAATATTTAGATGCAGTTATAGTGATTATCAAATCGATATTTTTGCACAAAGAGTCCCCCTCAGGCACTTGCGCTGCATGCAGAAACGAGTAGTAGTATTTGGGACCAAACTCAATTTATTCTGGCATGAATGTTCAGCCCAAACACTCCAGCTATTTCTTGTCATTACTAATATGAATTATAAAGGCCTTTGACGAGCAACCTCTTTCAAGGAACCTTTAAAAAGTTATAACATTCTTCCTAACTGAGAAGGAAAACAAAATGCGAAAACACACACACACAAATACTTTTCCCAGAACTTAAGGTTGTCTTTAACCAGTTTTTGGATATGCATAATTATGCAAATACAACGTAGACCTATTTATGCGTCATTCCGAATTGTCTCAAAAACTAGGCAACACACAAAAAGAGACATCCGAGATATTAATAAAAGAATCTTTTTAAATCCAAACTCGAAAACAAGAGGATCAATTTTTTTAAATTTTTTTTTTTTGTAACATTTATTGCCTGCTTAATTATTTGTCCAGTATTTTTCATATCATGTTTGTATAATACCAACCTATTTTCAAAATATCTTTTCTTTTCCAAACGAATAATCGCAGTCAAAATATTCTTGTAAGATGCATATTTTACTTTCGATCGTTCTGTGCCTTTTGATTAATATCTATAAAAACGAGTGTTTATCCTATTTATCGCAAGTAATATTCCTTTAGTGATCCAAGGGATATGAGCCTTGCTGTTTTTTAAATAGTTATTAGTTTTATCTCTTTGTTTAGATTTTTAGTATGTATTAAATCAGTTTCTCACACCACGTAAATAGAACATTTTGAAGATCATCTATATAAGTAATACGCTAAGGCTCCGCGGGGGCGCGACGTCTCCGCGAGTCTTTGTATTCTATTGTTTTTTAATGAGATCGCCGACCCAAGTTGGTGCGGCTATCTCCTCCTGAACCCTGCCCTCGGGGCACCCGTGCCCGGTGCCATCGTCCGCGGGAGAGTCTACTCTGTGGAATTGGCTATACTCCGCCCGAGGTCCTCCTCCGTGTCGACGTCCAGGGCGAAAACAGACGCGATATGCATAATGCAAGATATGGGTGACGACAGAGATACCTCATGGATATTCAACATTGACACACGACCGATGACTATCCGTATAAAATTGTATACACAAAAATCGGTCGTAAAAAAACTCGAACCATATTCCATACCTTACCTGGCTTACCATGTCGCACGCAAGTACGCCGAAACACGTACATTTTCGCAGTTGCGAGATCGAGACGGAGCGTAGGGCTCGAGTTTTTGGCGGTCGATTTTGTTTCGGTAGAAGCTGAATCTAGACCATGAACCACTAAACATCGCGAAACTGCAATCAATTTCCATCACGAATTCACGATTGCTGCAATATTATAAAGTTTCCATAAATAGAGGTATGAAATTAAAGCCTATTTTGTGATGTTCTCGCCATGTTTACGTAATTTTGATAATCATTTCTTCAAAGTAAAGAAAATCAGACAAAATCACCGTAACTGACAGTGCATTGCCACTGTGTAGTGTGTGTGAGATGAGCTGAGTTGCAGTTGAAAGTGTGTGAGTTGAATTCGAGTCGAAGAGATTTGACACTTTGAAATTGTTATCTGTTGGTTTGCATCATTATTGCCGCGATTTCAATATAGTTTCGTGAATAGATTTACGAAACCTGAGCTTAGAATTAGTAAAAGTATTACTAGACTCTAATGTCTACGTTTTTAAAAGACTGTTTGATTTTCCTGTGAAAATTTTACTTTGAAAAATGATTATCGAAATTCATGGTCAGAAATAATCACAATCTAGGGTCTATTATGTTACAGTTCCTGCATCAAATCAATGCATGAAAACTTAGTTATTGAACTAGAAAAATGTTTTGTTTTTTTAAATAGGCAATTATGAAGTAGGAAGCCTGAAACCTAATAGCCTACTAAACAAATCTCAACAAAGTGTAGGCCTATCCTTATATGAATTAATGAAAAAGTAGCCCCAGAAAAAAGAGCCCCCGAAAATTTCCCTAAAATTTGAAATGGAGCCCCAGAAGGGAAAAACTTAATTTTTTGCCAGCGCCCCCCTCTAGAATCCCGCGATTTCAGCGGGTCCTGAGTTGTTTGTATATATAATATAGGCGTGGGGTCCACGGGTTTCAAGGGCCATAAACCCCCAAGAGCTCGGGGGTTACGTTCTTCAAAGTTGGGAGGGGGGGGAGAGATCAGATCCCCGCGAGTTGAGTGTATATATAATATAGGCGTGGGGTCCACGGGTTTCAAGGGGCCATAAACCCCCAAAAGCTTCGGGGTTTTAGGCGTTTAATTAGGGTCAGATGAGCATATTTTTAATACTCTATTTGTGACACTTTGCGGGTCACTAATTGGCATGGGGTCAATACGTAGAGTTGCGTAGTGTTGCGTACCAACTACGCTGGCCTACGTTACTATATGCTGAGGGACGGAAAGGGGTACGCAAGATGAACGAAAACAATTCAACATGTTTAATTTTTTTCGCGTACTTTCGGCGTAGAAACTTGACGCAGAAAGTACGCCTTTTTACGCAACACTACGCTACATGCCTACGCAACAGTACGCTACCCTATGTCAGATCGACAAAGCAGTAAAAGCTTTCCACACAGTAAGCAACCATAAGCAAACCTGTACGCCAGCCTACGCATAACCTACGCAGGGACTATTTTCCCATTAATACGCAGCCTAATTTCTGCATAGTCGGTACGCCACACTCACAACTCTACGCAGTTCGAGTGGCTTAAAGAATAACTACCCGTACAGTTGGATTGTTTTTTTAATTTAATATAAGGCCAAATTAAAAAAAAAACATGCTTATAGCGTCCTGTTTTTTCGAAAAATAGGAAGGAGGCCCTTTTTTTTTTCTTTCAAAAGGGCCGCTCCGTACATTTTCCCTGACATTCCTGCTATTTTTCAAGATGGCGGCCGACAATTTTTTTTTTTTTTTTTTTTTAATCAGAAATTCATTTTAGCAGTGCTTTTCGTGTTTTTTTTCTTTCATTCAAAAAAAAAAAATTAAAAAAAATATAAATAAATAAAAAAATAAAAAAATAAAAAAATAGGCGGCCCCCCCCCCCCCCAAAAAAAAAAAAGCGGGCGGGGACGCTGTTTTTTTTCTTTCAAAAAAGAAAAAAAAGAAAAATATTTAAAAAAAATCAAAAAAAAATAAAATAGGAGGCGGCCCCCAAAAAGGAAGCGGGCGGGGACGCTAAACATGTATATTTTTCAATGGCCTGAATGGCAAATAAAGTTCTTGGTGGTTTTAATTTAGACAGTATATATATCTATTTACACCCCCCACCCCCCTCTAGAATCCCGCGGATTTCCGCGGGTCCTGCTAGTCCCTTATAATGTATTTACTACAATGTAGCTGTAAAGATACAATGTTTAATGATATAATCTTTCGCTTTGAAGTAACCCTTTGTAGGTACCCATTTTCTCTTGGTAAAGCCCCACCTGGAGGATGGGAACATCAGCTTGTGAAGTATACCGAATAATCAGTTATGTGTTAAAGCTCTTCTTTCAGCTCTTAAATAAGACTATCAACTGTCACAAATGTTGGACTTTGTAATAACGAATCATCAAGCGCAATAATATTGGTTCAGACATTGAATTAAATGTATAATTATGGTGAATAGTCTCTGGCAATTGTAATTATACAATTTATTAATTATAATAAAAGTATTATTAAACATTAACAAAAACGTGTGACATGAATTACAATGACAATGTGGATGTACACACACGACACACATAAGCTTACTACAAAGTATATGACTGTGTGGTCCTCACAGGTGCGCACGCAGGGGCAGGGGGGGGGGGGGTCGAACCCCCCTCAATTTGTGTGTGTGTGTGTGTGTTTTTGAAGAAAACAAAATTTTGCTAATAGGTGACCCAAAAAAGGTGACCTTACCCCCCCCCCCCCCCCCCCCCCCCCACGGAACGAAATATTGATCCGATTTGGTCAAATTTTCAAATTTTCGGGACAAAATAAAAAATATATATCCCCCCCCCCCCCCCCCCGGGGCTTATTCGGCGGCTGGCTGAGTCGTTGCGAAATTTTCGGCGCGATTTTCACATTTAACCCCCCCCCCCCCTTCGAAAATATCCTGCGTGTATAACATGTTTTCACGTATACAAAACTACGTACTTCACTGCATTATTCTTTTTCTTAGTTCAAAAGGCGACTCAGAGTCAACTTTTATGTTGGTATTTCCATCCCTACATAAACATGTATATATATATTTTAACATATTATCTTAAACATTTGAATGATTTTTATAAAATCCATTTTGTCTTTGAACAGGGCCTTATAGGTTCTTCGGCAGGGGCGGGTGCAATCGTTGGATCCTTTGCGGGCCCAGTAGGTGCAGGTGTTGGAGCAGCGGTAGGAGCTGTCGTAGGGGGTTTTTTAAGTGCTATTGTAAGTATAAGTGAATACAAGTGTAGGACATATAATACGGACTGCTCTATGATGATAATGATGATAATGATAATAATAACAATGATAAATATACGAATAATGTTGCGCCCTAAAAGTCCACAATATAAATGTAAACGCTTATATAAACATATCAAAACCCTTTTAAGTTATAAAATTAGTATAACAGGCAGTATTCTCCTGTGTGCTTTCTTCACAATGTGTTTGCATGTGATATTTAAGGTTTCACGGCTTTTACCAAAATCTGGCACGAAATAAATGAATTTTGACATGCAATTTTCAAAACAAAGTTTACCAGTGGTGTGTGTATAAATGAATGTAATAATTCATTGCATTTGCCCCCGTTCCCAAACAGGAAGAAATTCCTCTGTAGGGCCATGAGTTATGGTTTATTAAAGGCATGCCCACATAGAGGATTTGTTTATGTTAGGGGTCGGGGCAAAATGCATTGAATTATTGATAATTTATTGCATTTTCTTTGTTTTCTTGTATTTGGGGGGGCGGCGACGTACTCTAGCCCCCGCTGCGTAAAGTCATGATTAAGTGGCTACGCAATCCTCATAACTGTCAGTTATGACTTAAGGACGTAGGTCCCCTAGTTGATTAGCATAGTAGCATACATATGCTTTAGCAGTCACTCAAACAAAAACTCATAAATTATTATTCAATAAAATCTGAGAATGTATACTATTATCTAGATTTATTAGGAATTAATCATTGTCAAAATCATTCCATAAATTGGGGTAAAAATAATCATTCCACCATTATGACCAACAGTGTATAACAACGAAAATGATTATATCCTGTTATATGATAATAACTCCATAGGTCTAACTTGATGAAGGTAGTCCCTAGCTGATCTGTGCGACTGTGCTTCGCTTGTCTACTGATGGCATGGGGATGTATCGTCGCGGCAAACCCTGCAGGGTACATTGAGCGGGTTTATTAATCTTTTGGATCTAGGCTACTGAGAAACACAGTGTACCGCTATAGCGTGACGTCACTTGAGTTTCGTCGTTTGAATAAATCACTGGCCTCAATCTAACCAGTTAAATAGTCGTGGTTTATAATTAGACAATAGTTAGCACGCCATCTTGAGTACTAGCCCTTGTGTCGTTATGTGTCTTGCAATCTAATTTTCCTTTACAGCTTAGATAGAGATATTTGCGTATTTTATGTTTCTCTAATAATTAAATACATCCAGTCATGTTAACACGTCGTAAGCACCGTTAAAAAATAAGGTTAGAAAAGAATATTTCGATCAGCGTTTATTTTCGGTTCTAATTTGCAAATGACACTATGAACTGACTCTCTTTAAGCATTATTTTCATATGTTTACTGTCCGATGTTTCTTTTGGTTTGTTTTGTCAGTAGTACAACTAAGCTTCTTGTAATATATTCTAATCATGCTTTAGTTTATGTGTGATCAGACTCATGACATTTTAAAACCATTTTAGGACATCGGAATTTATATATTACATTATATTAACCACTTTTTCATAACTAGAATCATGTTAAGAACTGTTTATCACATGTTTAATAATAAGCATAACATTCTCCCTTGTATAGAAGGTGTTCTGAAAGCACGCTATAGTATATGTATTTGTTTGAAATTATGTTTTTAAAAAAGATTGTTGTAAATTGAAGTTGACATATTTATTCAATTAGACCTGCTTTAGTGACCACATGTATTGAAAGACCACCTGTCTATAAAGAAATCATTGTTGTTTCCATTAAAAGGGTATTTTATTGAAACATGTGATCATAAAGAAACCTTAGCATAAAGCCCACCTGTTAATTTGTTTAAATCATGTCTCCCTTGAGTGTTCTGTATAAACCGGTTTGTACTGTATATAGTGCGTGTTGATGAATAGTTTATCCAACCGTGGTAGCTTCTAATTAAAAAGTTATAACTTGTGTGACTTTGTATTGTATAGAAGAACCAATACCCTGTCCAACAATACCATTCTCATAATTGTACTGCCGATGACTGAACAGTAGGCTTTTCAAAAAGTATTGCCAAAATTCTCTTGTACCAAGTTTGGCCCGAAGCAATCAATGTGGGTCAAAGGCCATTATAAGTGTGTTTTCTCATTCCAAAACATCTGCTCCTTTATTTACATTGACTATTAGGCAGTTGAGAACAAACTCAAAGAAATGCTAATTACAAACGAGATTTGTGATATTCTCTTCGTTAAGATAATAACAATCTTGCCTTCATTCGTATTTCTTGTTTAAAGGTAATACAAAGTTTTGGTATATGGGGTCATGAATTTGGTTCAAATTGACATATTGGAAGCATAATGCGATCCAACGATATAAAGTGATCGTTGTCGCGGTTGAAATCGTGCCTAAAGTGATGACATAGTAAATGATAAACTCTTTATGTTGTATACCTCCCTCTCAAGGTCAAGATATCAATGTAGCTATAAAACAATGTTTCCCGACTAAAATCTACCAATTGGCTATAATTTCGTTTGTCAATTATGTATCACAACTGCATACTCTAAGATTTTCACCGTCGCAGCTACCATTGTAAGGCCGTAGGCGCTATTTAAAATGTATCAAAATTGACCCGGAGCACCGGTAAATTTGTTTATTCATTTTTCTCGAAAGCAGAAGGGGCTAAATTTTGTAGTGCTTATAACACATCCACAGGGGCATCCAAATATATCAAAATTATAAAGAATCACTATCCACCCAATTTTCAAAATTTTCACAAAATGTGTATTACCTTAAGGTAACCTTCTCATTGAGCGATACAAAATGGATACAGTTTATCAGGGATGTTACATTTCTTATGAAAGTCTGTTGTCGATTTCTTTGATATTCATCATTATATCTATATGTTCTTTCTTACATTTGGTAACTAAAGCCCAAACTTGGAATAAGGTGATCTTGATTACACTTTTTAAAGACCTTGATGCTAATTCTCCCGTGGCAGAAATTATTATGAATATAGTATCATTGGACCGAATATAAGTTTCTTTTCATTATGAAAGCAATTCCAAAATCATATTGGTTAAGACTTTTTCAATTAGGAGCTACCAAAGTTGGTGAATTCGTTATTGATTCGCCCTGTATATATATATATATATATATATGTATACAAACTTTTCACCAGGATATGTTTTAGCTGCTAAACGTGTCCAAGGTAATGCGCCTTGTTTACTTGCTTGCAAACACTTTAACCGCGTTGTCTTGGAAATGCTATAAGGACTATAATTTTTTTTTTTTTTGTTAGGTCAAAGGCACCTGATAAAGAAACAATGTACGTCAAATTAAAAAGTAAAGTTCTAGTTATAGTTATAGTTCATCAATTATTCCCCACGTTATTATCGGACTCATATATATTCACTTTGAATTTTTTCAATGTTATACATTCATCTATCGTAAGTATATTTAAACTGATTATAAATCGTGCCCATGTCAGCATTTTTCTTTTTATTTGTGTATTTTGTTTGAAAAAACAACAACATGTACAATGAGATATGTACTATGGTTTTACACCAAAACAGACAAATTAATAATAAACAAATATATTTGTGTTATCGTTGCAAACTCATAAAAGGTAAAAGAACATTTACCAACTGAATTTTTGTTGGTTACCTATTAGCAGAATATAGAATTACCATAAACTAATGTGCCGTGTATATCTGTGTATCGTTTCATTGTAATCATCGACGTTTTCGCCCATAATGGCCAATAAAATGATGCATATTATGATCATTGATGAAAATTAAACGTTTCTTTATTAATGTTGACAAAATATGTAACTGTTATCGCTTTCGTTATATCACTATTCATGGGATTCCCTTTGATGATATTCACGTTAAACAAATTCTTTATGCAGATGACATGTCGTTGTTTGTTCAAGATATTGAATCTTTTAATAGACTAAACTCATTGTTTACTAGTTTTGCAGATATGTCTGGATTGAAGATGAATAGAGACTAAACTTTTGTATTATTGTTAAGTCCTAACGCGGATAAAGATGTAATAGTTCCATTTGGTAAGATAGTAAACATTGTAAAGATATTAGCTATACAGTTTACGTTAGACGTGGAAAGCCAGGAAAAAATCAATTACGAAGAAATCTTAAGTAAAATTAAAAAACTGCTTATGTGGTGGAAACAAATAGATTTGACTTTGATGGGGAAAATTCAACTAATTAAGACTTTTGTTTTATCAAAATTGATATATGTATCATCACTCACACCTGTACCGCCGTGGGCATTCCGTGAAATTGAAGTGTTAATATTTGATTTTTTATGGAATGGAAAAGATAAAATCAAACGGAGTACTATGTTCTTAGATTACGATAAGGGAGGTCTTAAATTGACAGATTTTCAATTATTTATTCGAACACAAAGAATCATGTGGATGAAAAGACTTATAACAGGAGATTCAAATATGATTTGGAAACGTTATTTTAAATACCTGACTAGAAAATATGGCGGCCTCTTGATTTTTTTCAGTAATGTATCGCCAGATTTACTTGCACTGTCATTACCAGATTTTTACCGTAGCATGCTGGAGGCTTGGCTGGGCACAAAAGCCTTTTTGCTTAAGAACGAAATTTCAAAAAGAAATCAAATTATTTACAATAATAGATGTATCCGCATTCAGGGGCAAATATATTTCCATAAAGACTTATTTCTGAAAAATGTTTTTAAAATACATCATATTGTTGATAAGAAAGGTGAATTGAAATCTATCACAGAATTTAAGAAAATGGGTTTAAACAACATTGAAATAAATATGATAAAACAGTTATATGAAGGCATTCCATTCTCATGGAAAACTCTTTTGAATATATATGAACATCCTTGTGAGGATACTGAATTAAGTTTAGAATTCATTATTAACGGAAACTCTCACTCTTTGCAAGGCATAACATCAAAATATATCTATAGTACATTGTTTAAAATGAGAACGGAAAAATCTTATGCTACATGCAACTTAGAACGTACGTGGTCGAAAATGACACGAGAACAATTTTTTTAAGACCCCGAAAATCCACTCTAGACAGAAAGCTGAGGGAATTTCAATATAAGATGTTATATAATTTAATTTATACAAATAAGCATCTATACACTTTCAAACATGCAGTGAGCAATCTTTGCTCCTTTTGCAATAAACACGAAGAAACCTATGAGCATCTGTTTTTTACCTGTGCAAAAGGTAGCAAATATTTGGAAGGACTGTAGTGACCTTTTTGCTTTATCAGCGTTAAAAAATCTACATTGGCAAGAAATTCATATCGGGATAAAAAAAAAAAAGATCCAATGCGGGAGAAGAACAACATTCTTTTAACAAAACATATGATTTTTAAATATAGTTCAACTAAAAATAGACCCCCAATTCCTCAAGAAATTAAAAAAAGAGTTATAGAAAATAGGCAAAAAGAAAAGGAATTAGCGGGGGAGAGAGGCACTTTAACACTTCACTTAAGAAAATGGGACAACTTCCACAGTTAAGGACGGCGAGGCAAATACTTCTTTCTGAGACTCAGACATTTTGTTTAAATATATAATTTGGTCTTAAGGAAAAGGAAGAGACAGGATTTCCAACGAATATGTAGATGTGAATGCTCGGGAAGGGAGGGGGGATTTGTTGAGCTTTGGAATAAAGGGGGTGGGGGATATGTCAGTTTGTATGTGTGTCTGAGTATGTGAGCGTGTGTGGTGTGTCTGTCTGTCTATTATAATATTCGTTCAGTATAATTAAATTTAAACATTATGTACTGTGTATTAAACTATCTTATGTATTTTTGAGAGATGTACAATTTTCTTTATATTTTGACATATGTCAATCAATGAAGCTGTATGTGTGTTTGTTATATATTTTGTACTGAATGAATACAATAAAACAATACTACAAAACAAAAACAAAAACATGGCCGATTTTTCATCCAATAAAAACAATATAATTACTATGAAATGAAAGGTGAAATATCACGAATTTGACTTTACCCATTGTCCGTTTTATAATGCGTCGAATAAGATATCATTTAGTCTATGTTAACCTCAAACATGTAGTTTCGGTCGGAGGATTGTGATGTTGTCGTGGATAACCCTCTCGTTTGTCGTGTACACAACTGCCATTCATATATTCCTTACTCCAAAGCGCCTCCTCCCTTTGGATCCTTTACAGAGAAAAGACCCTTCTGAAGTTTTGATTCATACATCTTTTTTAAATAATTGTTTTAATCATTTTGTTTGTTGAAAGAAATGGGGAAAATTGTCCTCTACTACAGCCTAGGGACGTTAACGATTCAGCCAATTTGAAGGGCCCACACCTATAGTGATTACAATTTGTTTCGATTTTCCTTGAAATCTCATCTACAGGTTGGGTATCCGAAATCCATGTCGAAAGGAAATTGAATGAAACTTGAACTTGAAACTACACGTGCGATATAATACAGTCATTTTACTAAAATGGCTCCAACTCAGGGGAAGAGAAAATAATTCGACTTCTTACTATTTCAAAAACGCATTTAATAGCATTTGACAATTTTTAAGGACTCCAAGTTGTGGAAACTGTTGACAAAGATAAAAATCAAGGTTTAATATCAACAGGGCAGATTACATACGTAGTCAGGCCAACTCTGGTTCTAGATGTGCGTTTCAGGACAATTATCCCCTAGCCAATAACCCTCCCCCCCCCCCTCTGAGACAATTGCCAAATGACAAGATATTATAGGCTACCTTCTTCACCCACCCTCCCCCTCCCACACACACACACACACATACACATACACACACGGTTGTTGTTAAACTTACACGACATAGATCGACGGCTCCGAGAAGAAAGAGAGAAAACAGGGAGAGGAGTGAGAGTGGTAAAAACTGAAGAGGGTGGAAAGTCAATGAAAGAGAGAGAGAGAGAAGAAGAGGGCAAGTGGGGGCATAGTAGTAAGAATACATCAAAGGCTGTGTGGTGACAAAGTTGAAACTTAATTTTCATCAACTGCTTCAAATGGTATTACATGTATACAGTCATTTTAAAAGGGTAAATGTTTCTAAACATGACTCTTAAATCCTGCGGGGGGGGGGATGGGGAGCAACGTACTGGAGGATTAAGTGTTTCTTTTAACCTTGGGATGTTTTTTTCGTGTACATCAGTGTCAGAGAGAGTGATTATATTTTCTTCTGAAACTTAATCTGTTCTCCTCCTGGTACTGCTTCTAGAATATTGCTGGTCAATGCACCCTAATAAGGCCGAGGGGGCCATCATGCCCCCCCCCCCCCTCAACGATTTTTCTGATTGTTCGGGAACGCATGTGGATGGCGCCCCGCCGCTCGCTGACTTTTTTTTTAGAGTCTTGCGCAACTTTTAAAAGAATTTGTTTGAAAATCGGACCTGCGGTTACAACGTCGCGTAACCTTTTGTCTTTGCATGTCAGCCCGAAAATCGCTCATTTTCATGATTTGTGTACAAAACATATGGAAAAGTCATTTTCCTAAAAAAATAGATCAAACATTGGTTATTGGGTCTTGATTAAAGTTTAAGTGGTTGTTTTGGGGGTCAAAATAGTTGAATTGTAGTTAGAAATGAAATAAAACAACAACAAAAATAAAATACATAAGTTAAAAAAACAAAGAAATTCATAAGAAATTATAAAAACAAGAGATAACATAAGGAATACGCTGGTACTTTCAAAAAAGATTGTTCTATTATTATTCAGAATGTTCTAATGAATATATGTAGTGAAAAAGAATGCTTAGATATGAATAATACATGATTTATGGGTTAAAATGTGGTTTGTATGACCTTATTTGCATAAATTACCATAAATATGCAAATGAGTGAATTTTTCAAAAAAATTGAAATTTTAATAGTATTCTATACACTTCATTTGACATGCGTGCAAAATTTCGTGGAGATCGGCTGCTTCACGGCCGAGATCTTATGGGGGCCATAATGCCCCCCCCCCCCCGGCCGTACTAAGACCTCAAATAGCCCGCACTTTTTAGGGTTAAGTCGAATTAAGTCCCGTCGCTTGGAATTAATTGGAGTAACTCTGCTTATATAGTTCATTCGGATTGTGTATAAGAGCATGTCTGTGTGGATATAGAATTCTTCGCAGACGGCAGGAGAATTCATTGTTTAGTTGTTTTGTTTGTTTCGTTTTATTCTATGCAAAATTGATCATGCAAAAAAAGCATAACAAAATTACCAAACATTCATATCTATTAAAGTTATATGGAGATTAATAATTCTGAATTACATATAATGTAAGATGACATGCTAGGTACGGGTGCGAGATGAAACGTTCAAATCTTTAGGAAGGGAATTCAAAAAGTATAAAAGTAATTTAATTAGTAAGAAGGGTTTTCTTTTTTTTGGAAGGTGGTAGGAGCTCGCTCACTCGGTAAGCTATGTAATTCAATATGTTTCTTTAACTTTGTCAAAAGAACCTTCGGTAACTCATTTCTATCGATCGAAAACATAAAATCCCCCCCCCCCAAAAAAAAAAAAAAATAATAATAATAATAATAATAATAAATAAATAAATAAATAAATAAATAAATGAATAAATAAAATAATAATAATAATAATAATAATAATAAATTAATAAATAAATTAATTAAAAAAATTAGAAAACAGATCGCGTCGTGTCTTTTAGATTTTTTCGAGTAAAAGAGTCCATCTGTACTTGTTTGAAAGTCGAGATGACTTTTCAACCGCATGGCTTTTTTTTCTCGGAAGAAGTAGAATTTTGTCCAAAAACAGGTCTGCACGGTTGCCCCCGGGCTAGTATTTTATAATTCGAATAAGAAATAACAAGATAACTTCTCTCTCAATCACTTTTACGCCCAAATCTTCTCCTTTCACGCTCTCTCTCTCTCTCTCTCTCCACTTGCTAATTAAGTAAGTTTCAAAATTTACATTTAGAAACAGTGAAAAATGTACATGTGTTCAGCTTGAATTAGCCATAGAAGCTATTTATACATAATGTACATCACAGCCTTCTTTTTTGTTTTTGTGTGTGTTTTTTCTTCTCAATACCAAACCCGGGATACTAAATAATAATCCCCCAAAGAGGAGACGGCTGCCAAAAGAAGGCGAGCAGGAACGAGAATCTCATTATTTTTGGGCCTAATATGTTAACTTTCATTTTCATCAACATATTTTATCCTTATTTGAGATTCTACTACATGTTTTACCCTGCTCTTTTTCTTCTACTGTTAAATCGTCAA
Source organism: Strongylocentrotus purpuratus (assembly GCF_000002235.5). NCBI lineage: Eukaryota > Metazoa > Echinodermata > Echinoidea > Camarodonta > Strongylocentrotidae > Strongylocentrotus > Strongylocentrotus purpuratus. The sequence continues at coordinate 10,577,751 of NW_022145603.1, forward strand.
AGAGCTATACAGTCTATCACGAAGATCTGTATGTTTCTGTTTTCCATATGTGTATGAACTGAACTCTGGATTTAAACTTTACTTTATGTATATTGACGTGCTTTCGGTGTGATCCCTTACAGATAGGGCCTCCACTTAAAGGGACTTGGTAACATTGTTCAGATGAGAGGAAATGGTGCTAAGGCAGTGACTTCCATGTTTGATGTACAATTAAAGATAATCTGAAAGTTTGATTGAAAACAAACCACTATTAATGATAACAATTGGAGGAAACTGATCTGATCGATTCTTTAATTCTCCAAACTATATTATTACAATTTGATTACATTTTAGGTGAATTGAAATCTTCACAAAGCAATGAATTGCCCATTTGAGACATTTAAGTGTTGAAAGATTTGTAAAAGCCTGTCTTATGTCTTATTTTCATGGAAAAACAGTTGGGAAAATTCAAAGATGGCTGGGAGAATTTACTGTTAGAGGGTGTCGCACAGTGAAACCTTCAAAGAAAACCATAAATATCTTTGTGGTTTGAGAATTGTTTACATGTTGGAGGGCAAGTACAGTAGAAGGACTATAATAAGTAATATTTCATACAGAAATTACTGAATTTTGTATCAATCTTCAACAATGTTACCGAGTAACTATATAGAGAAGATGAGCTTTGGGGAGAGGTGGCAAATAAGTTGTGAGTTTTATCATTGTTATTATGCAAATGTGAAAGAACATCAGACAAAAAAAATGTTTCCTGAAAAGGATATGGCTCTTAAAATGCCTTCATATTCTAAATATTACATGTTACAGAATAAAAATGTGGGTCTCATTTTATTCCACATGTTTGTGTTGTCTCATATACATCATGTGTACAGTGATTGTCACTTTTACCAAGGCTGGGCCAAATTTCTTATCATTTTGAAGATTCCGGAACCTTGCAGTACACACCAATATGTATGATACATGGTCAAGTGATCGATTCCACACCCTTTCTTTCACAATGAAATGGCATGACCAAAACTTAACTTTATCTTTTACGTTTTTGTCCGAGGAACGGAATGTTTTCCCCTGATTCCGAGCATGCATCGAGAACATAGGAGAGAGGTCTCGTTTGCACACGACATATACGGTCGGGCGATAAACGATATGTCTGATATTATCATGTAAATCAATGAGATAGGTATAAACATTAAACAATTAAATGAATATTGCCCATGCTTTATTTGTATCGTTTGAAGTTCAAAAAATGTGAGAAAAATAAATCATAATGAAGGCTTGTTCAGATATGTCGGTGTAAAAACCTCCGCGGTTATATATTTTGTAAGGCAACTGCGCGCAACCACGGCTAAGTTTTGTACTATAAGTACATTCAGAAATGGGAAGGGTATTGCAGTTTACATCCGAAGAAAAAAGAAGAAAGCCGCAGTTGCCCCGTCATATCTAAACAAACCTTAACAGTCGGTCACCGCTGATCATATACAAAGCAGGAACATAATTATATAGCGCGCGTCCAGCCATTGAGGGGGGCATAGATTTAATGCTCTGAGGAAGGGGAAGATCCGAAAAGTTTGATAAGATGTCAGAGAATGATAATGTCAGATGGATTGGGGTAGGTTGTAGTTTTATGTGCACATTCACCTCTTCCCTTTTGTATGTGTTCGGGCACTTCACCAAAAAATAAAACTATTCTTTTACCTTTGGATCTAAAGAAAAAGCACTAAATAGCACTAACCACCATGACCCATGAATATGTGTCCTTTATAACGCTGTCATCAATAATTCTTAAAATATTGCTTGCAATCTTCTTCAAATTACCGTCCGAAATATAACCGCCTGTCGGTATAACGAACCTGTCCGAACACATGACTAAATATTTGCATCTATTTTACCAGCTATTTTACTCAAGTATACTATAAGTAAATATATAATTCTGTTACATTTTACAATTCTACTTTGGCCTCTTCGTCAGATGGAAATCCATTATCCTTGATGATCTGGGTGTAGGTGAGAGCCGAATTCTTGGCGCGTCGAGTACGCGCAGGATCGTTGAAATCTACGTGGTACAAACCGAAGCGTTCGCTGACTCCCGAAGCCCATTCAAAGTTGTCGAGCAAAGTCCAAGCAAAGTACCCCTGCAGGTTGACACCATCAATTTTGGAGGCTGAGGAAAAATATTTAGACTTTATGGTAAAATAGTACTGACGATATATTTAGAAGTCAAATTGTACAGTACAATTAAAGCATTACAAAGACACGAAAGTTACCGCGTGGCGAAATGGATTTAAGAGTTTGACAGGCATATTTTTTAAATAATATCTCTCTTTGAGAATCGACACTGCGGATGCGTTTATATAAAACAAATATATAAAACAAATATTCAATGCTATAACTAAAACTATAACTCGAACACAATACAGTTTTGAGACCACCTTTGGCAATAGTTTTGACCGTGACCCACAAATCAGTCAAAATGTGTATACTACTAGGCCTACTACTACTACTACTACTACTATTGTTATTGTTGCTATTATTATTCTTTATAATTGGCATTATTATCAGTATTATTATAATATCATATCCATACAATTCGCGTTTACCTTTGAGAGCTTCATTGATATACGATCGGTAGTACTTGGTTCTCAATTCATCATCCAGGTTCAGGGGCCCGTCTGGTTCAGATACACCGTTCTCTGTGACGTAGATGGGTACGTCACCATAGTTAGTCTTGATCCAATTTAGAAGACGACGGAAACCCCATGGAACAACCTGAATATTGAAGGGAAACAACTCGAAATTTATTTTACGAAATTAGAAGAAATTATAAAACTTGAATAATACTATTGCAAAGTATGTGTTAATCCCCTCTCTCCTAAACGCGCCACTCCGTCACATTGGCAGAGATTATTCTAAAATTAGAACTTCTCCATGTTTAAGAAATGTGTGGATATTTGGGGATCATTTTTTTATTTTGTACAAGTGCTATCTGCAGAGTGGTTTATTGCTTTATTTTGTCAAAAGTAAAGGGTTAGGGTTAGGGTAAGGTTGGCCTTTATAGTGGGACTAGGGTGGAAGTTAGAGATACGATTAGTGTTGGAAGCTGACAAGAAGCAAGTGTCGCAGTTTTCGTACCAACGTCCCATTCAAACACTAATTGAAAATATGAAATTTAACTAAACAAGTTCCAAATATCACAAAAGCAGTCTTGTATCTACTTTCTGTCATAATTGATAGTCATCATCATTTCATTAAAGTCAGCATTTTACCTCCCACAAAAGGGTTACTGAATATCGCGCCACGATGACACTCCCTTCTTCTTCATCCACTTCGTTTTACATCTTAAGCTTCCTCCTCATTTAGACCAACATCACTAGTTTCTTTCTTCATCATATCTTTCCATGAAATGTTGGCCTTCCTTTCCATCTAAGTAATGTCATCCACTTCCAGATCCCACGCTCATTTGACAGTTTCATCTTCCCTTTCCAATCCGCTTCTTTTGACCATTTCCACCATAACTCCTTCCAGACACAACCTTTTAATGAGCTTACCTGTGTTCTTTCGTTCATTATTCCTAAGTATCATTTGAGGGTTCCACTATTGTACAATCATTGCTTTAGTGGAACCCTCTGTTTTCGAAATGTATTCCTAAATTGGTGTACTTGTTTATAATTGATTTGTAATGTTTTTTGGAAACATAAATAAGTTGAATTTAATTATCTTCATTATTTTAAAGATGTCAAAACATAAAGGACACACCTTTAGCCATTCAGATGCAGCTTGTGGCCAGACCGGATCGGAACTGAACTCCGCCTGGAAATCATCGTATACGGTGGGTACGGGGTTGAATTCAGGTTTCTTGTAGGCAACAAATCTGCATGGTGACAAGAAGATACAACATTTTCGACCGACTTTTCCAGAACAAGAAAACTGTTAAACCAGTAAGTGCTCAAGCTGGACGGGTTCCTTCAGGTTTTTCCCTAGTATATTAGTCACAACGCAGCATCAACCTGACTCAATGCTGTCTTGACTAAATATACAAACAGAACAGTCTAAATGAGCGCGCCCCCCCCCCCCTTTTTTTTTGTATAACCCTTTTAGTTTACGGTTAAGAGGATCATTGTATGAAGTGCACAAAATGAATGACTCTCTCAAAATTAGTCATTTTGAGGGCGGCTCGCCCCCCCCCCCCGGAACACAATCAGCCCATCAAAAGTGAGTTCCTTTATAGTCTATAGTAAGAGAATTTCACAGTAATTTCGGTTCCCCCATCTCCCTCCCACTATTCACGCTCCATATGCATATTGACAGGTTACACGTTGAGTATTGGTTGAGACTTTCTCTCTCTCTCTCTATCTTTCTCGCTCGCTTGTTTTCTATCTTTCTTTCCATCCTGTATATATATATATATATATATATATATATATATACATAATTGACTAGTTCGGCAGCCTAGGCTTACCTTGTTGAGTAGTGGTTGAGACCAAAGAAGTCGGCTGTACCCTTGATGAGCTGCTGTTCCTCAGGAGTGAATGAAGGCATACGGGTCACGGTAAGACCTTGAGCACGACTCATATTCCCTACCACAGCCTTGACAAGCTCCGGATAGTCTCCTACAACCAAATTTCAAATTATAAATTTCAAATTCCAAATCCAAATCCGAATCCGGTTATAGTTGAATAAAGAGACACGATACACAATAAGACAATGGGCACGACTCAGTTTCCCTACTAAACATCCTTGATGTGGATAGTCTCCAACAACCAAATTTGAATTCAAATTCTATTCAATTGAAATTGAAATTGAAAATTAAATTGAAATTAAAATTGAAAATTAAATTGAAATTAAAATTGAAAATTAAATTGAAATTCAAATTGAAAATTAAATTGAAATTAAAATAAAAATAAAAATTTATAATCCAAATCTGTTTATAGTTGAATGAATGAAGAGACACGCGACATAAATATTGAGCGCGACTCATTTGCGTTCTCTACTACATCCTTGATGTGCTCCGGATCGTCTCATATAACTAACTTTAAATTTTAAATTACAAATTCGAAATTAAAGTTTCAATTCAAATCCAAATTATAATGTCAGATTCAAATTTAAATGATATATTCACAAATCTATTTCAAATATAAATTCAAATTTAAAATCAAATCTCAATTCAAATTCAAATTTCAATTCGAATCCAAATTCCAATTTCAGATTCAAATTCCAATAATATTCTCACAAATCAATTTCAATTTCAAATTCAAATTCAAAATTCCACGAATTATACGTTGCTCGTCTCTATAAAATATAAATGATTATGCTACCCGTTTAGTAAGGATGCGAGCGTAAGTGAATGCGTTGTTGGGTTGAAACGTTTGCGATTCGCTTGAAAATGGCACATGGCCAGTGTATTGAATCCAATCATGTATAACCGGGGTAGTAATCGGGATAACTACTTTGTAAAGTGCTTAGAGATGTGAATATTATTACTACCAGGTATTGTTATATGTATTATAATTGTCATATTTTCTATCATTATCATTATTAAAATAAACGTTATTGTTAATGTAGTTATTGGCAAAGACCGGTCCCCCATCCCCCCCCCCCCTCACCCCCGCCCCTGAACCCACGTTTTTTGTGATACAAACCGTTTCCAAATATGGGATTCGCCATGGAGCCGAGTTCAAACAGCCTCATCCTCTCCGCCGCCTCAACATCGGCCTGATTCTCTGGGTCAGCCGGCTCTGACCAGAACGAGTTAAAGACGATGGAAATTTTCCCGCCCTGTGTTGCGCGGTACTTCTGATCGTACGTGTGCCACGCACGCGCGTGCGCCTTCAGCATGGTATGTACGACGCGATAGGTTCCGTAGCCCGGGCGCGTCTTTCCCGGTGCGAATATGCCTGCCTCGTACCCCTGGATAGCGATCACTTTGGGCTCGTTGATTGTAAACCAAATCTTCACCTAAAGACATATTTGTTAAAACACACACACAAAGAAAAGTAATAACAGTAATGGAAAGTGGTTATATCGCATAAGAATTCGAACAATTATGTACGCGCTTTACTTTAAAAAAAAAAACATTGACATACATTGTATCAGTTCATACATGAGAATACACGAATAAAGAAGAGCAATTCAACCAGACAATAATAACATAACAGGCGCGCAGCAGCGGGGGGGGGGGGGGGGGGGGGGGGGGGGGGCGATGGGGGCGGTCGCCCCCCCCCAAAAAAAAAAAAGAGAGAGAGAGAAAGAAGAAAGGAAGTGGACGTAGGAAGAAAAGGGATTAAGAGTCGACAACGGTACAACGAATCGTATTCCCCCCCCCCCCAAAAAAAAAGAGAGAGAGAGAGAGAGAGAAAGAAGAAAGGAAGAGGACGTAGGAAGAAAAAGGATTAAGAGTCGACAACGGTACAACGAATCGTATTCTTGCTCTAATAATTGAATAAAACGTCAAAGCTTTAGCACTTCGCAAGGGAGGGTGGAAACTCCCTTCCCCCCCCCCTCCTCCTCCCTGCACCCACCCCCCTATGGAGCGCGCTACGCGCGCTTTGTAAGAGATTCGCACGCTTCGCGTGCTCACTACCGCCCCCCTAAAACAAAATCCTGGCTACGCGCTTGTAACATAATGCAAGCAATATTTACGTACGTGTGAAAAATAGCCTTTATTGTGCGAAATGCACATACCACGTGTAACAAGCTCCAAACAAACCCAGAGAAGTACCGGTAAGTAACCTAAAGAAGTTATCTGTCCACAAAACCAACTAACCAATCAACCACTATGTTACTTAGGGAATGTTGTGGATGTCATATTAAAGGGTTGTGGATAATAGTATTTCTTATGGTTCTGCAACTCCCGCCCTCGTTTCGATATTCTACTTTATATATTTTTCCGATCTGTTTTCATCATGACGTCTTTTTTTTGTTTAAAGATCCCATGGTACCCCCCCCCCCCCCCCCATCCATCCGACGCAGCCTATTACTGAGTCAGGAGAGGCCATGGCTGCTTTGAAAACCGTCATGATATCCAAGAGTAAAATCATCATTTCCATTTGCCTATTAATTCATCAATAATAATGATTGCTTTTTAATCTTTTTTCTTGCCCCCAGCCCCATCCAAATTATCATTTCTCCACTGACGGAGGAGTAGATACCATATGATTCAAGACAGTAATGTGAGGACTAGTGGTGTCGCGAGAGCATTTTGAATAATGCGGAAGGGGGGTCCGACCGAATTTGCGGAACAGCGACAAAAATGAAAAAAGGGGCGATGTCGTTAATTATTGAAATATGCCGACAGATACTTATAACGAAAGTTTAATGAGGGGTGTGTGTGTTGGGGGAGGGATATCACTCTAACGGACCCCTGGTGAAGAGTTATTTAATACCTTATCGCCGAACTCATTGAAACAAAAATCGGCATAAGCCTGAAAGTAGAGGACCATCATCTCATTTTCCCATCCACCAAGTTCTTCTAACATCTGAGGAAGATCGAAGTGATAGAGGGTAACAGCGGGTTGGATACCAGCTTCTAGGAGGGCATCAATCAGACGGTGGTAGTACTGCACCCCTGCGGGATTCACCTGTATTGGAAAAATTAGATACAAAACGCATAAAATTAATGAGAAAACAAACAAACTAAGAGAACAAAAAACATTATCATATAAAAAACAAGGAGTATCATAACAATTTAGAAAAGATGTGAATTTAGACACCTCTTGAAAGTTTTGAGAGTATGGCAGTTCTTCTGTACTGGAGGGGGGGGGTAAGAAGTTCCGGTTTTGGGGGGCAATTACTAAAATGCCCTATATCACCTATCTGTTTACTGGTTCGAGGGACGGTAATTGTAATATTAGTGACTGATCGGGATGGGTAGGGGTGTGAGTAGGGGTAGGGTGGGGTGTGCTTACCTGATGGGTAAACCCAGTCGGGAATATTCTTGACCAGGAGAGAGAGAATCGATAGTGCGTCAGACCGAGCTCCTTGACCATTTCGACGTCGCGTTCAACATTATGATAGCTGTCGCAGGCGACGTCGCCATTCTGGTTGTCATATGTCTTTCCAGGGATGTGAGTGAAAGCGTCCCAGATATTTGGTCCTGTGGTGAAGGGTGTAAATTCCATTTAATGCAATCCCTAATAATTTTATTTCCATAACTCAGTCACAACATGAAACAAAAAATGATAAGTAAATACATAATCAAATACAAAAATAGGTAAACGAATATATAGATAAATAAATAAGTGATAAATAAATAGATATTGAACAATTCATAAACAAAAAAGAAAATAACTTCTAGGTGACAGATATTACAATGCACACATTTTTATATCTTATTAAAAACATACACAAACCCAAAACCGTTTTATAGCATTAAGCATATAAACGCTAAAATCCCTGGGTCCCGTCTTGTAAAGAGTTGCTCCAATCAATCGCATGTTCGCAGTCTCTTATCTCTTATAGTTGCGAATGATATTAACTCTTTATGAGACGGGGCCCTGGGCTATTATCATATTACATCAAATTTGACTACAATGTAAAGTTTAGATATAAAATGTTTCAGTTATCGTCTGGAATGAATGAATCACATCCAATCAGATCCACATCCGCAAATAACTTTACCATGTATTATAATGTTTGAGGAAATTTAGTATTTATGACAGTTTATCATTTCGTTTTTGAAAATAACAATTTATATATATATGTATTTGCTTATTTATATTTCATTGTCAGAAAAATACTTATTTTACTTTATATTATTATTATCGAAAAACTGTATACTTACATGAATGCAGAAGAAAATCAAATCAAATCAAATGAAATATAACTACCCTTTCCATCCTCATCCCAAGCTCCTTCGATCTGATAGGCTGCCGTAGCGGCACCCCAGATAAATCCCTCGGGGAAGGTTCCGTGGAGAAAGGTGTCGCGTTCCGGATCATTGAAGACATCTTCGAAGACGAACTCCGTCGTCGACGAGGAGATCAATGTTAGGAATACGACGATCAGGGCGACTAGCATGACCGGGCGCGCCATGGTTTTCACTTTGATATTTCTAGGAACTGAAATAGATTTTTAGAGAAAATGATATTACTGTATTGAAACAAAGGTGTTTTCGGCTCAACATTTGAAAGTATAACATAATAAGAATGCATGCACACGATCCCTACTCTCTGTCTTTTTTTCTCTATCTTTATCTCTCTCTCTCTCTCTCTCTCTCTCTCACTCTCTCTCAATCCTCTCTCTCTCTCTCTCTCTCTCTCTCTCTCTCTCTCTCTCTCTCTCCCTCTCTCTCTGCATGCTCTGTGCCTCTGTCTCTTTCTCTCTCTTTCTTTCTCTACCACATTTTCCGTTTCATTCTCTCATGACTGTAATAACTACCTTTTCTCCACATAAGAAACTTAATCAAAGCTATTCTTCGCGGTTATGCATATTAATGAGAATTTTGATGAATTTAGCTGGTATTGGAGCCCATAAAATTCCAACTCGCGGCATGAAACGATATCATTCTTTTTTGTTCATTGGGTATGATCTTTTTCAAGTAAAAATGGCACTAAGAGTACTTGTTTCATTTTTAAACAGGGCGTTTTGATTGTACGGCTGTTTTCTTGAGGCATGTCTTTTTCAAAATGTGTTACTTTCCCAACCGTAGACATGCTTGGAGCAGGGAACAAATTGCAGTTTCCCATAAAATTCAGTTGTGTTGACAAAGGGATTATTGCTCTCGTCAACACAGCTGATTGTATATGCAAATGTATCGCTGTTGCAACGTTTGTAACATTAGTAAATTTGGAAAACGACGTTGCCTTAGGAAAATAGTATTTGAATCAAAACGCGTTACCCAAAGTGTTATGATCTTGGCATTTTTAAGATTTCTGATTTTGTGGTATCCACTCTAAGATTAATGGGTTTTTTTTGGTATATACATGACTCGAGCGCATGCAAATATTTGCGCTTTTGTCAATGATGCCCCCCCCCCAAAAAAAAAAGAGGATCTAACCGAGCACCCGATACGAGCTGCGACATTAAAGTCATTGACCAGTTTTGGAAAAATGATGCAATATGTATTGACCCGTTTTTGTATCACATCCAACATGTGTTTGATTTGCGTCCAGTAGTCATTAACGCTATTTTAAGACCTACTTTTTGTGGTTAGACTCATTAACCAGGCGACAGCGCCCAGCAACATTTTTTTCTACAAACGACTGTAGCGCCAGGTTACCCGGCCATACATCCAGGGCAGATCAAAGACTTTACAGGGGAGGGGGGGGGGGGGGGGGGGAAGCTTGAAATAAACGAAATTGCGAGAATAAAGCCTTCAACTGGATGCGGTCCCCGGATAATCTTAGCCTTTTGGCAGATTCTGAGGCCTATCCAAATGCTTAAACAGAATATGTATGCGAACACATTTTTTTTCGGGAGAAAAAAAAAGGGGGGCGTGCGCCTCCCAGTACCAGGCATCCACTGGATCAGGGCAGCGTTTCATGAAACCGTCATAACTACAAGTTCACCGACATCCCATTGAAACGTGTGTTAAACTTAATACACACATTTCAATGGGATGTCGTTGGACTTGTACTTATGACGGTTTCATGAAACGCTGCCCAGATCCCCGACACCGAACACCTGGGGAGGTTTCACGAAACCGTCATTAAGTCTAACTTTTTAGACATCGTATTGAAACGTGTGATAGAGATCTAACACGTGTTTCTACCAAATCTCCACGAGCTTAGACTTATGGCAGTTTCGAGAAACTAGCACTCGCTCTGAATCTGGCGCATCCACGGCCACGCTGGAAGCTCGGATCTGACCGCCTGCGATGCATGCCCCGGACGCGACGGCAGCCCGCTCTCGAGCTAACTCTCCATCGCATCGTGCAGCTGTCTTTCTTCTCTTTCACGAACACGGTTGCCCGACTGAAACAACTAGACCACATTAGTATCCTGACATCAAGATAGGTCTCTATTATGTGCCCATCCGTCTGATTAAGGTAGGTTCTACAGTAACACCGTATTTTATTCTTTTTTTAAATAAATCTAACTTGCACATTCAAATGGAAATAATAGCCCTACCAGGTGCGCCGGGCCCGCCGCTCCCGCCCGGCAGGATACCTAGACTGGTGGACATCACGAGCCATGTCCCTGGTTTTGCCCACACATAGCTGCATTACTATCCTGGCTGTGCAGCTGTGTATTAAAAACTGTTCATATTGATTTTCAGCATTTCAAACTACACTGTACAAAACTCAACTGATTTCACTCAAAATCGGTACTTTAGTGATAGTTGATGCCCCCACTCAGTGTTATTTAGGGTATGCATATGCGTGTTCCCCCCCCCCCTTTGCAGCAAAAGTCCGGTGTGTAAAGTCCCTGCCCCCCCCCCCCCCCCCCTCCCACTCAGTGTTATTTAGGGTACGCATATGCTCGTTCCCTCTTTTTGAATGCACCCCCTATCTGAGGACTGCCAACATTTTCGAACCCCCCTTTCGCGGTCTTTTCACAGGCTTTTCCTGCCTTGGAGACCCCCCTAAATCAGGAAAAATGCTCAATGCACCCCCCTAAATTCAGAATAATTTCTCAGGAGTCAAAAGAGATGAGAGAAAAAAAGAAAAAACACCCCCTTTTTAAAGAAATCTCCGGGTGAAAAGTCAAATACACCCCTTTTTTTTACAATTCTCGGGCCGGACTTTGTCGCACGAAAAGTACCCCTTTACCGGACATTTTGGTAACACGCATGCGGTCATTCCGACCCCTGCGTGGGGGGGCCGGGGTAAAGTCAATACGGGTCGACCTTTTTCTTTTGTTATACAAGCCTTTTTCAGCAAAAGTCCGGTGTGTAAAGTCAATACGGGTCGACCTTTTTCTTTTGTTATGAAAAGGACATTTTGGTAACACACATGGGGTCCATCCGTTCTCGGAGTGGGGGGGGGGGGGGGGGGGGGGGGGGCCGGGAGTTGATGACACCTAAATAGCATACAATTTTTTCAACTTAGGTCTATGTTATAGTTATACTTAGAGATCTAGAATCTAGTCTATAGTCATATAGATCTAGACTAGAAAGAAAAATTCAAAAATTCAAATCGTGAGTCTACTGTCAAACTTGCTAACAACCACTTTGTATACATTGTGTGCATTAGTGTGCAATTGTGTGCAATGTGTTCATCGTGTGCTATTGCTGCCTCTCAGCACGTACATGTAACAGCGCTAGAGGACAATACGCCTAAGCATTGACTATAGCCTTGCTGGAGTGGTTTTGCCCTGCAGGCCTGGGTGGAATACGATATAAAATATCAAAAACTGTGACTCTAATGATTGCATTTTAGGCGTGGACTTTACGTAAGGTAGCATATGACGTTCAAATCAGATTTCTTAATAATCTTGCCATATGACCCATGTGCATCAACTTTTCACACGTATAGGCTACTGTCGGTGTCATCATGCATCCTCAGCTCATGGTAGCTGCTAGACGCAGGTTGTAGATCTAATAACATTGATATCACTTGGCCTATACCCATCATTTAATAATATTCAATCTGAGCTGTATGGCCCTACGTGTTATCAGTGCCTGTGATATGGTGTAATATTGAAGCCCTAAACAAAATTGCGCTTCAAAATGATCATGATAGAAATGCCTCAAAGAAGTAAAAATCTGTTAGTTTGAGTTACCATTTTTACCATACTCATTTTCCCCAAAAGACTGTAGTGTACATGAATGTAATAAAAAACTGTTAGGTAAACAAAAAATGAAATTTTGATTTCCAATCATAAATATCTTGATAATCAGACAGCTAGGCAATCGGCTTGTAAAGTCATGGGATTCCTGACTGACCTAAATGTTTGTAATCATGATTGCAGCATGAGCTAAATCCAGGAGTTTTTTTCTTCAGAATCTGAGGCAATGTTACCGAGCCACTTAATTGATACCCGTACCCCTACCAAGACTGATAATTGATATAAAACAAAAATTCAAATTTGTTCATAATAACCACTAGAAGTACCCACACTAAAATAACCTTACCCACTGGTGGTAGCTGTTAATACCAGTATGATTAGTATTACTATACTGTAGGACTAGTAATATAAACTCTTCTTTCTTCTCATACAAATCACTTTAAAATAATACAAACATTTAACAAAAAATGTAAATATTTGATACTGGAGGGATAGCAATTTGGTGTGTCACTCTCGATATGGGTGCCAATTAAGGCTTAGTGACATCCATATCATATTTCATGTTATCACCTAGCCCTAAGGCTATTCTAACCAGTCTAGCGAACAAGCTGTTGGTTGTCCCTGTTCTGTAATTGATCATCTTGGTTGCACTCACATTTATGGAAGTTTATGCAAATTTATGCAAGTTTATCCAAATTAATTGTTGACACTATTGGGACATTTATGTGACTGTAGTGGAATTCACTGCTGCAGGGACGGATCCAGTCTGCAGAAAGGGAGGGGGCCGGCTGAAAGGGGGCCCAATTCGTGAAAAAATGTTGAGCACCGAGTTAACACCCACCACCCCCGGCCCCCCTTTGCTCCCCCCTTTCTCCAGGGGGGCGTCTTTTTTAAATCTAAAAAAGGTTAAATTTACCTGTTTATGGGGCCAAGTGAGGGGGTCCCGCGCCCCCCCCCCCCCCCCAATCTGGATCTGCCACTGCACTGCTGCAATAGTGAAAAACAGACACCATAATCTCTCTTCTCACAGAAGATTTAATATACCTAATGTTAAAGGGAAATCCACCTTATTCTCTAGTATTAGCAAACTACCAGTGGAAGGCTGAACAAATATAAGAAGCACAATGGGGACAATTTGATTTAAATTTAAATCAGACTAAAAGTGACAAAGTTACATGTACACATTTTTGAAGGTGTAAATTTGTAATCATTAAAACATGTAGGTATGGGCTTTTCAAATTGGCTGAATCAGTAACGTCTATAGGATGTAGTGGCGGACAACTTTTCCATTTGTTCCAACACACAGAATGACTAAAATGTAAATGAAAAAGAAAAAAAACATGTACATGTATGACTCAGAAGGTTCTTTATATCTTAAGAGGACCTGTAAATAAACTGATAATTTCCACAAGGAAGAAGGCACTTAAGATTATGTTTTGTATACAACAAACAGGAGAGTTATCCATACATGTCTACATCATGTATTTCAAACTTTTGCCATTCTCTTTTTCTTACAGTGTATTTTTTAAAACCCAATTCAGGGACTCTTCAACTCACACATGTAATGTAATTTATGCTACATGTATGTTTCAGAGGTGAAGTAGACAACAAACAGAAGAGTTATCAATGTCTACATGAATGTACCAAATTGCCAATTTGAGATTCACATTTATTTAGTGATCTCATACTTCAAACATTCATAACTCTTAGTATTGGTCTGATTTATTTCAAACTTTTGCCATTCTGTTTCTCTTACATTGTATTTAAAAAAAAACTCAATTCAGGGACTCTTCAACCCATACATGTATTGTAATTTATGCTACACGTACATATTTTGTGTTTCAGAGTTGAAGGGAAATTTTGAATAATTTTTTCCTCATGTACATTTATATATCTATGAATGGTCAATCCCTGCTATTAATACTAGAACACAAGACATATTGAAGCCTCTTCAACAGGTACATTTTGTAAAGCTATGGTGGAGTACAACTGCTGTGAGTATTCTCAAACTTGTGTGTGAGTTTTGACAAGGGAAATAAATCACCAGCCCCCCCCCCCCCCCCCCCAAAAAAAGCCTCAAAATTTCACTTGATCAAGGTGACAGAGATCCAAGTTATGGAATTGTATGGAAATAAGATTCTAAATCGTGAAAAGGATTTATATTTTTTAATTTGTGAGATTTTTCTGGTGTTTTTAAGTACGCTTCAACAAAGAGGTAGGCCACCACCAAAATTGACACATCCCCAATTATTAATGATTTCCTGTTCTTTGGATGCTTCTTCTTTATAAAAAAATGGAAGGTATTAGTGGGCAACTTCTCTGTGCATTAGTGAGTTTATGTCATTTTTGTTTTCTTACATTTTTATGTAAAACATGACCACCATTCGCAGTCATGAGGTGATATGAATGAGAAAATAAAGATAAACATAGTTGATTGTAAACATGGAGGATGATAACATTTAAGATAAAGAATACATGCGAAAAAGGTGTGAAAGAGAAAATGAGTGAAGGAAGAAGAACAAAGATAACTGTTTAGATACAAATGAGAAAAATAAAGGCACACACAGGAAAAGAGAGAAGAACAAAAACTGAGTGAAAAGTCATATCCTATGTAGACAGAAATAGGGGAAAGTGAAAGAAGAATATAAAAAACAGTATATGAATAGAAGATATTAAAGTAAAAGATAAAAGAAGGATAAAATAAGAGAACATGAAGCGAGGACAGAAAAAAGAAGAAAAAAGATGTAGACAATAAAAAAGGAATAACATAGAAAATGAGAGAAAGAGGAAAACAGAAGGAAAAAAAGACTAACATAGGGTTATCTCAATAAAAGGAGAAATTTAAACAAATAATAAAACAGAAGAATAGAAAACTGTAAAGTGCTGCATGATATTGAATGTAAATATATGTCACAAGCTTTCTATCTGGGCAGATTTCTCCTGGGTACATTTTGAAATTCTAATCACCTACTCGTCATCACAATGAAATGACCTAATGAATAAAATGATGTGATTTTTTATTTTTCTCATCAATGACGATTCATTAATTTTCAGATTTCCTGTTCTTCATCCCAAGTGTTAATATTTGTATAACCGATTTATGTTCTATAGTATTTTGCTCCAAAGTTACTATCCCGTTTCATTCTATAAAAATGCACGATAAGCAGACTCTAGATTTGTGCAGCTACTTTTACATACATGTACATGTCCACTTTATTACCCCGTATCTGTAGCTAGATATTTGGGATGCCAATTTGAAACAAAGTCTGTCAAAAGTACCCTCCTTAATACCCTATTTCCAATGACACCCATGTACCTTTATTCCTGTTAGGTGCTTAACATTGCACAAACTTAAAACAAAACAGTACCTGGAACTTGCAGCTGCAAAGAGAGAAAGAGAAAGAGAGAGAGAGAGAGAGAGAGATATTTAAAGAGAGAGAAAAGGAGATCATACATGTATGAGAATAATAAACTGGAAAGAGTGACTATTATTGATTGCAAAAGTGACTGCAATTATTTGTCAGTAAATAAATGAAATGTAAATTACTTTGGTATGTAGAAGGAAAATTGTAAGGTTCAGAATTCAGAATTATTTTCTAATCTGCCCTTCTCTATCACCTCTGCATTAACATCATCACCCCTTTTTAAATATCCATCTGATATCCCTCTAATAGAAAACTGAACAGCTTTTGAGCCATAATGCATGGCCATTCAGAGGATTTGTTTATGTTGGGGACCGGGGTAAAATGCAATAAATTTCATTTTCTGTTTTTTATTTTGTTTATGGAAACTGCCCCCTATCCTAGCCCCCGCTTCGTACAGTCATGGTTCAGTGACAAAGCAATGGCCTCGTAACTGTGAGGCCCCAGGATCAAAACCGTGTCGATGTGCTATATTAGTGCCCTTTTGTGGGGCATTAATCCTCGTTACTGTCATTTATGACTTAAGGGCGTAGGTCCCCTATTTGATAAGCATAGTAGCATACACATGCTTTAGCAGTCACGCAAAACACACATTGTCAAATTATTATTCAATAAAATCGGAGAATGGATACTATTATCTAGATCTATTATTTTTAAATTATTTTAAAAATAATTCCATAAAGTGGGGTAAAACAAAAATATTCCAACTATATGAGCGACAGTGTATAATGTGAAGCATCCATGTTGCACTTTCTCCCTCTTCGTATTCTTATGCCATTTTAAAAACTATTTATTACAAATCTTTAATATAGTAAGACCCTACATGTACATTACATGTACATGTGCACATATTTTCAGAAGAGTCATATTATTGAGTGGAAAATACAGCTTTTCTATTCAATTTCCATTATGTTCTATAGATTAGGTAAAGCTAAATTAATTAATATAATTTGAGTTAAAATACATGTTTCTCTGAGGATCCAAAACCATTGAATACTATTGATTACCTAAGATTTAACTAACCATGGTCAGTTATCTTTCATTACCATAATATTTTGCAATTTGTCTGAATTTGTATAGAAATAAATGAAACTAAAGTATAATTTGCATATTAAAAAGATAATGTTTTTCTCCAACAATAATCAGCTGATTATCCTTTATTTTTGTTTGTTTGTAGTTGTTTTTTATTGATATATTTTATTTATTTCCTGTACAAAGATATTAATTGCATAATGTTTTCTCCTTTAAATGATTTTTTTTTTCTATTTTGATCCAATTTCCAAAAGATTACCCCTTATCCCTACAGTATATGCAATCTCCTACATGTATATACTACATGTAGCATTAAAAGTTGGCCAGTCTTCCTTTTAAAAGTTATTGGATTTTTGTTTGTGTGTGTCTATGTCAAAGTTATTCTTATGCACATCTATTTTTCATTTATTCTTCAACTCTGGTATGATTTCCATTCAGTTTGGTATATATTGTATACAGTGTACATATTACGTAGAGCCGTTCCTTGGTTTTAGCGGTCTATGGTTTTAGTCTTTAAAAGAGGGTTGGGTGTGGAAATTTGTTCCCCCCCCCCCCCCTCTGTGCAAAATTAATGACTGCTGTGGATTGCAACCTGTAAGTTTTACAGTGCACATCAACTTTATAATTAAGTTACCAAAGTTGGAACTGGTACATTTTTTTTTATTATACGCACTGAATAGTAACTTTGAGACTAAATTTGCATAAAATCTGACTGTCCATACATTTTAGCAGTAATTTATTGTTTCCATTGTTGCAATGCCAAATGAAATAATAATTATAGCTTGCAGTAAAATCTTAGGATTTTTGTTTTTCTACAGGGTGTCTACTGTCTAAAAAGAATATGCAACAATATTTTTATTGGATACATTTTAAAGTTTTAAACGGTACTCATCCATTCATTTTGTTGGCAGTGCTGTGTTAGTATTATCTAAATACCATTTGTGTACAAGGAACAATACTACCCCACAAACTTAAGTTAGGATTGTTTTTGCTAGACGTATCACATTTCAAATGTTAAAGATAGCATGTTGCATGCATCAGTGCACAAGAATACTGTGGCTTCTACATTTTAAAACAAACTTTCAATTTAAGTCACTCTTATTTCTTGGAAACAATACCATCATTGATTTGAAAGAAAATAATATACTTATTCATGCAGCTCTTCAAATATTTATTTCAAGTTAAGCAACAACTACCAAACATTGATTTTATATCATCCATTTCAGCAGATCTGCATGAACATGTATTAACAATACCTACATGTAGTTTTTGTATTGTATATTATTATGCAGATTCATATGAGTAGAAATGTATATGTCTTGGCAGCTCCTGATTCAATTATATCCTCTCTCTCTCTCTCTCTCTTTCTACCTTTTTATCCCTCTTTTCCCCTCTTTTTTCCCCCTTTTTTTTAACTTTCAATCACTCTAGCTACCTCTCTCTTCCCCTTTTTGATCGCAGGAAGTTGCAATATTGTTATTATGTCACTGTAATAGTTCTGTATAAATGCAACTTTACATGTGTATACTTATACTTAATTGTAACTATTGCTCTTACCCAAACTACAGTCTTCTTTGGAGCAAACTGTCAGACATTTGCGGTAGTATACAGCTGAAATGGAATTTCCGTTCAACCAAACAGTATACTTCAAGGCTATTTCTCAGCGACGAGGGTTAGCTCCAGGTAGCAGTAGCAGGTACATGTAACAATATCTTAAAAACATTTACTTACCTGTAAGTCCTTTTCATGTGAAGATGATTCAAAGTACAACTATATTTATTTATTGTATAAAATGACCTGCTTTCATAAAGTCCTCTTGTGAAATCTTATGAATTTGAGTCCAATCCCCCCCCCCCACCCCCTTCCTGTTTTTCTGGCTTCTATGTATTCTTTGAGCCAGCCCTTTGACGTATGCTTAGATCTTTTAAGTTGCAAATTTAGAAATTGCTTTCTTCAGTCAGCAACATAATGCATGATTCACATAGATTAGGGATATGTACCGGTAACCCATAAGATATAAGAACAAATTGCGATAATGAAATGAAGTGTGGAAGAGAGGATCTGAGCTAGAAGACTATAAGGAGAATGCAGCCAAGGCTAAGCAGCAGGAACCAGTTTGGGCTTCACTCAAGACACAATATAGTTTTTGCAATGAGCTGTTAAATACTGGGTCTTTCCTTGCAGAGTAATAAGGGAGCAAGAGAAAGACCATCACCATGTATACACGTAGCAGAAACACAAAGCAAATAAATTTGAGACATTTTATGATTAATTATGTAGGAAGCCAAATCTAATTTCAAACGTCACTTGTCATCTTTTATGTGATAGATCTACAATTATCATAACAGTAATGTTTGTAGCCTTAAAAAGAAATTGCAAGAGGAATGTCAATAAATAAAGTCTACACCATTCACAAGATGCTAATTTGCATTTAACACCATTCCAACAACTTTCAAATCAACTCCGGCAATTATGTTCTGATTCTATAATACATCTTTGTAAATACATCTTTGTAATGTTTGCAAGTTTCAGAAGATGAACCCTGCAAGGCCATCAAAATTACGACAAGAGTTCCATATGTACACGTAACCACCACTAAAATTGAAGGAAAAAATATGGGTATGCTGGGTTAGGATTAGGATGAGAGTGAGGGTAGGCTATACAGCTGTGCATCGATTTTAGTGGGGTTATATATATGGAACTCTTTCCGAAATTGCCTGTAGTTGATTTTTTTCCTTTCTCTTTAGGTAGTTGCAGACATGTTGTTTTGGTCATTGAGTTTTTTGTCTGTAGTTTTTCTGCTTTTCTCAAAACCATCATTATATCAAGGTAGACTTCCCCTTTGATAACCAAGTTTCATCAGTGTGTGTAGTGAACATTCCCTCTTTTTCCAATACACTTTCGCAATATAATTAAATAGTTATAGATTAATTGTAATGCATCTTTGCAAGTTCATATTTTCATGTTTTCATGATTTGATTTATAACTGTTTTAATGCTAACCCTGATGAAACAGTACTGTAATTATTATGTACCTACATGTAATATACACTCACCCATAAACTTTATCATATTCAGGAGGATATCCTGCAAATCTATGATCATGGTTCTATTAAACTATACAATTTTCAATTAAACCTCCTTTACAGAAAGGGGAAATCAACAAGTGGCACCATTCATGTTTTTTTTTTATAACTTATATGTGTAGATAGAAAAAATGCCTCACAAGGCTTTTCAAGATGATGTGGTCATTACCTCTTAATAGATTATATGTCAAAGTGGTTACAGTATGAGAGAACCTTTTCCACGTATGTAGGAGGATAGCCTTTAGATATATATTTAAAATTGAATTTCCAATCATTCTCTCTATAGATAAATGTACAGTATATAAAGAATGATATCTAGGGACTTGATAATGACATGTTCGATAATAATCAGTTTGTGTTCTTAATTAGATGCATTCATTCATTCCTAAAAGAAAGGCTTTGGAGCATACATGAATTTAAAAAAGAAGTCTATCCCACTTTATTTGTTACATGGAGGTTAAAGAATTGATATGATTTTAATTTTTTTATTAGAGACCTTTTGTAAAACCCTGATAGAATCAATTTTGATTTGTTTACGCGATTGTTGTATTTTTACCATTCACGCTATCATTTTCTTCTTTTTCTATGCAGGCTGGAAGTAACACACATGTGCAGTGTTTCAGTCGAAAACGAATACCACCCATTCAAAATCGGTTATAGGATCTTGTCCATATGTCCATATTTTTGTATGCATGTGAAACATGGACCATGACAGCAGACATTAAAAGAAGGATACAGGCACTGGAGATGAAATGTTTCCGCAAACTCCTCAGTATCTGGTATAGAGATCACATAACCAACGAGGTAGTGAAAATCAGAATTGGAAACACCATAGGGCCGTATGAAGACCTCCTGACTTCAGTGAAAAGATGCAAAGTAAAGTGGTATGGGTATGTCACATGATCATTTGGACTGGCCAAGACTATTCTACATGGAACAGTACAAGGAGGGAGACGAAAAGGCAGGCAGAGGAAACGATGGGAAGACAACATTAACGAGTGACCTTGACTGAAACATCATACTTCGTAAAGCCAAGAACCACGAGGAGTGGAGGAAGCTGGTAGTATAAATCTTCAGTGGTGCCCCAAGGGTCAGCCAGACTGTGGGATAGGTGAAGGTGAAGGTGAAGGAAGCTAAGAATCAGATAGTTAGACATTATATTGGATCATTTATCCTTTCCTTCAAAAGGAATGTTGCTTTATACTGTAGCACATAAACAATGCTTTTTAATTGGCAATATTTCAGTTCAGTACGCTTGTTATTAATTTCATCAAACATTAAAATGTAAAAGGGAGAAACACTGTCATTTGAAAATCAAAATGTAAGTCATAAAAATTTCACTGTCTAACTATCTGAATCTTGTCAGGATCCATGTACGAGTTAGTGCAATTCTTTTCTCTTCACTACAACCGCATTGATTTACTTTAATAGCATGTTACTAGGTACATCAATTGATGAGAAAAAGCAGCAAAACGCTTTAAATTTGTTGTAGTCTTAAAATTAAAGTTGGAAGTTTCCTAAAAAGGGAATTTTAGAACACTCCTTCAACTGACATGCACGGATGTTATACTTATGAATTTCCATACATTAATGTCTTTGTAATGCATGTTACCAAACAAAAAAAAGTATCATCAACCATTCTTGTCATTTCCTGTGCAATTATTTTCACATCCTGGCTTAACAGTACATAAACAGTGCTCTTTTATTTTCAATATTTCAGAAAAATGCATTTGCATTATGATACATGCAGGTATAGTTGGTCAAGTAAGAATATATTTACAGCATGCTCACTATGAATTGATTAAATCGCCATTGAATCTAAAAGTATGTTATACCTCATTGTATATTCAGAAGGAAAAAGTGTGAGGATAGCTTTAAAAAAAAAAAAAATCATGAGTATCCATAATGATGTGAATATGTACATGTTTGTTTGTTGCATATGATTCTTCCTTGGTATCAAAGCTGTAATAATTGCATATTTATGATTCAGCATAATACTTTGTTCATTACAAAAAAAAATATGTCATAATTTTCCAAAACGGTAGTGTAAAGAATAATGTAAGATTGAGGTAAGATTGTTACATATATTCTCTATACGTATCAACTAAAATGTAAGTTTTCAAATGAGATACTATTTTGTCCCCAGATGAAATAAGTAATGGATCTTTTTTGTTAAATGTCAGCAAATGATCTAAATGAACATGTGTTCGGGTATATCAAATCTTGTACATGTAGTTTCTATAGCTAATATAGTTTGGAGGACTTAAAGATAGAAAAACTGCTGATTGATTAATTACCATTGTTTGTATTGTTCACTATAACCAGCAAGTAAAGGGACATTTAGTAGATGCCAAGAAAGTATTTCCAAAGCAATTACATTTCTCTTATCCTGTAATGTATTTTTTGCGTCAATAAAAGCAAATGTGAGGGTTGTCCACATAACATCACAACTACAGAACAGTTTAATTGAAATTAACATACATATTACATGTATATATGTGTATTATGGAATAACTTAGAATATTTCATAATTTGTTATTATTATCCAGTTCATTACATTTTTACCAATGTATTTCTTCAATATTTCTACTTTTCCTCAGAGCATATGCTGTGAACTAATGGATATTCCTTGTCAGTTCCATCATGTTATGTCAATGGGCTTACACTGTATGCGTGTACATGTCCTTTTTGCAATGTACATGTGCTACGAAAATGTCAACAATATTGTTTGAGATATAAAATATAGAGTTAACAAGTGAATTATTCATACTCCTTGTAAATGTGATTTTTGGGGATGCATTTTTTTGTAACTTAAGAATGAAAGGTTGACTGGGTGAATTAGGGCCCTTTTAGAAATAAATGTACATGTAGTTGTAACGTTTTCAAATGGATGAAAGTTTTATGGTGTAATTGTTGAAATCAAGAATTTTAAATTCTGTTTTCATGTTCTCACAATAGTTGTGTTAAAATTACAATAAGAAAGTTAAAACTTGTAAAAATATGCCACCTTGAAAATGGACTAGACTGAATAATTTTGAATTTGTAATATCTATGACAATTATCAACTGCTTCAAATTATGAACCACAGCATTAAGGGTGGTTTGCAGTGGAACTTACATGATTTGCATATTTAATATCAAAATTTAAACTGTAAGCTAACTTTGGCAGACAACACCGAATTCATTGAAAACTTTACTGTGAATAGATGAAGATGATGATGATAATAGTGACGATGTTGGTGGTGATGATGATGATGGGGATAATGATGGTAGTAGTGGGGATAATGATGGTAGTAGTGACGACGACGATGATGATGGTGGTGATGATGGTATAGTAATGATGATGGTGGTGGTAATGGTGGTAGTAGTGATGATGATGATAATGATGGTAGTAATGATGGTGGTGATGATGGTGATAATGAAAGTTGTAATGCTGGTGGTGATGATTGTAGTAGTGATGATGATGGTGATGATGATGGTGTAGTAGTGGTGATGATGATGGTAGTAGTGGTGATGATGATGGTAGTAGTGACGACGATGATGATGGTAGTGATGATAGTATAGTAGTGATGATGGTGGTAGTAGTGATGATAATGATGGTAGTAATGATGGTGGTGATAATGATGATAGTGATCGTAGTAGTGGTGATGATGATGGTAGTAGTGATGATGGTGGTGGTGAAAATGATGGTAGTAGTGATGATGATGGCACCAAGGGTGATGGTGATGATACATGTATAATAATGATATTTATACAATAATATTAAAGCATGTACTAATAATATCCCACTCCTTAAAGCAATTTCCTTTATCAAAACAAGTAAACTTATACCTTTTAATGTGCATTTTAAATTCAAATGTTTTGTATGACTAAATCGAAATAAGTACATGTAACTACAGAAAAAAATAAACCTTGTCGTGCAATTCAACAGGGAGAGTCATCATTGTCATCACCAATGTCATCATCACCCCTCCCCCTCTTCTCTCTCTCTCTCTCTCTCTCTCTCCCTCCCCTCTCTCTCTCTCTCTCTCTCTCTCTCCCAGGCGGTATAAATCACATGAAGATAAATGTTTGTCACATTTTAACAATAAGTTGATCGGCATTGATGACCAAATAATAATCACCATAGTTGTTCAAGCAATCAATGTACGAGAAATTTTGTGAAAAATAGCTTAATATTCAGGTGGCTTAGTGAAATTACCGTTACTTGCCAGATCAAAAGCACCATTTTTGGTATAGTGCTTCCTTAGGACCTACTGAACGATAGTAGGGTAGGAGCCTCGGCAAAAATATCATTTAAGGGTGTGGGCGGGGGCGTCGCCTCGTAGACCACATAAAATTCATAAGGTATTATAACATTGAGATTTGTAGTACAGTCATCCTTTTTGGTACAGGGCTTCATTAGGACCTGCTGAATCAGTGGTGGATATCCCCCCCCCCCCCCCTCCCCCTTGAGGTGAAAATTTTTAAATTTTCGACACTCCACCCCCCCCCCCCCCCCCCCCCCCCCACTGAGCGAATTTTCGGCCGGCGCGATTTTCTAATTTTGGGGAGCAAAACAAATTTAAAAAATAGTGCTCACTACCCCCCCCCCCCCCTGGATCCGCGCCTGTGCTGAATGATGGTAGGGTAGAAGCCCCCGGCATAATTATTCATATATGTGCGATTGGGGGCCCCATGGGTTTCACAAAAACCCAATGTTATATTATCTTATAAAATATTTGGGGGCTACGAGGCGACGCCCCCACCACACCCTTATATGATATTTTTGCCGGGGCTCCTTCCCTAATATAGTTCAGAAGGTCCTAAGGGAGCCCTGTACCAAAAATGGCATTTGTACAGCAACAAATCAATGTTGTAAAATTATTTGGGGGCTCCAAAAAGACGCTCCCGCCCCCACACCCTTTAATCGATTTTGTTGCCGGGGGCTCTTAGCCTAATATCGTTTAGTAAGTCCTAACGAAGCCCTGTACCAAAAATTGTGCTTTTATCCAGCAAATAACGATAATCGATAAATTTGACTATATTCGGGTATAGCGGCGACTAAACAGCTTTGTAAAAACTTCTTCCTTTCATTTTGTTGTTGTCTTTTCTTGTTCTTTCTTTTCTACACTTTACAATGAATATGTCAAATAACGCTTCATATAGTAAATGAGCCTGAAGAAAGAGACTATGAGCCACTTGCGTAGTTCAATTTCTTTATTTGCGTCGATTGCAAAAGAGTCAATAGAGGGCTTTTTCCACTTTAAACAACGGTACGTAGTCTCATAATTCTGTCGCTGTAAAATTGGAAGTAAAATATCCGAAGTAACTGAGACAAACCCCTATTTTTTTTCTTCAAATTTATCTTTAATTTTGTTTTGCAGATGAAAAATTTCGGGATGGGTCGCATATCATGATTGTTGAATAATAACAACACTCTCTATCATGATATTTCAAAGTGCATGTGTATTTACGTTTTTAATACCAATGGTTTAAAAAAAGGGTACTTTTCCGCTTTTTCTTGTTAGTGTCATAAACTTATCAATTGGCTTCATTTAAAAGAATTTTTTAACAGTTTTGTTTGTTGCATGATGCCTAATCTGCAAATTATTCATCAGGATAATCTTCCATTTAAAGAAAATATTTGTTCTTCTTGTTTTGACATTTGATCGATGGTCGTCTAATCGGACATATACAAAAGGAGCGGGGGTTCATTAATTTTTATTAATAACATCAGCTAAAACGGCCTATAGGGCTTAACTGCAGAATTATCCACCATCCATGATAATGAATTAGGGTTAGGATTAGGGTCAGTGACAGGGGCTGGGTTAGAAGTAGGGTTAAGCTAGGATTGGGGTAAGGTTAAGTGTTATGACAAGGGTTAGGGGTATGACTAGGGTTAGGGCAATTTTAGGACTACGGTTGAGGTTACAATTAGTGTTGCTCTGTTCAACCCATGCAGCTCATTTTGGATTACCTAGAAATCCTTTTTTTAAGCAGGTTAAATTTAAGATTAAATAATTTGAAAATATTAATACATTGAGGATTGCCGTCTTTATCCAATTTTGTTTCCCTGATTATCAAAATTAACTATTTTTCAATCAAAATGCAATTGTTGATGAAAAATTCAAAAAAATATCCATACTGCCCCCCCCCCCCCGTAACACGCATCCAACACAAATTATCCCCCCTTCTGAATTTGATCGCCGTAAAGTCGATCGATCGACGACACAAATAAGGAAGTGGCGGGTAGCATTTTATTTAAAACATCAGGCAAACTGCAGAATAATCCACCATCAATAATAATGATTTTAGGGTTGAGGTTATGGTCAGGGAGAGGGTTGTTACTGGGGTGAGGTTCAGGGTTTAGAGTTAGGGTTAGGACAAGGTTAGGACTAGGGTAAGGTTACGGGTTAGATCTAGGGTTAAGGATTATATCTAGGTTAGGACTAGGGTTAATGTTACAATTAGTGTTACAAATTGGTTTACGTTCAACCCGTTCAGCTCGTTTCGGATGATTTATAAATTCAGTTTTTAAATAGGTTCAGCAAGGATGAATTAATTTGCAAATAGTAATCAATGAAGATTGACCGATCTTGTTTCCCCGATTATCAAAATTAACCATCTTTAATTAAATCTATCATCTTTACTTAAATCTAATTGCAACTTTTAAAAAAAAAGCATACCCACCGTGCCCCCCGTTAATACACATCCAAGCCCATCCAAGCTCATCCAAGACACATAAACGGACACCAATCCCCCCCCCCCCCCCGAGGCCAACTAGCTATAATGACCATTATTCATAAAGACCGCTATTTATTAGGACCATTATTATAAGAACCGCTATTTATAATTTGAGAAAAGGGTAATTATTCATAAGGATAGCTAATCTTAATCGAAGAGTGTCGATATTTATCATTTGAGAAGAGAGTAGCTATTCATAAAACAGAATGAAGGTCGCTCTTTATAATGCGGAATGGGGGTCGCTATTCATAAAAAAAAATGAATAGCAACAAAATGACAAGAGAGTTAATTGTTGGCTAGGAGCACCCTATGGCTGTGGCGTATTTATTATGGAAAGCAACGCTTTTTTCGGATTATGAATATCGACCCTCTTCTCATATTATGAATAGCGACCCTCATTCTGCATTAATTATAAATAGTGCCCCTAAATTTATCTTATGAATAGCGGTCCTAGTGACCCCCAATATAATTATGAAAAGCGACCCTCATCTCACATTATGAATAACGGTCCTCATGCTTTTATCAATAGTTACCGCCTTCGTGTTTTATATATGCAGTTCGACGTTATGAATAGCGAGATTACCCCCACACCCTCTGGTGTTGAAGATTGGAGGCCTAACCAAATATTGAAAGGGGAAAAGACGGGGGAAAGGGAAAAATCAGAAAATCAAGGAAGATAAGAAGTGGAAGAGAAAGTAAAAAGGAGATGATACGACACCCTACGGGCCCCGTCCGACGCCCTGCAACTCACTCCTACACCCCAAACTCTCACTTTTGCTATGCTACATCATCGCATGCCCTCATTACAACATACAGAGCCACAAACTGACTTATACACACAATCGCTTTCCCTCTGTCGTCTTACTTCCATCATTATTCTTCTTCTCCATGTCTTCACAGTTCATCTGTTCCATTCTTCTCCACCCCTTCCCCCTCTCTCTCTCTCTCTCTCTCTCATGCATTTTTCTTTCCTTTTTTCTTTTTTCTAACTTAACCCTCTCTCTTTAAATTGTTCTCTCCCTGACACTTTTCTCTCTCTTTCAGTATTGTTCAATTATGTTTTCTATGATAGATCCTCATATATTGTGTGTGACTGTCATGAATTACATTATAGAATATGAATAGGCAATAAATTTGCATTTTAATATGGTTCAAAATCAAACAAATCTTCAGTATTTACTTGTCACACACTCATTAATCAGTCTCGATTTCTATTTAAAATATGAATATTCCTCACTTAACAATAATTATAAAAAATAATACTAATGACGAATCTATTCTATTTTTATCATCAATTTGTTGCAAGTATGGAATAAGTAATAAGTTGTCACCTATTGTACTGTGTATTATTTGTACTTGTCTATATTAAGTTTTGTTGAGAGGCTTTTTAAAACTGAGCTTGTAAAACTAATTCTACTACTACCACTACTACTACTACTACTACTACTACTACTACTACTACTACTATACTATTACTACTACTACTACTACAGTCAGAAATATCAACATGCACACCAAACAAAAAATAAAGCACATACAAACAGACTTTGTTTGGGTATTCCATGATGAATACTTAAGTATAATACCTCCTACAAAATGTGAGGAAAAATTGAGTTTTGTGACACATGCTCCTACTAAAATTGCTTCACAATAGTTCCCAACATTAAATGAATTACTAACTTTAATCCTGGACCAATACTATACCTAACCCTAAATCTTGCTTAAATATTAATCTAACCTTAACCCTAACCCTACAATTTTGTTAAACTAAAGCCCGGAACAATTGTCAACACAGCAATTCTCGAATTGCAGCAAACCAACATCGTGTTCCTGAAATCATATTTACTACATGGTAATTTTTTCTTCATTTACACTATTATATTTCAGCATGACCTATGTACAATAAAACCGGTCTGTTTGTATATTTTGAATGGAATGTATAGCACTATTATCCCCACAAAAATAGCAAATGTTATTGAAATAATGTATATATTTACACAGGTGATATATCAATAGCCTCATACAGAAGCTATGCCGTAAACATGTTTACAACTTTACAATGCTTTCATTTGTTACATATTTAATGTACAAAGAGCAATAGCTGCAGTCAGGTTTAATACGCCCACACAAATATGGATGTGTTGCCCACACCTGAAACATAGCACAAGAGATAATAAGGCCAGTCAAAGTAAATAATAAGAATGAGTACCGGTAGGCACTTGGTCACCTTTGAATTCAGAAAACTTATGGAGCTTTTAATAACTAGTTTGTGATATTTAACATGGTTACAGAAAAGAAAAGAAGCCATATAGGAATTTAGATGATGACAGGGGACTAATAATTGTCACCTTCTTATGTTTTAGTACAGTATTCAACTTTTGCAAGAAATAATTTCAAGGAGCTTGTAGAATGGTAATCATCTTGCTATCTAGCAACACATATCAGAAAAACCTGAACAAATAGTTAGGCAGGGGGTTACCAACTTTTGCATGAGCTATAAGACACTACATGTAATATATGCCTCCGTGGCGCCTTAAAGTGATCTCATTTGGTTCTTGTGTACATACACATCTTTAAAAAATAGTATGGTTGAATGCTCAATATTTTTGCTTGTTTGGGTTTATTTTTTATGTTGAAATCATCTTGTAATACAAGCTTATAAGTGGTATACCATAACCATTCTCATATCCTTTTATCATTATTCTAATCATTTTACAAACTATTTAAATCACATATAAGGTTTATTAGTTGCAAGATGATTGTACACCTGAAGTTGACTTTTCCTGAATGCCATTACGATAATACCATCAAATAAATATTATCTAATGGACTTTACATAAAGTGCTAAATTATTAATGCAGTTTTGGCAGAGATAAGGTGCTCAAAGGATATCTTTCGGCACCCATTTCCTTCATCTGAGGCCAAAATAAAATAATAATAATAATGATTCGCTTTTATATAGCGTATGATGTCTCTAAGTGCTTTACAGATATATTATTACCCCGGTCATCAGATTCAGGCTTACCCGCACACTATGTATGCACATTCTCTACTTCCTGGGGATCATTCCAGCCAGGTGTCATTTTTACAAGTGCACACTTGCTCATCTAACCACATTAACTTTCGCATCCTACATACCGGTAGCTCTTTTCCATTTTCGTAAGGAATTTTGTACATCATAGGGCCGGCAGAAATACATCTCACTTTTCAGAATACCTACGCTTATTCTTTAGGGTGAGGTTTTGTGAGGTTTCCTCTAACAATAGTGGATGATCGACCTTTCACAAAAATTTGTAGTATATGAAAACAAATGGATATCCCACATTTATCAAACTACACACCCTATTTGTTTAACTTGTATAATCTTAAATTGTTTGCTCTAATTCAAACCCAAATTAAATATCATCAAAATACAGTGATATTGAGTTCTGTAAAACTCTTACAAATTACACTTTTTCAAATTTGTGTAACCTCCAAGAAACTTGCAAATTATTTTAAATAATTAAACCCCTTTAGATATAAAGTGTGAAATTTTATAGTCATAGGTTCTGAAACTTCTTTGTAAGAAATCAAAATATAGCGCTCTTTTCGATTGCCACAGCAGGAGCTTTTTTTTCAAATCACACTATATAGTGAACACATATTTTTTTACTTGAGACAATTAAATATCTGGAATTAAACATTAAAAAAATATTCACTGAAAAATCTCCATTTAATGTCTCGTTGAATCAACCTTAACCTTAGGCTGATCATACCAAGGGCCATGCTATTAGCCTCTGCCAGGTCCCTCTCAGTGCGTGTGTGAAGCTGCGTAGACCTTGTACTTAAAGGGATCCCATATGAAATCTGTTGGTTTGAAAAATAAAGAACAGAGCTTCCATTTATTTTTTGGTCTCAAGAACAGTGTGAACAGTGCTAACAATAATATATCTTGGAGTACAATTCATTCAAATGTCTACAATTTCTTCCGAGATGAATTTTTTTTCCTATCATACATACCATACCATACTATCATATCATATAATATAATATACAAATATTGTCTAGTATTAAGTATTCTACAATTGTTGTAATCTTGTACCTGTACACTGTATTGCCAATACTAACAAATGGAAAGGTTCACATTGTTTTTTCCCAATAATTATCTATAACATAACAATCTATAAATTGTATTATATGCAATGCTCTACAATTTCTATGTGGATAAGTCACAGTACAGCATATATCAAATGAAATGACTTTCAGGAACAAAACAATAACAAAGTTGAGTTATTATCATTACTAGTATATATTCTAGTAAAGACAAATATATACTCAAGAGTTTTGGTTTGATCGGTCATTTTCATACCGTAAATACATTTCATGCAAAAACATCTTCTTTACCTGCCTCTTAATAAATCATTTCATTCTCCTGCTTTGAAAAATTGTATTTCAATAATAAACACTTTCAGAATACCAATACCACACATTACGTGTTTTAGGTCAGGCAGGCCATAATGTTTACACCCAACCTACATGTAGCAACAACTAATCCTCACAATTTGCATTCTGACTACCGGTATTGAGGTACAATAATAGAAAACAGGTGAATGTACATGTACATGTAATAGCTCATCGCAAGGTACACGTACATGTATGTTTACATTTGAATACATTTGAAAATTGTCTACTACATGGGCATATTAGTCAATTATGATCCAAAAGCATCAATTTTTACATCCATTCATTGAAAAAACTACATTGTACATGCATGCAGCACTTAATAGCCATCAATAAAAAAAATTGTGAAAAATGGGGTAGGAGTCTTAAATACATGTACCTTGATCATTGAACACCCCTAAGTTTTTGTTACAATCCATCTACATTGTACATACCTCATAGATTTGCTGCTACTGTTACACTGGATCAACTTGATCTACCACTTTTTTCAAAGGATAATCAAGAGCCCCTTCTCACAATCGGTGGAGTACACATGCCATTTCTCCTTTATCTTGACAGTGACCTTGTGCCTTTGCGTTGATTGTCATCAAGTGTCTACCTGCCCCTCTGAAAAATGAATAAGCATTTTAAGAATTATAAAATTATATCAAATATCTAACATATCATACAGATTACATTACAGGATCAAAAGAAAGTATTCTTATAATATTTCAGTACACTACATACATGTACAGTACTGTATGTGTAGGTGATAGATCAATATGTCTACATGTGTACATGCTAAACCAATTAGAAATTTATTTGACAAAGCCAAGAAATCCATGTTATGTAAGCAAAGGATATACAAATCTTCCAATAAATATTTGCGAAAAGCATCTCAAGTATACAAAAACAGTGATAATTACACAAATCTTGTGTATGTGAATATTGTTGAAGATGTACAGTACATGTACATGTACACCCTGTATAGGAGGCAATTCAAATTTCATAACAATGTGATTCAATCTCTGTATGACCATAGGTTGAATGTACATGTACATGTACAGAGTACTACAAAAAATTGCCACATTAAAGCTAATGTAATGTCAAAAGGACTTCACAGAGGATTTGAAAAGACTAAAATGTGATTTAAGTTTCATGAGCTGCTACATGTAAAATGATTCAGCAGTGTACTGGAGTACTAGCACTATTCTAAAGGATTTTCTCAGTGTCACATTATAAGACATTATACAAAGCAATATTTTTGAATTTTTAACTAACAATTTCCTACTCGATTTGGTTTTCCTACATTCTTGTATGGCTGGTAGTTTGTCTATCCACAACATGTCTCTCTAGGTGAAATTTTACAGGAACCAGTAGTGAATTTGATCTTTGTTTGCTTTATTACCTTCATGTATACAGTAGCAGGTAATTTTACATGTACATGTACCATGCATTAAAATGCATATTTGCCCGTCCGCAAACTAACAGTTTTGAGCGGGCAATATTTCCTGATAGTTTCTCTCTTTCGGGTTTCACCATTCCTTTGAGTACAAAGATTGTGTTCCATATTGGACCTTTCAAACAGCTAAAATCGCCGCAAAGTTTGAGCAGACTATCATGCGGCGCGGTAGTAGGGTATAGTGACCGTACGTGATTCACAAATGAATAGGTAATAATTATAATCTTTTGGGAGATAAATGCATTTATATGTACATGTATTGCCCTTACTGAATCAGTGAAGGCAATACAGGGTGTATTACCTTGTTTCTCCCCTCAAGGCCAGTAATATTATGTAAATGACAATCATGTTAAGCTCCAATTAATGACAGGTTATGCCAAACTATACCATTTGAGAACCCTTCATCCAAATCTTCTACATAGGTGAATTTCACATATCTTGGGGCAAAGAATGTGATCCATAATAGCTATTCATAACCATGTACAGTATCATCATGATATTCAAACTACATGTATCACATCAAATGTAATACATACCAACATATTTGATTTAGAGAGGCTGTGTTGTTGTGAGGAAAAGTTTTTGCCCTGAATTTTTGTTAACATTTTTATTTACATAAGGGTGGTGTTGATATGCTTACTATTATTTACATAAATAGAAAATGAATTAATGTGACACCTACATGTACAGGGTGTATATCAAGATTTTTTTCTCAAAACTATTGCAGCTACAATGTACCATTTAAAAAAAAGGTAGGCTATTTGCTTAGAAGTCAGGGTCAGCAAGACAACCATTATTGGAAGACATTGGAAGATCACATTACCAAAACAAAGTATTCAGAATTTTGAACCACATTGCTCACTTCATCACTGTATGGAAAGAGAATGACTACCGGTAGTCTGATTTGATATATACCCAAAAGAATACTGGTACATTTACATGTTCAGTGAGATGGAGAAAGGAATGGCCCATAAATCGTAACTGATACCACTTAAATCTATAATGCAGCCTCACAGCTCACTGAACATTGTATAATAAATTGAAACAGGATTTTCCAAAGATTAGAATTTTATACTACTCAAATAGTAGGCTTTTGACCACTTCTATTGCAGGTACAGGCCATAGTTCATCCATACTTCAGAGTTGAAGCTGCCAGGAGAGAATTTAATCTATTTCTTTTTATTATATACAAATGTTTTAATTTTCTAATTATACCTCAGATCAAAACCTGTTTTGCTTTAAAAAGTGATTTGAAGAAAGACACTCGCAACCAATTTCAACCAACTACCAGGTAGTAAATGGAGCTTCAAATTTAGATTGCATGTAAATGTCACAGATATTAAATATTTGAAGGAAATATGCATTTCTGAAACAATCCACCCTGTTTAGAAAGTTGGTTTTTGTTAATATCACTTATGAGAATATAATACTATCCTTTTTTATTCTGTAATACGTGTAGACCTATTTCTCTATGCAATGATACCCAATTGATTGTGGTGCTATTATTGAGAGTTTATCATTTTGAGAGTTTCACACCAGTTCTTTTGGATAACAAGACATCTGTTTAGGTGCAGAAATCTACAATCACTATGGAAATTAAGGACAAGAAAGCGGACAAAATATACAGTTCCTCATTCTACCCTCAACAATTGCTATATATGGTAGACAAAGGAACATCCCTTCACTGCTATTATGTAAAAATGTGTAGAACAAAATGCATGTGACACCCGTTCTACACATATTTTTACATAATAGCAGTGAAAAGGATGTTCCTTTGTCTACCATAGCAATTGTTGAGGGTAGAATGAGGAATGTATATTTTGTCCCGCTTTTTTTGTCCTCATGTTCATTGTGAATTTCATTAATGTACATGTATGTATTTTAGAATCACATTAATATTAAGAGTCACTAGTTTTGGCAAACATTGTCACTTACATGTATCATGTTTCCCATTCAGCAGTATACTGCACATATCAAAGTTACAAATCCATATTATTTAGGCACCAATGTAACAGAAATTCATTGGTTAAAGAATGTTATGCATGCTATGCAAATGATGAATTAACAAACAAAAACTTTTAAAAGTACTCATACAATCATGTTGACAGAAAATTAAAATTAAAATTGCAGAATAGGCAAGGTCCTGAAGTTGGATGTCTTTTGATATTCTTGTCTACTGAAAATAAAGCTAACAGGTATTTAAATTCTGTAATACAGCTTTTTGACAAAGCTTCACAATAAGAGATAACATCATTTCCTACCTGCAAGACATAAACAATAAGTGTCTTCTCTTCATTTTTGTTGCCATGCATTAACAAATTGTGTTATGTTTTTGAGCCTTGAACTCATATCACAGAATGTTTTGTTGTATGATTGCTAAATGTTGGTATTTTTATACACTCTACATGTAAAATGGATATTCATTATTCAACATTTGAAAAGTTCTTTAATACAATAATATCTCTAGGGTTGATAAAATGTTACACTTCTATTCAACATTAACA